>NW_006399839.1:7206460-7230662 GCF_000299155.1 Elephantulus edwardii | reverse complement strand
CCCGACCGCCCGGACCGGCTCCCGGAGCGCGCGGGCCCGGCCGCGGCCCCTCGCTCGGCCGCCCTCCCGCGTCGCTGGGCTCCTTTCTCTCCCAGGCTTCTTGCCCTGTTTTTTCCCCCCTCTACCTTTGTCTTTCTCATTTAAATTTCCCTCCTAATCGTCTTTCCTCCTTGCTCTCTTTCGTTTCTTTTAGTTCCCCCTCTGTTCTGCCCGACTTTTCTCTCCCCACCTCCTTGGTTTCTCCATCCTTTGCCTCTTTTCAGCCTCCTCTTCCCCTCTTATTTCTAGATGCCCTGCTCGCTATTCCTGGCTTTTTAAAAAAAGAAGAATAATAAAAACCCCAGAAGCCTTTCTCTCAAACTGAAAAAAAAAACTCCAACAACCTCTTTACTTTTTAACTTAAACCTTCCCTCATATCGTCTTGTCTTCTTGCGCTCTAATTTTCCCCCTTCTCCTTTTCCTGTCCTCTGTTGCTTTTTCCTTCGGCCTGTTCACCCCTTTCTTCCTTCTGGGTTCCCGATCCTCTGACATTCTCCTCACCTCACCAACTATCTTCCTGCTTTTCCCAGCTCCCTGCGCCCTCTGCCCACCTTTTCTCTGTACCCTCTTTCCTCTCCTTTCCTGTACCCTCTGGCTCTCTTCCTGGGATGTCTCTCTCGCTGTGGGCCCTAGACTGGTGGTGGCCAGGCGCAGCCGGACAGGCCTGGGGTGGGATGGCCGCTCTTCCACTCTGCCCCGGCGTCACAGCCAGGACCCTCGAGTCCACCTACTGCAGCGATACTTTCTTCACCCACTCTGTGTCCCAACCTTTGCAGACCCGGTTGGCTCGGACCTCACAGCAGCCGCCGCCGCAGGGGTCTGCAGGGCAGGGCTGTGTAGATGCGCCCAAGGAGCCTCACCTTCCATGTCGCGAGTGACGGTGCTGAAGTGCATCCCGGCCTGGGATCCTGGCAGCCGGAGAAGCTTCGCCAGATCGGAGTACCCGGGGCCCGGGGCCAGCGCCTGGTGGGCGGTGCGCTCAGCGGCCTCGGCTGCAACCAGAGAGGCGATGCTGAACGCGCTGGCCCGGGGAGACAGCGGGCTCCGCGCGTCCATAGGCGCCGGGCGGCCTGGCCGGCGCCGCCTCCGACTGCGTGCGCCCAGCCGCACCGCGCCCGGCCCAGCCCACGGGGCCGGGGGCGGGGGCCCGCGGTGCCACTCAACCACCGCCGGCCCCAGACCCAGGGGAATATGGCGTCACAGCCCCCCACTCGGGTCCGGTGGAAGCCGAGGGGCCCGGACGGGTGGAGCACCCTGGGAGCTGCGCTCCCTCCTGCTTTCCAAGCTCCCTGCCCCGGACCTCCGCGCCCAGCGCCCCTCGAACATTCCCCACCAAGCTGCTCCCCGCCAAGGCCAGTGGCTTCCTCTCTGCGACCAAGACACCGTCGACTTTTGCAGCCCCAGGAAGCGAAGCAGTTACATCGGGAGCGCCCAGCTCGGCCCGCGGTGGCGAGGCATCGAAGAGGCACTGCGGAGCAGCCTGGGTCCTGCCCGGCCCCTGCCCTCGGCCCCTCCCGCCGCCGCCTCCCCGGCTGCCCCTGCACCTGGGCGAGGAGAGGGCGGCTCGGGCTCCGGCCACGGCCACGGCCACGGCCACGGCCACGGGTAGACAGCCCCAGGGCCGCGTCGTCCGTTCCTGCACGCGGTGGCACAGGCCCCCCGCCCAGCAAACGGCCCCTGGTTCCCTTCGGTTGGCTCACTGTGGCGGCCAGGACCCCAAGCCGATGGACGCCGCCCAGGCCGCGCAGCCCGGGAGCCCGAGCGTCACGCGCACCCGCGCGCGCCACCCGCCTCTGGCCAGGACGCTTATACATCCGGAGGGTGGGCAGTGCCCGCGCCTCCGACCTCCCAGCGCACCGGCCGGGCGCAGGGAGGGCCGGGGGCGGGGCCTGGACCAGCGGAGGGAGCCGAGGACACGTCGGAGAAGTTCAGGCCGCCAGGTCGTGTGCTGTCCCTTGCAGGCCCGGCAGAGCCTGAGAAGGGCCGAGGTGCCCAGCCAGGCCCCGCAGAACGAGGGGAGGCCTCTGGGACTCCAGGGTCTGACTAGGTCTGTGCCTCCCCTCGCATCTACTACTTCTTAGGACCCTTCTCTGACCAGTTTAGCGTGACCGTGGCCTTCCTAGGGACTAGGCCTCCCAGAAACCTCCCTGGCCTTGTGTCTTATGCTCCTCTGCGGGTGAATGCAGTTGCAGAAATGTGGGAGGCCAGCCTACTTCCCACTGGTCTGGACAACCTGAAGGCCTCAGATTTTAGTCTGGAAGCAGGAGCCGGCTGGAGAGCAGGGAGGCCAGGCCCTGAGGAAGGGACCAGCTAACAGCATGAGGTGCAGGAGAGTGTGAAGCAGGTGTGTGTCCTCTGTGAGCTATGGTGGAGCTGCCAGTGAGCAGATCCCGGGGTTGTGGTCCTGCCTGAGGAAGGGGACAATCTACCAGGGCAGCTCAAGGACCTGGAGCGGTCTTAACAGTAACGTTTGAGAGTGAAGAGGGGCAAAGAAAGGCCAGGACCAGCCTCTAAGCTTTAAAGAAGCTGCTCCTGTCAGGAGGGGGAGGGCAGGGCTCCACTGGGGCCTGCTGGGAGGGGGCTTAGTGGAGGCGTGTCCCCACGTGGACCAGGTGCTCTGTTGGCGTCCTGTCACCAGGAGCGCCCATGTAAGGGTCTGTGTGTGTCCTCTGAGAGTCCTCATCCTGCAGGCTGTGCCCAGTCCCTGTGCTGGCCACAGTGGGCATGAGCAGAGAGATCAAGTGGCCACTGATACTCTGTGTGGTGCAGGCCAGCCTGTCTTGTGGAGGAGCGCGAGTGTGCTGTGTGCGCCCAGGGGAGTCTCCTGAAGGTATCTGGGCACACCCCTGAGGACCACAGCCAGGTGTTGAACCCGCAAGTGATGCCAACTCCAGAGGAGGGAGAAGTGAAAGTGAAAAGTCCAGGCTTGGTGGGGACTTCGGGTCAGCCTCTTGGCGGGGGTGGGGGTGGGGATTCCTAAGGTTCCCAAGAGCCTGCGGTGTTGTGGGTAGCAGTGGTCTCCCCATAACTACCCCTCACGCCGCCCTTAACTCCTTCGTGCCAGGCTGGGGCGCTGCCAGCTGAGCTGGACATGCGGAAACAGTAGAAGAGAGCGTTTACCCACAGGGTAGCAGAAACTAGGGTTGCTAAGAGGGGCTCTGACCCGGCTGACCCCGCCTCCCTTTTGTCGCTACTCACCCATGCAATTGTGGAACCCACAACCCAGCTATTCAACGCCAGGACCCCCTGGGAACGCGGGACCAAAGGGAGCCCTACAATTCAACGGCCGGAGCCTTCAGGCACAGTGGAGTGGGCACCTTCACTGTTCATTCGGGACCCCTTCCCTCCTTGGGCACAAGAGCACCTTCTCTCACTCCGCGTTCCACCACCCTCTGCCAATCGGCAACGGGTCCTCTGGTTTCCAACCAACCCATGTGCCCGCCATGGTCCCGAGGGAGCGCACCAGCGCCGTGCCCCCTCACCCCGCACTGCGCGCACCCCAGTCTCATCCGGACCTAGCACCTTGGCAGGCCCGGCGCTGCCGCCGTTCGCAGGAAGCCTCCCTGCCTCTCCTGGACCTGCGGCGGCTCCGCTCGACCTCGCTCCCCCTGCCGGTCGCGCCTCCCTTACCGCGAGGTAGGAGGCGGAGGTAGGAGGCCTGGCCGCGCGCCCGCCCGACTTGACCTGTGTTGGCTGGGAGGGTGCTCACTGGCGAGGGGCGTGCGCTGTGCGGGTCTTAGGATTCCTTTGCGAGCCCCCACCTCCTTGCTGACAAGCCCCTCCATGCTGGAGTGAGAAAAGGATCCGCATTATTCAGCGTTTCTGGGGGTGTTGCGCCAGGCTCTAGTCCACTCGCTGCAAGGTAGGGGCTAATGATACCCATTTCACAGGCTTGAAATTGAGGCTCGGTTTATGCTCCCAGCAGATAGGGCTTTGCCTGGAAGCCTGGCTAATAAGCCTGGCAGGAGGTAGGAAGCGCAGATGGGGGTAAAGGCTGCGGCCCCTCCATTGGCAGGGCTGTGACAGAAGTCCTTGGATTTTCCAAATGGCACCCGCACAGAAGAATCATCTGAGATGGACCGACTGCTTCCCAGAACCACCGGAGTCTGTGGTGCCCTGGTTATTCACCGCTGTGTCTCTGCCTTCTCGGGTTTTTCCGCCCAAGAATCCAGTCCTAAATATGGATGCTTTCTCCCCAGAGCACTCCAGCGTCTGTCTGACCGGCTGTTGGACACGTTTCCTCCTCCATTGCACACTCTTCTGCGGGAGTGACCCAAAGGGACACTCACACCCACACGAGAAACCCCACTCACCACACCCTGTTTAGTGTAACGGCACACCCACAGCCTGCCCTCAGCGCTTAGGATGCATTTAAACCGTATCACTTAGTCCCCATCCTGGAAGGACCTGCGCGCGCTCCGTTGTGCGTCTCCAATGCGCGGTTTGGCCTGCCCTCTGTCAAATGCGCTGCCCCGCGTCTCCAGCTACATCCGAGGCCTCTGGGGCAAATGCGCTCTCCGGATGGATGCGTGTGGGCGGCCCGCAGGACGCTGGCCCCCCGGCTGGCTGCGCAGCGCACGCCTGAAACATATCAGAGCGCGTTAGACGGACTTCCCCACCAGGGCCGCGCTTCCTTGACCACATTCACTTCACATAGTTCCTTAGTTCGGTTCAAGATCAATTCAGCCAAGGGAACCAACCACAGCTCTGGGCCTCAGAAAGCTTCACGTGCCCTGAGGGCAGACCACACCTGCCTTTCTGCAGCCAGAGGCTCTACTAAATTCTGTACCAGGAAGGTTGAAAGGTTCGCAGGGCTGAGCCTCGCGTCTGGACTGAGACAGGAAGGCGCTGGGTGCTCGGAGTGCTCGGGGTGGTTCTGGCCTCTTTTCGCTTCTCCTTTCTCTGTCCCCAGCGATCTCTGTTGCTACATCCTACATCCATTGAAGGTACTTGGCCCAGGAGTGAGCATCACCTATCAACGATGGAAAGTCAAGACAGACTTGGACAGGGATCCTACAGGAGAATGTGGGCCCTTTGGCTGTGACCTGCAGTGACTTTTACCTTCGCTTTGGCCCCCAGGGGATGAGCCCCTGAGGGGAACAAAGAAGGAACAGTGGCTGGGCAGAGCTGGGGCCCTTCCAGTCCATACCTTCTTAGCAGCAGCCACACCTAGCAGGAGCTTTGTGCTCTAGCTGGGTTTGCCAGCCTTGGGGCAGGTTCTGGGCCATGCCAGAGAGTGGGGTAGGCTTGGATCCCTTGCCCGACTAGGGGGCTGCTCTCCCCACTTTGGTTGTTCACTGTCACAGATAAAATACCAGATTGGGGTATGGTCTCACCAGCTCTGTCCCTGCGGTGCCCATGGAGCGCATGGGGGTACTGTATTGTCTTTCCTTGTCTCCCCACTCTACCTCTCAGGTTCCCTAAATGCACGCTTGGTCTTATTTTCTGGAGAACCGTTCTTCCTGATTTGGCAGGACAGAGTGGAATTCCTGGGGAGCCCACCTTAGCTCACCATCGTTGGCACTGGTGTCAGTGAAGCCACACAGGGGTACCGTGTAGGTTTCTGCACTGGATGTAGGACTCTGGGGGCTCTGGGAGCCCCAGGCCAATGGTAAGGGTGTTGCCTCAGGGAGTCTGGCCAATCAGACTTGGGGAACAACCTTGACATAGGCCAGGACGAGGACCCATCTGGTGTGTGTGCTATGGTGACCTGGACAGGACACTGAGTAGGGGCAGCAGGGAAGTGGCCACTGTGGGCTGGTCCCCTGCCTGTCCCTAAGCATCACCTGAGACTCCCACGGGGTCCAGCCCTCTGCTCACTTCTCCCCAGGGCAAAGCCTGGTGTTTGCTTGCCTTCATGGGATTATGATGACTACAGGATGAACAAGGAGGGCCAGAACAGTGAGGGGTGACAGGGCTGCCGAGCAGAGCAAGCAGGACTGAGAAGGTGCCTGGAGGGTGGCCTGGGGTGCACACAGCCGTGCACAGCTGGGCGCCAGTTCTGTTCTGCTGCCCCAGCCTCTTTGTAGGTGCTGTCTTCTGGGCTGAGTGCCCAGGAGGACAGATGGGGGAGAGAGTGAGAGGGGATGGCCGACCGGATGGGGCTGTCAGGCAGGGCTGGAGGAAAGCATCCCTTGTCCCCCAACCCTGTCAGGCTCTGGGGGGGGGGGCGGTCCCCTGCAGCCTGGAAGTTCCCACCACTCTAGAACAAACAAACAAACAGACAGACTGATGGACAGCTAGAGCCTGAGCTCCTCTCCGATTTCGAAGCCTGTTGACTTAGCTGTCCACTTGGTGGGGAGATCTAGCCACATGGGGAGCCAGCTGTCCATCTGTCCAGCCGTGGGCTGGGCAGCCCGGGCCATGCGAGCCTGCTCTGTCTCACATGGTATCAGGTATATAAGATGACTCAGAGATCTAACCTGGTTGGCTGGCTGCTGCTTCCTCCTTTGAGTGGAGAAGGAGCTGAGGAAGTCAGTCCTTTGCTCAACCCCCACCTTTCCACCCCCGGCCAGAGAGAGAGCCACACTCTCCAGGAGAAAGGTGTGTCCCCAGAGAACCTGGCTGAAGGAGAATGGGTAGAAATGGGTTTTCACAGGAGCTCCTGGACATTGAAGGCCCTGCCTGGCAGCCAGTACCTGCTCACCTGTGTGAAAGCACCCATCCCTCCCTTCCACCCACGCACAATCATCAGCAGGCCCAGACCACATGCACATATACATACATGCAACATATATGAAGATAAGGACACCTACACACATGTGAACACACTGTATGCACTTGTGAGCAGGCATATCACATGCTTTTGCTGCAGAAGATCAAAGACTTAGAGCCTTCAATATGGATTACATCTCAAACATCAAGACAAAAATCCTCACCACTGCGCCAAAGAGGCAACATCATGACAGACAGAGAAAAGATTGAAATTGTCAGTGATTTCGTCTTTCTGGGATCAGCAGTCAACACCCTTGGTACTAAGAGTCAAAGAATCAGAAGATGTTGCATGGGGAAAGTCTGCTGTCAGGGCCCTCCCTCCAAAGTGCTGATGAGCAGTGATGTTGGCTTAGAGGCTAAATTGTGCCTAATTCAGTCCATTGTCTTTCCAATCACTTGCTATTCATCTGAGGGCTGAACCATGAATAAAGAGGACAGGAGAAGATGCAATGCTTTTGCGTTGTGGTGGTAGGGAAAAATATTGAATATCCCATGGTCTTCCAAAAAAAAGCAAACAAATATGCCTTGGAATAGGTGCAGGTGTGCCTTAAAGGCAGGGATGGTTAAGCGTCATCTCACCCCCTCTGGGCATGTTGTTAGGCGGGTCCAGTCCTTGCAAAAGGACATCGTGCTTGGACAGATGGTCTTGCAAGGAGAGAGATGAAGAGCCTCAACAAGGTGGCTTGACGCAGTGACTGTGGCAATGGGCTCAAGTATATTAGGGATGGTGAGGGTGACACAGAAAGGACAGGATTCAGATCTGCTCTTCACAGGGTCTCTACGAGTTGTACTTGACAACACCTAACAATGGCGATCTATCTGATGCCGATCTATCCAACTTGTTAAGAGTCTTCTTCTCTTGCGCTGGCCCTCCACCTTTCCAAGCATGACGTTCTTTTCCGAGGACTGACTGACCCCTCCTAAGAACATGCCCAAAGTATGGGAGACCAAGTTTCACCATCCTGGTCTTTGAAGAGCACGCTGGTTGTCGTTCCTCCGAGACAGTTTGGTTTGTTCTTCTGGCAGTCCGTGGGATATTCAGCGTTTCCCCCTGCCCCCGACATCACAATTCAAGGGCACCAATGTTTCTGTCACCCGTATTACTTGTCCAACTTTCAGATGCATCGGAGATAAGTGAAAAGACCACAGACTCTATCAGACACACCTTCGGCTTTAAACTGACATCCTTTGGAGAGGTTCTGACAGCAGATCTTCCCAATGAAACACCACCACCCCACCCCACCCCACCCCGCCTTGGCTGCTATTACCACAAGTGTAGATCAAAAAAAAGGAAAAAAAAGGAAGCTGTTGACAATTTCACTCTCTTCTGTATCTGTCATGATGTTGCCTATTGCCCTGAAAGTGAAGAACTAAAAAGAAAAAAATTGTAGAGATTTAACTCATATTACATGAAGGGTATTGCCTTTGATGGTGACTGTAACGCTGGTTCCGTGTCGCCGTCGAGTCGCTTGCGACTCATAGCGACCCTATGTACAACATCCCTAAACTCTGCTCTGTCCTGTGCCAATTGCACCGTCCCCGATACACCCATCCCGATTATCCCAGTCACTGAATATTTCCATACCTGAAAGCGCAGCCTTAGTTGCCCTTTCTGTTATCTACATGTGTTCTGTTGTACATAGGGTTTTCGGAGGCCTGCTATTTCAGAAGTGGATGGCCAATCCTTCTTCCTAGTCTGTCTTAATCTGAATTTTCAGATTTAGAGAAGTATCAGACAGACCAACATTTTACAGAAAAGTGAAAGATATATGCCTTATTGTGGAGTTAACGATTCGTATCAGTGTTGTCCCTCTCCTTGGCACACATGTCTTTACCCACTTATTTCCCTGCATATGGGAAATGGTGAGCGTGGGACAAGATAGTTCAGATGTGTTGTTCACAGGGTTGCTAGAAGTGGCAGTTGACTAGATGGCACTTAATAACCTCGCACACACACCTTAACAGTCTAGTACACATACCGACTACACAGAGACACTTTACATGCTTGTGAGTGTTGGCTCTGATGTACACGCATGTGCACCCAGTAAAGACGCAGCACACACACTTGTGAACGTTGACAATGATCTACACACAGACAGCCACGTGTGAGTGTCGACACATATACGTACCTGAGCATAAACACGAGAGTGTACACGTACCGACAGATGTGGCACACACGGAGATGCAAACACCCCTACAGGCATCTCATCTTCGGTGCTATTGAGAAGCCCCCCATTACTGCAACTAGTCGGGTGGCCTGCAAGTTGGTACTTAGCTGGGCCCCCGTGGAACTCAAGAGGTGCAGGCTGAAGGGAGAGTCATATATTTCTGTTCACTCGCTGGCTTATTCAGTGAGGGCAATGTTCTCAGAGGTCTGGTTGCTGGAGTCCAGGAAGAGAGAGTTTCGAGAAGAATTGCTGGGAAGTTTGCCTTTCACTGCTCAGTCCCCAGCCCCAGATTTGGGAGTGAAAGATCCCTGAGAGGTCAGCACATGGGAACAAGAAGGGAGGTGTGAGAAATGGCTCATGAGATGCGTCACCTCTTCTGAAAGAGACTCAAAGCATCAAGCATGCCAAATGTAAACTCAGACAAAACACAGACTCCTTGCCGTGGAGTGGAAATGACTCACTTCTGACCCTCCAGTGGGTTTTCAGAGGCTGTGAAATCGCACGAGAGGAAATTGTCCATCTTTCCTCTTTGGTGCAACTGGTGGATTCGAACCACCAGGAAAGGTGCCACCTTTGAGTGAGCAGTGCAACTCCCTGTGAACCATGCCACCAGGGCGCCCGGTATCAGACAAGGCAGTGACACAAATCAAAGTTGGAATTTCCACTGGAAGTTGATGCAGTGCAAGTTGTCCATGTATTATGACAACAAATCGTGAATATTTAGAGAAACGTGGAAACCTGGAGTGCAGGCCCTGTCAACAGTCAGTGAAGCTTCCCCTTCCACCGGGCCCCTTACTCTTCACTCTGCTCCTGGCCAGGTCCCCAAGGCTGCCAGACCCTCCACCAGCCCCCGGACCCCACCTTAGTCCTCTGTTCTCCCCAGGGATTGATTTCTTGCCCCCGTGGCCTTCCCTGGGAAGCCCATGATGATGTGGAGCTAGAGACAGGAGGGGGCCAGGTGGACTGTTCGGGGGTGGGGCGGATATGGATGATAGGTGGGGCGCTGGTGCTGGAGCCCCACCACTGTTGCCACAGCAATCAGCTCCAGAGTGACCCATTGGGAAGGGACTCTGTGTAGGAGTCTTTGCCAAGTGCCTGTGGATGGCCAGCACCCCCACAAGCAGAGGGGGCACCAGTCCTAAGGCGAGCATCTGAGGCAGCCCAACCTTCCCAGTGCTGACCCCATGACACCCCAGGGGAGGAGCTGCTAGGACCAGGCATGTGGGAAGAAGGCAGAAGGAATGCATGCAAAAAGAACAGGACCTTTTCAGGCAGGGTCCCTCTTTCACTGGGACAGCTGAGTGTCCAGTTGTCAGGAATTGAGGCTGGGGTCACCTTTAAGACATCCTCTCCAAGCCTCAGTGTGTCTGTCTGAGCAATGGGAAGCAATGGGAAGAATGTTGAAGTGTCTCTGTGGGGGTTGGGCAAGATTGTGTCAGCTTTCAAATGTGGCCTCATGTTGTTATCTCTGTGCTACCCGGACACTCTCAGATTCCCCGAAGATCCACCCAACTCTGTGAGCAGGACAGACACCACCTGGGGGGGCTCTTGGGGGGGTTTCAGACTATACCCCCAGGAAGCCCATGTTGGGACCAATCAAGAGGACCCCTTAGACCTTCTTCCTGGCTCCTCATCACCTTTTCCCAGGCTCCTGGGACGCCCCCAAGACTCACATGCCTGGTGGCCTTGGTTTACCCAGGTCTGCAAGTGTGCCCCACCCCCAGCCCTGACAAATCCCTTTCCTCCTCCAAAGCTCTGCACGAACCAGGTTGGAATTTCTCAAAAGCAAACAGACGAGCTCAGCATTGCGGTTTTCAGAGTTCAGATTCCTCCCGGGTCTGTCTGAGCCTGTGTCAGGCCCTGCCGGCTGCCCCGCGGCTAGCTGGACCGGAGTTGGGGGGGGGCCACGGCTGAACCCCAGGGCCTACCCGGTGCCTGACCAGCTCATGGGGCCCCCCGGAGTCTGAAGTCTGCTGAGACTTGGAGAACACTGAATCTGGCGGAATCACAGTGGGATGTGGATATGGGGTCCGATGGGGACAGGGTCCTGAGGTACTAACGGCAGGCTGCCGGGTCGGGGTACACGATGGGTGAGGGTTTGGAGGGGTCAAGGACTCTGGAGACAGTGGGCTGTGGGGAGGCAGGAGCTGATGGGCCAGGGTGGCCTGAGGTGGCTCTGGAGCAGGCAATGGCCTTGTGAAGCAGGACTATGGGGGTCTCACAGGAACATGTGGATGGGAGATGGGCTGGGGGTGGGAGGGCACCTCAAGGGGCTCATGGGGGCTTGGAGGGAGGGCTGGGACTAGGAGATGGGGGGTGTGTGTGGCTCTCGCCAGGTGGTCTTAATCTCCTCAGTGAAATAGGAGTCCTGGGGGCGGGTGGGCGGGGGAGGACAGGGGCCTTGAGACAGCTGCAACTGAGGTGGACGGGCCTGTCAGCCCAGGAGGCCCCGCCTGGCCCTGAGCTGGTCCCCGGGAGCTGGTTCTTCTATCCATTCCTCCCTCCTCATCTTTCTCGGCTTGTGCTGGGGTGATTTGTCTCTGAGATGACCCAGAGGGTCTGTGGGCGTGTGTCTGAGGGTCACCTGGGCCCTTCTGCCAGTGTCCACAGAACTCATCCCCCCACCCCCACTGAAGTCCTTCCCCCAGGGCCCCACTGCACTGCTGGAAGCTCTGAGGTAATGTCGTGTGTGTGTGTGTGTGTGTGTGTGTGTGTGTGTGAGGTGGGAGGAAGAGGGAGAAGCCCCTGGTCAGGCCTGGAATCCTTAGCCTCCTGGCTGGCCCAGAGCAGGGGCCAGAGGGCAAAGGGATACGTCTGATTTTGACCTGCCTCTGTCAGGCCTTCTTGGTCTCCTCAATACACCAAGTAGTCACCCAGAGCTGGGGAAACTGAGGCCCAGAGAGACTGGGTGAAACAGGACATGGACCCCAGGCAGCTGGATCAGGGCGGGGGGAGCGTGTGTGGATTGCAGGCGCTTATCCTCCCCAGTGAGTGCTTGCCACCAGCTGTGCTGGGCAGACAGACAGATGGACAAGAGTTTTCGCTGGTGCCCCCTGACGCCAGGTCCTCCCTGGGGTGTTTGCCGGAACCAATGCGTCAGGAACTGCTTCTGTGTGGATGGGAGTGGGCGGGCGCCGGGCTGTCTCAGACTGTGCTGGGCTTGGCCGCTGGACCTGGGACCTGTGTGCATCCCACATGCCCATTGCAGCTGATAGCCCCACCCAGCCTGGAGAAACTGAGGCTGCCCCTCTGGCAAAGCCAGTGTCATGATGTAATTGAGGGAGCAGCCAGGAGGGGTGCTCCTGGAGAAAGTGGATCTAGAAAGAAGGACGTAAAATACTAAAGATAGGTTTCTTGATAAGTTAACTTACATCCCCAAAGGGATAGACCTCCCTTCTTGAAAGGAAATATGGAGGAGAGGAGAGGCCACGCCTATGCTTCTTGGAGGTGCTGGGGACACAACCCTTGGGATGAACACTACTCTTGGGATTAGATATCACCTCCTCTATTCTGTATTGCTACTTCTTTTAATGTGACCACCACCTGAATGCCTTCCGTTTTCTATGTGTTTCCATTTCAAGGCTGAACAAACAGATGTTGAGGCCCTTCTAGACTTCTGTCTGCACCCTACCAACCCTAAAGGGGTAAAACTGTGGCCTGGACTGGTGCGAAGGCTACTCCCTATGACCGGTGTGGACAGCCAGGATCAAGCATCTTGGGTTTCGGCTGAGAGGACCTCCCACCTGGTATCAGCTGACACCTGAGCCCACCCCACCCAGCCAGTGAAGGACAGGGTGAGTGACCAGCTGGAGGGCCCAGGACAACAACCATGGTAAGGATTGTAAGGGAACCTCAGTGCTGTTCATCCCGGTTCCAGAGGAAGAGGAGGACAAGGTTGTGAGGGGGCATGGTGTGGGGAGCCAGGCATCCCATATCCTCGCCTGGCCGCTGCCCCTGGTGTCCTGCCCGCTTTGGCCCACCACCCGCCCGCCCAGGCGGAGAAGGGCCATTTCCTCCAGCCCTTGCCCCAGAGAGCGACACGGAGCTGGCAAAACAAACAGGCCGTCTCTCCTGTGGCCACTAGCTGGTGATGGATGGTCAGAGAGGCTGGCCGTGCTGACGGACGACCGCCCATCACACAGAGGCTGGGGTGGGGGTCGTCCGGAGCCTCCGACACAGACGAGGGAGCACCCACGCGTGCATACACACACACACACACACACCCTGGTCCCACCTTGAGAACCACCCAGGTGGACTGAGGCCTGATTGTGGCACAGCCCTGGAGCTCGGTCTCCCCAGCAGCATGACGGCGTCCAGGCTCCCCAGGTTGGTTCAGGAATGAACCATGAAGATGGCCTACGCTAGTTCTGGGCCCCCCATGGCCACCTCCATGGCCTTCTACTCTTGGGACCCAGTTGAGGCCCCGGGAAGCCTATTTCAGGGCTCCCACCACACAGGTCCCCCTTGAATCGTACAACATCCAGGGCTTGGGCTATTTGGGGATACGTGTGTGCAGAGCGACTGTGGTGTCACATGGCCATGGGGTCATCCCTCCCAGTGGCCAAGGCCGACATGCCTTTACACTGGATTGGGCTTCCAGCCTTCCGGCCTGACCGTCAGCCACCTGCGGAGGCCCAAGGGACACCCGGTGACACACAGCCTGAGCCCTGAAGCCACAAAGGCCACGTAGCTGGTGACTGGCCAGAGAGGAAGGACGGCTGTGGCCCAGCCCTCTGACCCTCCGGCTGTCTAGGCCCACCAAGAACACATCCGGCTGAGAGGAAGCTTCCGAGACCCCTACTTCCTGTACCTCTGAGCGGGCCACGGGGCCTCCCAGGACCTCAGCGGGAGAGGGCGCTTTAGCAATGAGTTTCTGGGTTGGAGAAGAAGGGCAGCAGAAGATTGGCTTAGATTCGGGGTTAGCATGGCCCAGAGGTCCCATCAGAGGGGCTGAGACAAGCATCCAGGTGCAGAAGGTCCTGGAGGTCATATGGGGTTCAGGAGAACCTAGGACGCTGTCAGGTGGGACGGGAGGGTGGATGGGTGGGTTTGGGCATGGGCAGCCTGGTGGGTGAGGGACCTGACCAGCCCTGGAAGTGGTGATATCTGCTGAGGAGGTAAGGCCCCATAGGATCCAGGGTGGTCTCTGATTTGAGGTCCACCTGGGGGTTCCAGGCCCCCCCCCAGTGGGCTGCACCAGGGTTGTGGTGTGCCTGCCAGTTTTCTGGAGCAACAGGTGACACCAGAGTAGGGGTATAAAAAAAAGGGCCTGGACCACTGCGGACAGCTGGACATTAGCAGGCAGGCTGGGCCTCCTCTCAGAGTGGGGCTTCCATGGGTGGAGGGTGGGTTGCACAGTGAGGCCCTCCAGACAGGCAAGTTAAGACGGGGCCTGTCGGCTGCTGGGCCAAGACACCCCTTTCCCTGTGTCTAAGAGGGGCCGCCCAGCAGGTGGGGCAGGAAGTCTGGGGGCTGGCTGGGATGGCAGAGTTGGGGGCAGTCCCAAGGCCCACTTGGAGCAGGAAGTGGCCCTGGGCTCCAGCAGGAATGGGGGGCCATTTCCTCTCTGGGAACATCCTGCCCGGGAATAGGAGGGAAAGAGGGCTTGGGTCCTGCTGGGCAGGAAGGGCCCGACGCTAGGCCTCCCCTCGGGCAGGGCCCTGGGGGTTCCCGAGAGGGAGTGACCTCATGGGATGTCTGAGAGACCAGGCTGGGCTTCCCCTCTCTGGCCTCCCCACAGGCCAGGGGGTTTTCCTTGTGAACAACACCCATTTGAGCCACAGCTCCTTAGATTTTCCACGGCTCTCAGCCTTCCCTCTGTGGCTTGCCTCAGTTTCCCTTCTGAACCCTAGCTGGAACTCTGACCTCCCAACCTGCACGTGCCCGAGGATTGGCGGGAGAGGCCCCCACAGGAGCCTTGGAGCTCCAGTCCCAGCTGCCCCTACTCCAGCCCCGGGGGGAGGGGTCAGCAGCCCAGCCCCCTACCCCACCCAGCTGGCCTAAATATAACTGGAGCAGGCGCCTGGCGGGGGATAGAGACCTCTGTCAGCCACCAGCAGGTGCTGGTGGGAAGAAGGTCAGCGTGATTGGCAGCGGGTGCCAGCTGGGCGGGCAGCCAGCCACGGGTCATGTGAGTGTCTGGTGGCATGGCCGAGGGTGGGGCGGCATGTCCTCACAGGACAGCTGGGTGCCCGGCCCTCCCTGCTCGTGGCAGGCTCTGTCCCTGCCCTCACTCGCTGCCCTGAGCCACGGACCTGTGGCTCCTTCCCTGAGAAAAGGGTGCCAGTACAGCACCCACCCTGGAGCCCGAGATCCCTTCCTAGGACCCTGGTGGTGACAGGTCCAACTCTTGGGCCACCCTGTCTGATGTCCCTCTGCCCCTCGCCCTTTGATTTCCTATAACCTTCACCCTCAGTCCCTCTGACCCTGGAGCTCGTCCTTGCCCCACCTCCTGCCAGTCTTGGCTGCTCTGTGCTGACTACCAGCTTGATGGATGAACTTGACACCAGTGTCGTTGGCGGGGACTCTGGGTCCTGCCTGGATCTCCCTAAGTCCTCTTTAGCACCCCATCTCTTTTTCTGGCCTCAAGCTGCTCTGACCTGACAATCGTTAAGGTCCCGTGGAGCCATGCCATCTGTCCTCCCCCGGCAATGTCCTCTGGCCCACCTGTCTCCAGTGCTCAGTGCTGCCCTCTCCCTGCTGCCTTGAACACTGCACCCACATACCCGCTCACTCCAGTTCTTTTTTTTAAGGTTTAAAACGTGTAGAAAACATTACCCCACCTCCACTTTTCTTGATATTTTTAATATTTTAAATTTTTTTGGCTGTGGTAAAGACATTTTTTAATGGTTGTGGTATATTTTAAATTTTTGTATTGTGATTTTTGACGAAAGTTTGCAGAAAAGTTGGGTTTTCATTCATTCACTGTTGCACATTCTCTTTCCTCCCCGTCCTTTCCCCTCCCCCAGTCCACTTGGCAATGCACTTCTTGTACCAGATTGTTGTCACACTTGGAACTCTTTGCTGCAGAAAGGAAGCTGCCAAGCTCAGAATCTGCAAATGTCTTGGGAAAGAGAGATCCTTCTTAATTTCCAACTGTTACTTTCATCCAAACCCAGGACTCATTTTTCCTCTCATTAACATCACATGCAAAGGTCCTGAGGCCAGCATGAGGGGTGCTGTGGAGGGGCCTGCCAGAAACACAGCTAGCAAGCACCCTGTGGGTGGCTGGTATGCCGTGGGGGTGGTATGGGGCTGATACATGTGCTCTGTCCCAAGAGTCCCGCTGGACCCAGAGAAGCCAGGAGACAGAGACAGGTGATTGGTCCCTGGGAAGTCCCAATGAGTCTGAGCACCAGTAGCCCCTGAAGTCCTCCGGAGTGTTTGTTGATTGAATAACTGAATGTTTGTCTGGCACCTAGCAAGTACCTGGCATTGTGCTTTGAGATTTCAACCTCTGCGGGTCATAATCTCAGGCAGCAGTAGGGATTCTTGGTTTAGGGTGGGTGGGATCTTTCTGACTGTAATAGGGTCCCAAGCACGTCAGAGATGATGAGGATGGCATAGTACAGGGGAGGGTTCAGATCTGTTCAGAGGGTCACTTGGAGTTGTAGTTGACTCGATGGGACTTAATAGCTTTCTGAGAAGGCTCTTGGTGAATCAGCCTGTCTCCCCTTTGCACCCCATTTCCCCTTTGCACCCCACAACTTCTGTCGAAGGACTTGGTAGGCTGGTGGGTGCAAGCTCAGCCAGGCAGGGGGGAAGGACAACAGGGTAAACAGAGGCAGGAGACTGAGCACACGTGGTTCTGCAAGGAGCCTGGCTGGGGAGGTAGGCCAGGTGAGATGTGGGGACCCCAGAGGTGGCACTGTAGCTCTGTGACCAGACTGCACTGGACATGGGGAAAGGCTATGGTGTTTGTTCTCCGTCTAGTTTTTCTGGTTTGATGTCTGGGTGCCAAGCAGGGCTAGGGGCCTGGGAGCAGCCTGCGAGAGGAGGTGGAAAGGGCCTGGCAGAGGTGTGGCTGAAGGCAGCAGAGGAGAAGGGGGGTAAGGTCCGTGTCCAATGCCATCCCTATCCGTATGGACTGTGAAGTGGACGCCCACCTAGAGACATAGGTAGTCCCGAGCCCAGGGGTCCTTGTACCTCTCAGGTCTGTTAGGGGCTGAGAGCTGAGGGCACATCCCAATGCCTACACATGTCCTATCTGCTCCACCCTCCTGCCAGGTGCTTTGCTCCTGGGGAGGGTCACCGAGTCTGAGGCACCAGCTGCTCCTGGGTCTCATGCGAGTGTCTGTTGATTGAATACATGAATGTTTGTCTCTAATCAGATGGTCAGGGAGCAAGGCTAGGAATGGGTTCCCTCTGCACCTCAGTCTTCCTCAGGGAGTTCTGAAAAATTGACTTGTGGCCACCCATGTGCCCCACACAACACCTTGGCTTAAACCCAGGCATCTTGGCTTCCTGCTAGTGGGGTCAGCGACCTCTGTGCCTCTGTAGGGTCCAGTGGGGCTTGCTGACTGGGGACATCTTTCTCCTCTTGGCTTCTGGCCCCAGGCATACCCTCTGGTCCCAAATGTCACATTGTCTGCCCCTCTCCTCTCCTTTCATCAGATCCTGCCCATTTGTCTTCCTGACATATATGGAGAAACTGAGGTCCCATGGGGCAGGGGATTATGAGAAGAAGTGGTGCCAGGGATGGGGGTGATGTTTGTAGTAGTGTGTCCAGGTGTCCATGACCATTGGTAAGTTATAGCCTCGGGGTCCCACCTGTAAGGAGCTTGGCTTCCTGGACAGGCTGTCCCCCAGAACTGAGACCCAGCAGGTAGACTCCCCATCACTGAGCACAGTAGGGCAGTTATGTGTTGCCCTGCCTACAGATAGCAGGGGCTGGGCTCCTGGGTTGAACCCTGGAACATGTGACTGGATGGAGAATCTGTGGCGCTTTGACATGGACAAAGGAGTCATGGAGGTCCAGCACGGCAAGTCCCAGCCTCTGACTTCCCTCTGCTCCATTTCCAAGTTGGAGAGATTGAGGCACAGGAACAAAGTCTGTCCTTGTGGCTTATGTCCTTGACCTGGCAGTGAGGGAGGGCTGTACAGGGAAGTGTGGGGACACGCCTGGGGGTGTCTGGGGTTCAGGGGCTGGGTGTGGAATCAGCGATGAGCAGCTGGGGGCGGAGCTGGGCTGCAGGCAGGGGGCGGGGCATGAATCGTGGGGCCCCAGAGAATTTTAAGCATGTGCTTGGAGTTCACAGGACACAGGGCGTGTGTTTGGCTCTCAGCGGGTGCTACAAGGTACAGGACCCAAGTGGCTGGGATCAGAAGGAGGACATCCTGGGAGGCTGGCACACTCACCCTGGCTGGTGACAGGGAATCCTTTTGGATTCTGCGGCTACTTTTCTGTCTCCATTGGCTCAGATGTGACGTAAGTACCCCCTGTCTCTCACATCGACACTCAAGCGGCTACCATCAATCTGCCTCAGATCTCTCGCATTATCTCTTAGGGAAGCTTCAAGTGTCTCATCTCCAAGTGCTGGCTGGTTTCTACCAGTGGGTCAGAACAGCACCTGGTTTAATGACTGATGGCAGGTGGAAGCAAGGTGTGGTGGCATCTCCAGGCTCCCGGGTCTGAGAGAGCCAGTCTCAGAAAACCCAAGGGTTCTGAATTCCCAATGGGCTCCTGTATGTCATAGATGATGAGGATGGCACAGAACAGGACAGGGTTCAGGTCTGTTGTTCACAGGGTCACTATGAATCATGCTCGACTCAATGGCACAGAACAAGGTCTGGAGGTTGAAAGAGAGGACCCACAGAATGGATAGCAGGCCCTCCGTTCTCCATGCTGAAGCCCCTCCAAGCTCTGATCCTTCAAGGAGAACCCAGGAAGGGGCAGAGGGGGCTGGGGATGGCAGGTCTTTTCCTCCATTGGCCCTGCCCCCACCAGGCCTGGGCAGGCCCCTCAGAACAGCTCAGCCTCCAGAAACATTTGCTTTAAGTCTTAAAATATCAGGTTCCCGCCTCGCAGGGCTTTCCTGGGGGTTGCCAGCCAGGCGGGAGGGATTTTAGGAATAAGAAGAGTCCCCCTCAGGTCTCCATGCCACCAATGGCTGCTTGGCTTGCCCTTGGGCCTCTGGCATTTAAGGGTGGCTTACTGGCCCCCACTGTATGGCACTGAGGAAATCGACTCCTCCACATTCAACCAGTCTCGTTCCTGTGAATGGGGTGAGGGTGCAGAGAAGGACAACTCACAGGTCCAGTGGTCTCAGAGTCCCCCTAGACAAGTCCAATAGTACTTGAGGACAGTTTTTCAGCAGTTCAGATGATGAAGCAAGGTCAGCAGGATGGAGCCTCCCCAAGGCCACACAAGCCTCTGGATTACGGATGAGGATAGAGTTTGTACACTCACACCACGGCTCAGCTGTGCCAGATGTAGAATGCTACAGAGGAACCTTGGAATGTCGATGACACAGGGTAATGCTGGGCCCAGTGTCCAGGGTGGCATCCCCAGGGATAGGGGCATATGCATGGGCTCTTGTAGAGTGAGTAGGATGTCTGGTGGAGCGGCCCCCTGGGCAGAAGGAAACCTTGAGTGAGGGTTAAGAGACAAAGAAGCTGCTGGCCTGGGTGCCAACTGAAGACTGGACAGAGGACTTGGCTGCTCAAAAGAAACTTCTAGATCTACTGGACATGGGCTTGTGGGAACAGGAGAGGTCCTGCGATGAGCGGCTTAAGGTGGCTCCCTCTGCTGCCCAGTGGCAGCTGCCAGTCGCCCACTCTCTCCCAGGCAGCCCACCAGCCTTGGCCTGGGGACTGACCGAGGAGCAGAGGGAATCGGAGCCAGGCAGGCAGCAACAGCTGGTCCCTCTCGAGCGTCCCCCGCCCCAGGGCCAGCGCCTTCGTTCCCAGGCCCCCAGCCCAACCCGTTCCCATGCTGCATCCCACCCTCAAAAATGCTGTTCAGGGATGTTGTGAGATGAGGCTGCAGGGGGACCACCGGCTGGAAAACCTCTCGGGGACGTACCATTGCTAGAATAGATAACCACCAGCCAGCGGCCAGGCTGCGGGACAGGGGAGGGAGCCCTGCGCCTGCCCTGGGCCACTCCTGCCTGCCAGGTCTGGCTCCCTGTTGGTGCATGCGCAGTCAGATGAGGCACAGTGAAGGTGGAGTTGGGGTGATCCCCAGCTGACTTGGAGCAGTCACATCCACAGCCACGCTCTGGGGGGGGACTGGTTCCCTTTTGGCCACATGGTGGGGACCACCCCTAAGCTGGCCTTATAGGAACTGGTCTTAGGGACCCTCTGTGCGCACTGCCCTCCCGCCTCATGGATGCTTAGGGCAGCATGCAGGGGCTGCGTGAGGCTGCGTGAGGCTGCGTGAGGCTCTCTGTGCCTCCTTCCTGCCCACTCCCCCCTCCCATCAGAGCACGGCCAGCCCATGGGGTGTCCACCTCTCCGAAGTGGACGTCGCGGGTGTTAGTTGACATTTCTCTGATCATGTCCCTGTCATTCTCTGGCTGCCCCTGGGTACCTCGCCTCCCGGGTCTGTCTGTTCTCAGGGAGCTCCCTCATCCCATTTTAGAGCTGGAGAAACTGAGGCTCAGAGAAGCCGTGAGGCTGGGACCGTAGCTGAGTCCTTGCGGAGCCTGTGTCACGCGGATCCTCAGCCCTGGCTGTCAGGTGACCCAGAGTAATGCAGTCCATGGAGACTGAGCAGGACAGGGCTGGAACCCTGAGACCCCCACACTGTCCACATGGTCACACTTCACAGCAGGGACAGGACCCGAGAAGGAGGGATGTGTACACGCACCAGAGGGGCTGGAGGGGCTCTGGGCTGCCTGCTGCGCCCCCACCTCCCGACCCGAGGAGCCAGGCACAGTGTCCCTGGGAGGGAGAAGGATTAGGAGGTTGTTGACGCCTCTGAGCCTAAGCGGAGCCCTGAAACTCGAGCCGCGGCCGGTCTGGGAATGGACACCTGACCCCTTAGCAGCCCGGGAATCCCAGGGCAAATCCTCGAGGCTCAGTTAATACCAAGACCAATTTTTATTTCAACAAAGTTAATTCTCAACAATGTGATACGGAGGGAGAGGGATTTTCCTGCTTCGGGGGGAGGCGGAGGGAGGGTCCTGACCACCACACAGGTCCCTCCCTGAACAGCTGTCCCCACGCCCAGTGGCCAGACCAGGGCATGCTTGGAGGAGGACAGAGCAGTTCGAACTGCTCCTCTTGGGGTGCACCCCCCCACAGAGTGATGCTTTCTTCATCCCCCTGAGCTCTCACCGTCTATGCCCCCATATGCAGAGCTTGGGCTGTTTGCTAAGAGGTGAATGGGCCAAGTCGAACAGGTCACACACACAGGCCCCTACCCCAAGTTGTGTGACTGGCCGGTCCCCTGAACCCCATCTCCAGGCTAGATCCCAGTCTGCACTGGAGCTGGGCCTTTGCTTGTTGGAGTGTGTGAGGAGAGTTAGGATCCGAGCGTCACAGGGACACCCCATATCTAGAGATCGTCCCCAGGTAACTCTTTTACTTGTGGCGCCTACAACGGCCAGGGCAGGGGCTTAGCCTCTACCTCGCACTGCACCCCTACCCCCATCCCTGGAGCCAAACCCGGAAGCCACCCCTCTGCCTGGATAATTGATGGTACAGGGCTGAAAGGGAGGGTCCCAGGGCCCTGTCAGAAATTCTTCCTGACGATGTCCACATGCACTGTGCAGCAGGACAGACCTTGTCGTGGCCCCGCCTGCTCTGTCAGGTCGCATCTCTCCCCTGCATGCGAGGTGGCACACGCCCCTCCCCATCTGACAGGGGAAGGACCTGGACCTCTTGCTCTGTTCACCACGTGCGTTCTTGCCATCCACAGGCCCAAGTGCTTTGCCCTTGGTCCTCGAGGCGCATGGAGGTTGCCTGTGGTCTGGTTCGGAGGGTACTGCCCAGGGCAGGGGTGGGGGCCCAAGGGCGCTCGCCGACAAGCCAAAGTCGAACCAGATGGGCTTCGGGCCTGGAGAGGCAGGATGGTCATTCGTCACCGTTATCTGCCCCGCCGCCGAAATCACAAACACATTTTTAAGTGAAGGACTGACTGGCTGCCACTGACTGGCCTGCGGGCCCTGATGCCGCCCAGCTGTGACCACTCCGGGGGGCGGAGGGCAAAATTAGCACCCAGCTTGAGGGAGGAGTTCCTGCCAGCTCAGGACCCCGGGGCTGCACTGTCTGACCTCCAGCCTGCAGCGTCCCTGGGCGGACCTGTTCCAGCTGGGGCCGGGGCTCAGAGAGGTACCCCAGCTTGGTCTTGGGTGACTGGCCTTCCTTCTCTAGCCCCTGCCCAGACCCCTGATGGTGTGTTGAGGGGGCAGAGATGCACAGAGACCAACCCAGGAGTGGACAGAGAGAAAGAAATGCAGAAATAAATGGGCCCAAGAGATGATGGATGTCTCTCCCTCCCACCTCCTGGGTCCCATCCACCCCCCAGGCCAGCTGGAAACAGAGGGGCAGCCCAGCCTCAGGTGGCCTTGGCCTGATTCTGTGGCACAGAAAGTTCCTTCCCAGGCTGGGCAGACTGGCGGCAATGGCAGGTGAGGCTGGCTGGCACTCCTGGGCCTGACCCAGGTACTCCCCCACGGCCGGCACCCTAGACCCCCGGGCAGCACGGGGATGGGGGCTCTGGGAGAAATGGCCTGTGACGGGTGGGCGACCGAGGCGGGAAAGCAAACAGTGTGAGCCGTTAATGAGCGGGAACCAGCCTGGGGCCGGGGGCGGGGGCACGGCCATCGCTCATCCTGACAGGCGGGCATGCGGGCAGGGCGGGGCTGGAGCCGAGGGCGAGCCTGGGAGCCGACAGAGGGACCCTGGAGACCCTAGCCCGCACACAGATGGATGGACGGATAGACGGACGCAAACGGAGGGCCTAGACAGCCAGGCCCCATGCTTGGCCGGCTCCTGCCCCCAGCTGAGGCCCTGAGGAGACAAGACTTGTCCACAATCTCCTGTCACACTTGGGCACAGGACAGAGGGGGCTCTGAGACTGGGACCCCCACACTGCTCACTGGGGACCAGGCTTGAGACCCTTGCTCCTTGCTCCTCTGGCCTGTGTGACTTTTGAACTTGCCCCTCCCTGGGCCTCAGTTTCTCCACCTTTATTAGGCTAAGTGGACAAGAGTGCTCTGAGGACCCTCCCTGGCCTGAATTTCAGTTGTCACTGACCCACCTTCCCTGTGCTTGACTTGTCTTCTAGACAAGATGGTCCTCTCCACATCACAGTGCTACCAGCAGGCACAGCAGAGTGGGAGATTGACTCAGTGTCAAGGGCAAAACACCCCACGCATACAACCTAGCACATCAAAGCTATACCCATTTCACAGGTAGGAGGAATGAGGTACATTGAAAGGGCAGATGTGCAGCTAAGACCCATCTCATGATGTGGGTTCCCCTGGCCCAACCCTAACCCTCCCTGGGTAGACAGCCCAGCCCTGGCCCTCCTTTGCCCTAAGGGCTCAGAAAGAGCAGTGTCCCAAGGCCCTACTCCTGTCCACTTGATCCAGACCCTGGAGCTGTTGATGGGTGAGTGGAGTGAGTGGCCTGGAGGTGCCCGCCTGTGTGGTGCCCAGGACCTTGTCCTGTCTCTGCTGGGTTGGCGGTGCAACCATAAATTCACACCGCCATCCGCCTGAGGGATAAATGTGTCATCGGCCGAACGATTTATGAGCACACCCCTGGCCTGCGAGGCAGGGAAAACAAGCCTCTGTGTACACACGGGGCGGCAGGCAGGGAAGGGCAGCCTGCCGGGGGGGCCCTGGGGTGCTCTGGGACAGCAGGACACGCCCACATGGGGGTGTGAGGACGCTGACATGCACACACAGGGATTGACACACACACACATGCAGGGGAGGGAGGGTGCTGACACACACAGTATATGGACATGGACGCACACATTCGGGTGGGAGCACGCTGACACACACAAGTGTGAGGACAGGACATGAACAGGGAGGGATGTGAGGATGCTGGCACACCCACACAGGTGTGAGGACACAGGTACAAGGAGGGGTGTGAGGACACGGACAGGTACAAAGAGGATTGTGAGGAAGCTGACGTGCTCACAGATGAGGATGCTGGCACACTGACACACTCACACAGGTGTGAGGACACGGACAGGTACACCGAGGGTGTGAGGATGCTGACACACTCACACAGGTGTGAGGACACGGACAGGTACACGGAGGGTGTGAGGATGCTGACACGCTCACACAGGTGTGAGGACACGGACAGGTACACGGAGGGTGTGA
>NW_006399839.1:7183196-7206105 GCF_000299155.1 Elephantulus edwardii | reverse complement strand
CTCACACAGGTGTGAGGACACGGACAGGTACACGGAGGGTGTGAGGATGCTGGCACGCTCACACAGGTGTGAGGACACGGACAGGTACACGGAGGGTGTGAAGATGCTGACACACTCACACAGGTGTGAGGACACGGACAGGTACACGGAGGGTGTGAAGATGCTGGCACACTGACACGTTCACACAGGTGTGAGCACATGAACAGGTACACGGAGGGTGTGAGGATGCTGACACACTCACACGCTCACACAGGTGTGAGGATATGGAGAGATGTGAAGGATGCTGACACACCACAAATGAGGACACTGGCTCACCGACATGCCCACAGTGTGTGAGGCATGAGGACACTGGCACACTGACACACCCACAGAGAGGCGTGCGTGATCTGACACACCCCCAACAGGATGAGGACGCTGGCCTGCCCACACAGGTGTGGCACACTGACACTACCACACTCAGCTATTTGTAGTTCCTGACATTCTGTCTCCTTTATACACTCACACAGACATACAGATGTGAGTCTCCAGATACACATTCAGAAGGTGACACAGCATAGTTTGGGCCACACCCATGGTCTTGCCACCTGGTGCCATCTGTGGTGAGTCTTATGGGAAACAGGCCTGGGAACTGTGTTCTCATATTCCCTGAAGTCTCACATCCAGAAAAGGCAGAGGGACACTGCTGGGTGTGTGTGATGTGGTATATGGGTTGGTTTTTAAAAAATTTTTTATTATTACTAATTTCAATGGAAATTTACAGAGACTTTGGATTTCCATTCATTCATTGTTGCACTTTTCTCCCCTCCCAAACCCCCCCCCCAGTACACTCCCCTCTTGGAAAAAGAAAAGAAAAATTCTTTCATTGTTTTCAATCCCTCCCTTCAGGTCCACTCCACTATGCAGACTTTGCTCTGGACTCCTGTCATGACAAAAATACTTAATCACATATCCCTTTTAAACAGTTTTCTCCCTCATCTGTTTCAATGCAGTATACATTGTTGAGCCCATCTTTCTCCGTCTCCCCCCAACCCAGATGTCAGTCCTGTTTTACAACAGTGGCACCATGCAGTATTTGCCCTTCTGTGACTGAGATACTTCACTCAGCATAATGTCCTCCAGGATCACCCATTTTTAATAATATTGCATGAGTTCCTTGTTTTTCAATGCAGCGTAGTATTCTGTTGTGTGAATGTACCACAGCTTCTCTTTCCATTCATTTGTTGATGTCTCTTGGGTTTTTTAAAAAAAAAATATTTGTGTCCTTATACCTTAATTATCCTTTTGTGACTGACTTATGTCACTCCGCATACTCTGTTCTAACTTCACCCATGTTGTACAGTATTTAATGAATTCCTGGTCAGTTTTCAGGGATGCATCATGGTTCACGGTTAGAATGTACCACAGTTTCTTCAGTCATTCCTCTGTTGATAGGCACATGCATTGTTTCCAGATATTGGCTATTATAAATAATACTGCAATAAACGAGCGTGTTAAGTTAAGTGTGGGTTGCAGCTTTTATTTCTCTGGGATAACTACCTCATAGTGGGATTGCTAGGGAAATCTGGTGGCCTAGCCGTAAGGAGTTGTGCTGCAAACCCAAAGGCTTGTGGTTCGAATCCTCCAGCTGTTTCACAAGAAAATGATGGTCAGTCTCTCCCTGTGCTATTTACTGTCTCTAAAAACCTGCTGGAGGGTCTGCTATGAGTTGGTTCCGACTTGGTTATACGTAATAACAACAGTGGTATAGTGGGATTGTGGGATCGAATGGTATCCCTAGTCCCAAGTTTCTAAGGAAGCACAAACTGCTTTCCATAGTGGTTACGCTGTTTTCTATTCCCATCTCTCCACACGCCCCGATAATAGAGGACTCTTGAGCTCTGAGCCCCAGAACTGTTAATCACTGTCCTGCTGAATGAAGCCCCCAGAGCAGGGGATGTTCAGTGGAGGCTCCTCACTAATAGATGTATCCTTGTTTTTGCGCTAAAGAAATCAGACAGTGCCCTGTACTCTGGAACCCCTCTTCCTTCCTTCCTTCCTTCCTTTGATATCTTTTTTTATTATTATTTTGTGTGCGTGTACCATCAAATCGGATCTGACTGGTACAGGAGGATATTGCTCCTCCTTCTCCGGCAGAGCGTCTGGTGGATTTGAACCGTGTACCTCTGGGATTGCAGTGCAGCTTCTTGCCACTAGGCCACCAGAGCTCCCCTGGAACCCTTCTTTCAAGGGGGCTGGGTTCCCGGCACGTGGTCCGCTTTGAGTCCATGTAGCTGGTTCTTTTCACACCCGACCCACAGGATCCGCTCCTGCTGGAAGGCGATGCAGCTGGAAGGAGCCTTTAGTGGACACACAGGGGCATGGGGCGGGCATGCTGGGACAGGTGGCTGTCACAAGCTTCCCATTTTTCCCCAGCCCTGCCCAGACAGAAGCATCTGAAAAGACGAGCTGGAATTTTTCAAGAGCATCTTTAAATAAACAAGGCACAGAGAAAAGCAACTCTCCACTCCCCCCCCAAAATGCTCCCAAATAACAAAAAAATAATAATCAATTCTGTAGTACATGCAGGACAGAAGTTTGGCTTCTTCAGCCTCAAGCTGGGACTTTCTGAATTCCCAGGTTTAGCCCGTCAGAGCAGAGACCTGGAAACCAGTCATGACCATCACAGACTCCAGCCTTCTGCCTGGAGTGGGCACGCCAGCCTATGGGACTGTCTTTAGGGGGCTGGCCTGAGGGACCAGTGAGACTGTGATAGACTTGGAGAGGAGAGGGGGGTGAGCCACACATTCCTCTGCCCAGCCCTGCAGATCCTGGGCAGTTTCTTGCCTCTCATCCAATTAGTGGCACCCATGCTGGGTGCTGTCCCTGGCTGGGATGGGGAGACACAGCGGGCATAATGCTTATGGGAGGGGGAAGAAGCTGGCTCTCTGAAGAGTGTCTCTGATGATGTGGAACGAATGCTGCACAGAAAGGAATGGCCATTCTTTCTTCCTCTCCTTTCTCAGTCCCTCCTCTGAGCACTTGGCATCTCCCCAGATCCCTCCCTCTCCAGGGTCCAGGTATTGACTCTGCGTCTTTGCATGTTCTCTGACTTCACCTGAGACGCACATCCGGGTAGGAGCAGAGGTGTCAGCTGCAGTGGGGCTCCCCTAACTGGATGTTCCCTTAAGCTCCTCTGCATCTCCCAGTGTACCCCATGTCTAGCTTCCTGAGCACCAAGATGACTAAGTGATGAGGCCAGGCCCGGGCCAGTGCACTGAACACATCTCTCAGGCACCAGGTTCAACAGCTCTGATGGATCTGGAGGAGGAAGTGCTTGCTTCCACTCCTACCACTCTGTGGACAAGCCACATAGGAATGTACAGTGGACGCTGATTAACCCCCTTTGCATCCCAGAGCCTTAATTTTGGTCACGCAAAGGAGCTGTGAGAGGTTTTCCAGAAGAGAGATGGCTGAAGGGTGGGGAGTGGGGTGCTGGGAGCGCTCCCCTGGAGTCTCTCCGCTTTGCCCACAGGCACTGACCCTTCTTGGGCTGCCCACACCTGTAGTGGTGCTGGTTCACCTGGCATGTCTCTCAGCACCCTTTGTCCAACTGGCCCTCATCACCTGGGATCGGGGGTGGGGAGGTGTGACAGGCAGGAAGGGTGGAGCAAGGGGCAGATGGCATTTCCCTTGGGGTAGAGGAGAACCTCAAGAGGGTTTTTCTGGCGATGATTCCGTGGTCCAGCCCCTGGGGGTCTTTTTCTGTTGGTGATTAAAGGCGAGGAGCAGACCTCTAGCATGGGCAAGCGAGGTGGCTGTGCTGGGACAAAAGACGGGTGGGGTTGTTAAGGGAGGGAGGGGCACTGCCAAGGCCAACCCCGGTCACTGGGACTAGTGACCCCAAAGGCCTTCTCTTGGCCTCGAGGTGCCCCCCTGAGAGCCTCCTGCTGATTTATGCTCCCCCTCCCACGAGATCGTGGAGTTAGGGGCTGCAAAGGCCGCGCCCCTCCCTTCTCTCCTGTCAAGTTGGCCAGTGGGGGTTGGGGTAGCTTTCAGCTGGTTTCCAGATGCGCCCGGTGGAGGGTGTGGGGAGCCTGGAGCGGGACCGAGGGGCCTGGCGGGTGTCAGCTGGCCGCCTGCGCGCCCCTGTCTCTCCCCGCGTCTCTGGGTCTCTGGGCCCCTGTCTCTGTCTCCTGCAGCCCCTTGCCCAAGCGATCAGCCCCTGGGTGGGGGCGGGAGCGGGTGATTTATCACTGCCGCCTGTCTTCCATCGGAAACGCCGGGGGTGGGCGCAGACTGTGTGCTGAGCTATGGGCCCCCAGGGCCCCGCCACCCACCCCAATGTTGTTGCTCTGTCTGGGCGGCGGGTGCGCTCCCTCCCCCACGCGAACAGGCTGCGGGCCCCCCAGGCCTTCCGAGGGCCCAGCCCAGCTTGGCCCACCCCGTCTCCGCCCCGTGGGAGTCACTCAGGCCGAGGGGGACGCCTCCTGGGGACCCCTCACCTCCAGTAAGGGGTGGGGCTGGAGCCCAGATAACCACCCCCTCCCCCCTGCCTAGGCCTCGAACAAGTGGGGGAGCCTTTCGTCTGGAATCCTCACCGCTGCAGGAGGAAGTATCTGGCCAGGCACCCCCGCCCACCTTGCACGCCTGCTCCCCCACCCAACTCCGGGGTCCCAGGCCCCCAGCTCGCGCCCAGCCCACCCTGACGCCCCTCCCCCACCATGCACGCGGCAGATGCCCCCTAAGTGTTTACGGAGCAAACAGGCGATGAGAGGACGCGAGGGAGCATCGGAGGGACCATCGGGACTGACCCCCGGGGAGTGGCCCCTTATCTTCCCGGTTGATGGGCAAGCAGCCTCCGCGCAACACCCTCTCTCCGTCCTTCTCTCCCTCCTTCCCGCCTTCTGCCCATCCGAGGGGGGATGCGGAGGCAGGGGAGTCGACCCTGCTCCGGTGCCCCCCCCCCGCCCCCGCTCGCGGAGGTCCGGAGGCTCCCCGGTGCCCACGAGCGCCCGCCGGAAGTCCCTTTTCTGCAGACCACGAGTGCCCTCTGGTGTCAGCGCTGCACTGCGGCGGAGACGCGGTGCTGGCAGCATCCACAGCTGTCACCTCTGTCCATCCGTCAGGCTGCTTGGCTTTGAGAGGATGCTTCCCGGGGACGCTGCCCTGTCCTGCTCTGTGAGTCGGGTCAAGGCAGGGTGGAGAAGTTCCCTGCAGAGTATACCCTATGCTCTTGTGGTTATGAGTGGACCACGACTCATAGCAACCCGAGTGAATGATAGCTTTGAACCTTGCTCTATCCTGAGACCACGTCACTCTCTCTAACTCACCTGATCCCATTGCCACAGTGGCTGTGTCAATCCGTCTCATCCAGGGTCTTCCTCTTCAGTACTGACCGTCTACCCTTGCAAGCATGATGTCCTTCTCCAAGGACTGGTCCCTCCTGACCATGTACCCAAAGTATGTGAGGTAGAGCTTCAAAAACTTTGCCTCCGAGGAACAACCTGGTTTTACCCTTTCCAGGACAGACCTGTTTGTTCTCTTGGCAGGCCATTACTCTTCTCAAGCACAACTCGAAAGTCACTGATTCTTCTGTCATCCTCAGTCACTGTCCAGCTCTCTGAGGCACAGCAAGTAATTAAGAAGACCATGGCCCAGATCAGGCACACCTTAGCTCATGCCGTATAGGATCTCAACTAGGGAACTCTAGTGAATAAGCAGTTGAGTTGCCAACCCGAAGGCAGGCAGTTCAATTCCACCAACTGCTCTGCATTTAAAAAAAAAAAAAGAGTGGTCTCCTCTCATGCAATTTCCAGTATCTGAAAACCCGTTCATCGGGATGGTCAGCTAGCTATGAGTCTAACTTCTAACTCATTGACACACAACAAGAAGAAATCGCTGTTGTTGTTATGTGCCATCGAGTTGCCTGGGACCCATAGCGACCCCATGTCCAAAAGCTCTGAAGCCTGTCCTGTCTTGAAACAGTCCCACTGACTCTGACTCACCTACCCCCACTGTCCTAGTTGCTGTTTCAATCCATCTCATCCTGAGAAGCAAGGATGTCAGTCTAGAGACTAAGGTGTACCTGATTCAGTCTATGGTCTTCACAATTACTTGCTATGCATCACAGAGCTGGATAATGACTAAGAATGATAGAAAAAGAATCAATGGCTTTGAGTTGTGGTCCTGGAGAAGCGTCTTGAACATACCATGGACTGCCAAGAAAACAAATAGGTCTGTCTTGGAGAGGGTGAAACCAGGTTCCTCCTTGGAGGCTGGGATTTTGATGCTCTGTCTTACATATTTTGGGCATGTGGCCTGGAGAGACCGATCCTTGGAAAAGGACATCATACTTGAAAGGGTAAAGGGACAGAGCAGGAGAGGAAGACCTCAGATGAGCTAACTTGATATAATGAGTGTCTTGAGTAACAAGGCCATAGTCACAACAGGAAGCGACTTCGTGGGGACTCTCACTGGAGGAAAGGGCATCCTTAAACTGAAGTGGGGCTTGGACCTAAGGCCCTAGGAGCCCAAGGAGGCTAGGAAAGCAGAGATGAGCATCTGTACATCGGTGCAGTGCCCTGGCTCAGCCCCCCAGGGCAGGGTACACTCCCCATTTGGAAGAAAGAAGCTGGAGACAGAGAAGACCAGGAGCCCTGAACAGGTGTGTCATCTGTGAAATTCAGGACAATACTCGGGGGTTGTGGTAGGTGCACTAGTCTGGGAGGGAGGGAGGGAGGGGTGTGCCCCTCTCCAGGGTCTGTCATTCTCAGGGGCACTGAGCTGGGACCGTCCACTTCCTCACAGTCCTTGAGGGTGAGGCCCAGGGTCAGTGTGAGAGGGTCAGCCTGGGGTCAGGTGCTGAGCTGGGTCGTTGGAGGAATTGGGATGAGGGTTCGGAGGTCAGCTTATATACCCTCCGAGGCAGTACATTGGCTCTGGCTAATGGATCTGTGTGTGTTTGTGTGCACGTGCACACATGCACCTTAGAGCATCCAGCTGTCTCATTGAAGTTCATCCTCTAATCTGACCACCTTGTGATTTTAGATGCTTCCTCCCATCAGAGAAGGTCTCTGCCACTCCTGTTCTTTCTTAAATGTCTGTCCCTGGCAATCTACTCCTCACAGTCGCCCCCTGCTCTTGTTTTGTTTTTATTAGCTCAGAGGGGGTTTTCTCTCAGCTTGGGGTCACCTAGGACTCACATGTCTCCTGGATTCTACACTTGCCCCTGAGGGTCACTGGGAGGCGAGGGGCCTCAGGACGTCGCCTTGGCTCTGCTCCTGGTGGCACCGAGCAGGACGCAATCAGATGCAAGCAACAGGAAGACGCCGCTGCGAAGTCCAGCTTCCTCCCGGCCAGGCAGGGAGACACTGTCTTGGCACCATTTTCAGGCTGATTTCAAGTGGTTGCCAGATACCTCTCTGTGACACAGTAACTGATCTTCCTCAGGGACTCTTGGGGAGCCCCCAGGGAGCACACAAGAGGACAGTTCATTTGTACAAAGGGGACCACTGTCCCTCTACGTGGTGATAAGGCCGGATAGACAACTGGAGTGTTGGCCGCGCTCCACAATAGGCCGGATGCCCCACACCTGCCCACAAAGGAGGGGGAGGTACTGACTCTCGTCCGCCCGGCAGCCCTGTGATAGCATCAGCCAAGCCCAGGGCCATCCATCTTGTCCCACAATGGCCAAGACAAAGGCCATGTCAGCGGCAGCCTCCCCAACCCGGTCAGTGGTGGGCAGTGAGGGTCAGGGGCCTTGTCATTGTCCTGCTTGGGGTCCACAGAGCACCGCCTTTGTTATCCACAGGGCCAGCGAGATGGGAGTCACACACAGGGCTAGAGAAAGACTATCATAGATCGCTCCAGCTGTGAGGGCATGTCCCCCTCATGTATTCACAGCCTTGAGCTGCACAAGGCACTTGGGGTGGGGACCTCTGGGGAGGTGTCCAGAGAAGCTCCTGGCTATAAGACAGTGTCAGGGAGTGTATTGAGGGGGGAGGTGGCCAGGTGGATGGTCAGGGACAATGAACAGGATCTGAGGTGACAAGGGAGTGTGTCCTGGGCACAGCCTGCACAGAGACCTAGGTTAGCAGGCCAGCATGGTGTCCTGGGAGCCTGGGGAAGGGCAGAGTTGGGTGTAGGGGTAGAGACAGAGTCCTGGGCTGATCCCAGCAAGCAAGAGGGGACAAGTGGCTCTGGGAGGTGGAACCTGGGCCTTAAGGCTGGGGATCAGGTGGTTGGGTCGGGGAGAAAGGATATCTGGAGGTGCTTGGTCGTGGACCCCAGAGATCTCCACGGTCCCCCTCATATCCACAGGGCCCTCATCTCCTGTCCCCGTTACCCTGGCAACATCCTGTCCTCCAGAGGCTGCTCACCCACACTGTGCAGGAAGCCCCCAGCACCAAAGAGACCCCCACAAGACCATCTTCACAGTTACCCCAGCCCTACCTGGCCCTTATTCCTGAGTAACCCCACTCTCAACATCTCAGATGACCCTCCTGTTCCCGTCCCAGTCCCCTGAGGACCCCTTGAACCTCACTCTTCAGGCGGAGCATCTCAGCAGGGTGGGGAGCTGGTCCCCAACAGACCCTGCCTCTCCCACCCTTAGGGGCCTGCACCCCTGAACCCCTCCGTTCTGTGCCCACTGGTGGCTGTCCTCTTCATTGCTGGAGCCTCTGCAACATGCCCATGGTCACTCCACTATCCATGGATACCCTGAAGCCTCCTCCTTGTCTCATGTGTCCCCTACCTTGTTCGCTTCCTGTCCTCGAGCTCAAGATTGTTCCCCAATCCTGGGCCCTGGCACATTTGGGGCACCTATTTTTGACCTCTGTTCCCTGGAATCCTTTGCTGCCCCACAGCCCCCACTCTCCTGTTCCCCCAGGCAGAAAAGCTGTGACAGCCAGGCCATGTTGGAAGTGACAGTGATGGACGTGATGCATGTGGCCCGAGAACCCATGGGGTGGGGGACGGGGGTTTGACCACTTAGGTGTACGCAAGAGCCTGTGGTGGGGAGCTTTGCATCTGGAGAGGGACCTTTGGCATCCTGTATTTGGTTTACCCAAGAATTCTCAGTAGTGCCACCAAACCCTGGTCCCTTCCCTGCCTTTATTGTTATTATTGGCATCAGCAGTCAGGAAATCAAAAGGTGAATTGATTAGGTAAATCTTCCATCAGGGACCTTTCCAGAGTACTGAGAAGCAATGATGTCATTCTAGAAACTAAGGTGAGCCTGATCCAGTCTATGGTCTTCACAGTTACTTGCTATGCAGCAGAGAGCTGGGCAATGACTGAGGAAGAATGGATGCTTTTGAGCTGTGGTGCTGGAGAAGAGTCTTGAACATACCATAGACCACCAAGAAAACAAATTAGGTCTGTGTTGGAGATGGTGAAACTAAATTTCTCCTTGGAAGCTAGGATTTTGAAGCTCTGTCCTACACACTTTGGGCACATGGCCAGGAGGAATTGATCCTTGGAAAAGGACATCATGTCTGAAGGGTACAGGGACAGAGCAGGAGAGGAAGACCCCGGATGAGATGGATTGATACAGTAACTGGGAAAATAGGGTTAGGTGTGTTGGAGTCAGTGAGCCTAGTTTCAGAGCTATTGTACATATGTTCGGAATGAGTTGCAGGCAACTTGACGCCACATAACGACAGCAACAACAATTAGGTGCCTTTGCACTGACTACAATGCATACAGCAATCCTACAAACTAGAGTGAAACCTTGCTTGATCCTTTGCCATCCTCCCAGTCTCCACCATGCTCCATCCGACCCACTGTAAAAGTCACTGCTGCCTCAGGCCCACTGTTACAGTCACTCCATCTGGGTGAAGTTTGTCCTCTCTTCTGCTGAGCCTCTACTTTAAAAAAATTTTTTTTTTATTTTGTGTGTGTGTACCGTCAAATCAGATCCGACTGGTACAGGAGGAGATTGTCCCTCCTTCCCCGGCAGAGCATCTGGTGGATTCGAACCATGCACCTCTGGCCACCAGAGCTCCCCGAGCCTCTTCTTTTCTAAGCATGATGTCCTCTTCCCAAAACAGGCGCCTCCTGACAATACACACAAAGTATGTGGGATGAAGTTTCATTATCCTTGTCTCCACAGAACAGTCTGGTTGCACTGCCTTCAAGACAGTCTTGTTTGTTCTTTTTGAATGTTCAATGCACTTCAACAACACTACAGTGCAAAGGTTTAACTTCTCTGGCCATCTTTATTGGTTGTCCAACTTTCACATGCCCAAGAAGCAACTGGAAATAGAATCATTTGGGCCAGGCGTACCTTAGTCCTTACACTGGTATCTTTGCTCTGTAAAGAGATCCTTGTGAATATACCCTTGTCCAAGGCACCACGCCTTCTGATTTCTTGGTTCTACCACGGGTGTGAAGGAGCAGTGGTAGTCTAGTGGCAAGAAGCTGTGCTATAATCCCAAAGGTATGTGGTTCGAATCCACTAGTTGCTCTGTGGGGAAAGGGTGAGCAATCATCTCCTTTGTGATTTCACCAGCTGCTCTGCGGGAGAAGGATGGGCAGTCTACTGTGTAACTGCCTCTGAAAACCCGCTGGAGGGTCAGCTATGGGTTGGTTCTGACTCAAGGGTACATAACCACCACCACCACCACCACCACCATGGGTATTGATTATGAATCCAATCTTTTCTCTATCTGTCATGATGTTGCATACTGGTTAGATTTGGGGGATTTTCTTTTTTTGGTTTTGGGGTTTTTTATTTTCTAGATGTTGAGGTGTAATCCATATTAAAGGCTGTCATATTTGAGTCTTCAGAAAGAACTTCAAATCTTCCCTTTCTGTAAGGCTGGGTCATCTGCATAATGTAGGTTGTTGGATGATTCTTGCTCTAATCTGATCTATTCCAGGTCATCAGATAGCCCAAGGGGTCTGCTTGGGGTCACAGGGTTCACTGGAGAAGGAAGTTCTGCTCAGAGACACCCTGCTTCCACACCTTCCCTGGGGCCTTTTCTGCACCTCTCGCAGCCCCATAGTCAGGTTCACAGGCCCCCAGCCTGGGCCATCGATACAGACATTCTCAGACTGTAGCATCCACACCTTGGGGCGCTCCCTTTCTGTGTGCCAGTCTCAGCACCTACACTGCTACAGGGTCCCTGGAGTAGATACATTGCCACCCTTCCTCAAAGCCCACATGCCCTCCTAATGTCCCCACTGTCTACCACTTCTGCCCCCTCAAAAGTCCTTACTACTTTGGTCCCCACCGCACAGTGCCCCGCTGTCTCACAGTACCTCACTGTTCAGTGTCCTCAGTCCACTGTCCCCACTGCTCCACTGTCACTTCCCCACAGTGTCCTACCACCCACAGGGTCCCCATTGCCCAAAAGGTACCCACTGCCCATGGAGTCCTCATTGTTTATAGGGTCTCATGGCCCCAAGTGTCCACATTGCTCCACAGTGTCCTCACCATCCAAGTGTCTCATTGCCCATAGTGTCCTTATACCCAGTGGTGTCCCCATTGTTTACAGTGTCTCCATACCACATGTCTCCATTGCCCACAGTGTCCTCATACCCCAGTGTCCCCACTGCAGTGTCCTTATACCTGTGTCCCCACTGCCAGACGGTGTTCCCATTGTCCACAGTGTCTTCATACCACAGGGCATCTTCATTGCCCACAGTGTTCTCATACCTCAAAGTGTCCCCATTGCCCATCATCCTTATACCCCACAGTGTCCTCACTGCCACACGGTGTTCTCATTGCCCACATGACCCACAGGGTCCCCATATTGCATAATATCCCCACAGTGTCCTCACAGCCCATAAGGTCCCCATACTGCACAGTATCCCCAGTGCAGGATCCTCGCTATGCTCATCTGGCCTCCTGTCCATTCTCCTGTCCCCGCGGTATCCTCATTGTTTCCATGTCCTGCCTGTCCCCATAGTGTCCACACTGCCCTGAGCGCCTTCTCTCCTTTCTGAAGGTGGTCAGATGGTGCTGACCATGCTCACAGATGCTTCCAAACTCCGGGAGGTGAGTGCTGAGTGCGCGCACGCTCCGAACAGCCGGTTGGTTTGGTGTTTTTTTTTTCTCTGTGGAAAGGACTCTCAGGGCAGATGGCGCACACATCAACGAGAAGGGTTTATTCCATTCTTAAATCGGGGTCTGAGTTCCAATTCACCCCCTCAACTTCCCGGGCCCAAGTGGTTGTCAGTCCGCCTAGCTAGGGTTGAGGAAGCTCGGGCATCGGAGAAGTGGGGAGGTTTCGGTGTTTGGGGCAGAGACCACGGACCCAAGGGCAAGACCCTTCTCCGGGTTAGGGGGAGGTTTTGAAGGTAGGGTCCTGTTTGCCGACCCGGCTCTGGTCAGCAGCTACTCGGCTGAAGACACGCTGGCTCCGGCCCCCTCTGCCGCCAGCAGGGAGCGCAGAGACATGTCGGGCGCGGCGCGGGCGCGCAGGCTCCGCAGGCGGCGCAGCAGCAGCCAGAGCAGCAGCGCGTGCAGCAGCCCCAGGCCCAGAAGCACCAGCTGCAGCGCCAGCGCCCCCGGGCAGAGCGCGCTCGGCCCGCAGGCGGCGCGCAGCTCCTGCTCCGCCAGGTAGGGCAGCAGGCGGCCCTGCAGCGCGGGGGGCGAGGCGCAGCGCAGTTCGCGGTAGGGCGTGCGCTCGGGGCGGTCCGCCAGCCAGGCGCGCAGCGGCAGCAGGTGGCAATCGCAGCGCCAGGGGTTGGCTCCCAGGTGCGCGGTGCGCAGGGCGGGCAGGCCATCCAGTAGCCCCGCAGGCAGCGCCGTGAGGTTGTTGCCGGTCAGCACCAGTTCGGTCGTGCTCGGCGGGAAGGCGGTTGGCAGCGAGGCCCTTGTCAGCCCCCGACGCGCGCAGTCCACGAGGGTCCCGGCGCAGCGGCACGGCGCGGGGCAGCCCGCGGCCACACGGCTCAGTGGGGCCAGAATTAGGAGCAGCAGGCTCAGCGGCCCCCGCCGCCCTGGAAAAGAATCGCCGCGGTGAGCCAGGCTACTCTCCCGCGCCGCACGTCCCCAGAGCACCCTGAGTTCGCCTCCAAATCCTGAGGTTCTTGGTCCCCTTCACCCGAAAACCTCTAAACCTTGTGCCCCGGCTGGAAACCGCCTCTGCTGCAGCCAAACGACAGGAGGGCGCCCCACCCAGACTCACCGGAGCCCATGGCGCAATAACAGCCGCCCAGCTAGCTCTGGGAGTCCAGAAGCGTTAGCTGGATCGCCCAGCTAAGGTCACCCCACCCAGCAGGCCCCAGAGAGCTCACTGCTCAGACCACAAGACGGCTGCTTCCCCAGAAATAACTCTGAGGCTGTGCGGCGGCCACAGATAAAGCGCTATCTCCCGGCGCGCTGGCCACCCGGGCTTCCGCCCCCTCCTGCTCCCGGGACGCACGCAGCACTCGGACACGCACACCGACACCCGTGGCGACGTTCCCCAACATTGTTCACCTGTCGCCAGGACAGGTCGTGGCATTCATAGCGGAACAAAACGGAGCACCGGGCGTGTGTGGAGGGAGAGGGGCGGGGATCATGCGGGAGGAAGGCTCAAGAGGCCTAAGTTTCGGGATCCCGGAGCGATAGCGGGGACCTTTTCCGCCCTCAGTGCCGCCGGGGAGGAAGGACCTCGAGTGGCCGGTTGTCTAGATACAGGGAGGTGGCGGCGTGGGGTAGGGGGCTTCCCACCGCCCGCGGACTCTGGCGCCCTCTGGGCCGGCGCGCGTTGGGGAGGGGCGAGGGCGGTCCCGGGAGCCGGCCCAGTGCGCTCCGCTCCTCGTCTACAGTCGTCTGGAGGGATTCCCTCTGCTCCCACTGAGCTCGATTCATGGGTGAAGAAGGGAAGCCGGCCCACTTCGGGAGCACAGCAGGAGTGGGCACACTGTCAGCCAAGCCCGCCCGCTCTGCGGCACTGGGGGCCCAGTGTGAGGCCGAGGCCGCCGGCCTTGGAGGTCTGTTCTCTTCTGTCTTGATTTACCCGCTTGGGTGGGCGCTGATCTCGGAAGTCTCACCCAGCATAGCTCCTGCTCCCCCCGAGGCTGGAGGGGCTCGGCTGGGGAAGCAGATGATGGCGGGGTGCGGGGTAGGGGTGGGGGAAAGATGGGTGCTGAGAATAAATTAGGGTTGTGCTGGGGCGGCTGTGGTGGAAGGCCTGGGCTGAGGAGCAGTCCATGATGTGATGGAGCCCCTCGAAGATTGGGGTTGGGTCCGGGCCAGTCTGATCCAGCAAATCCAAGGTCAATTGTAGGAGTGCGAGGGGCTGGCCCAGGGATGGGCTAGCCCTGGCGAAGTGGGGTGGGGTCGGGGTCACTGGTCTTGCATTTGCTGTTTCATCTTCTGCAACATCTCCTGCATGCGCCTCAGCTTGGGGAGGGACAGGAAGGGCAAGGGTGAGAAACATGGGGGGGCGGGCCTTGGACCCCGCCACACCCCCTTGGCGCCCAGCTCCGCCCCTCCTCCATTGTCCCATCTACCTCTTCATCCTTCATCCGGATAAGCTTCTCAGTCTCAGCGTCCGGAGTGGGCAGAGGCAGGATGGGGATGGGGCTCTCCATGCGGCTGTCCTGGGTCAGTTTGCTGGGAAGCCAGGAAAGGATATGGTTGCTGAGAGGGGTCCACAGGTGGGCTGGAGTAGACCTACGTGACCCCCACCACTGCCAAGGTCCCCAGAACTACCCCCTAGGAGACAAGGCACTGGGGACGCTACCTTGTTGACTGGGACAACCCTGGGTTTTGGATTCAAGGGGTTCGGAGGGGAGGGGCGTGGGCGGGGCCAGCTCACCTGGTCATCTGCTGGATGCAGTGCGCGCGGTAGTTCTCATAATGCACGTCGCAAGTCACGTCTTTGAGGTCGTGCATGTGCGTGCGGATAAGCATGTTACGCAGCTTCACGAAGTCGCAGTGCGCCTGGTTCTCCACTGCGGGGCAGGAGTGAGCAGTGGTGGGGGCTGCCTGGAGGAGGAGGCATCCCACCCGGAACCTGGCACACGGCCCCCAATCCGTAACCACTGGGGCCTGAACTTACCTTCCACAATGCCCCAGGGATACAGTCGTCCCCGGACCCGCTGCCCCTTGGCCTCCACCACCGTGTTGCTGCCAATAACTGCAAAAGGGGCACTTTCCTGGTTGAGGGAGAAGGGATACTCAGTATCAGCGGTTATGGGTCATGGGCACTCAGCACCCTCGCTGGCCCTCCCCAAACATCATCTCCCCAAAGCGATCAAGCATCGTTTCCCTGATGGCTCTTCCGCTGCCCTCTGACCATACACCGGTGCACCAGCCACTTCTCAGGCATCTGCCAGGCTGTGTGCCATCAGGTACGCCCTCCCTTCCGCTTCCCACCCATCAAGAGCCACGCCTCTCCGCCCCTAGAAGCCGGTGTGTTGGCACCAGGCCCTTTTTTGTGCCCGAGACTGAGAGCCTTGCCTGCCCAAGACCTTGCTGGTGGGCACCTAGTGGCCCTCTGGCCCAGCATGGTTACTGTTGTCGTGTACCATGGAGTAAGAAACAACTCACAGCTGACCCTCCAGCTGGTTTTAAGAGGCAGTAAATCACACGGGAGGACACGATCCACCTTTCTCCTGCAGAGCAGCTGGTGGATTCGAACCGTGTGCCTTTGGGATGGCAGTACAGCTCCTTACCACTAAGCCACCAGGGCTCCCTGAGCTTGGTTATGTTGTTGTTGTTGTTGTTAAGTGCCATCGAGTCACAGGCGACTCATAGCGACCCTATGAAGGAGAGTCCTCAACGCTAGGGTGTCTTTCATTCTGTCTCCAGGTTCATAGGGTTTCCAGAGGCAAGCTGTTATGGAAGTGGATGCCACTCCTCCTTCCAAGCTTGTTTTCATCGGGGAGCGCCACCCCACTCTCTGCCCGCATTGGGTAACCAGCCATTAACGCATTTGACACATCAGTGTCACAGTGTTCAGCCTCACAGCAACCACAAGTTACCGCTGTACGGCAACTTGTACACCAGGGCTATACGACCTAGAGGAATGTCTGAACAAAAACAATGAAAGACAGGCCCGAGGACCGCAGATTAAAAGTCACCCACCTTTGGCTTGGTAGCATCGCTTTCTGTCCACTGGGCCAGCTGATCTCTCTATGTTGATGTTATTGAGCTTGGTTATAACTACCCTAAATACACACTGGTCCTTGGAGAAGGACAGCGCAGGAGGGGAAGGCCCTCTATGAGGTGGATTGACTCAGTGACTGGGGTAATTGGGATGGGTGTGTTAGAGACAGTGCGACTGGCACACAACAGACCAGGGTTTAGGGCTTTTGTACATAGGGTCCCAAGCAACTCGATGGCTCATAACAACAACAACAAATACACAGGGCTCCCAAAGCTACCATTCCTTGGGCCTTACAATTCTGTAAACACTGTAGTGCGCTCTTCCTACTCATGGCCACACCCCTCCCTAAATGAAATCCAGTGCCATCAAATTGATTCCAACTCATTGTGATCCCGCTGGGAGAAGGGCCAGTGTGAGCTGGAATCTTCACAGGGACACAAGGCCACATCTTTCTCTGGAGGAGAAGTGTGATGGGTTTAAACAGGTGACCTTTTGGGGACCAGCCAAGTGCTTTTAACCACTGTATCACGAGGACCCCCTGGCCTAGGAGAAGGCTGTGCCCATTAAGTCGAGAGTGGGCGGAGGAGGTCTGCCCACTGAAGTCCAAGCAAGTGCTCCACCACCCACAGAGTACCAAGATGAGGATGTTGTTGTTATTGTTGTGTGCCATCGAGTCTGAATCAACCCAGAGCTGACCCTCCAGCAGGTTTTCAGAGGCAGTAAATCGCACAGGAGGAGACTGCCCCTCCTTCTCCCATGGAGCGGCTGGTGGATCAAAATTTCATACCTTAGGGTACACAGCCCGATTCCTTACCACGAAGCTACCAGAGTTCCTTTATGTGGGGATGGAAGACCCCAAATGCCAACAGGTTAGACAGGGACATGGGCAAGCCTCATCCTACCAGGCCAGGCTGGAGCTCAGTGCTTGTCCCCCTCTGGGCCCCAAGTGGACAGGACAAAGCCCTCTGGCTGCAGGCTCGCTGTCCCTCACCTCCTCCTCCAGCCCACCAGGCTGCACACTCACCTTCAACTCCCGATCCTGCTGCTTGAAGTCCTCATCCTCGTCAGAATCACACTCAGGGAACTGGTACACACGGATCCCAAACTTGTCAATCTCTTCCCGGATCTGCCACGGGACAAGGGTGGTCAGGTTTGGGGCTGGTGGTCAAGGTCCCCTAGGCCAGGTGTGGTCACCCCTGGCGTCAGCACGCCTGGCCGTCTCGCTGACCCTACCTGGCCCCTGGGCCCTGGCTGACTCACCCGTTCTTTTAGTTTCCGGATCTCGCTGGGGACGAGGCAGTCGGCTTTGGCGATCAGGGGCACGATGTTCACCTTCTCGTGCAAAGCTTTCATGAAGCCCACATCCACCGGCCGCAGGCTGCAGAGGGAGAGCAGAGGTCGGGATGTGGTGAGGATGCAGTGAAGGGGAGTGATAGTCCAGTGGGAGGGACCCTGAAGGGGTGTGTGTGTGTGTGTGGGTGGGTGGGTGCCACCACTCACCCATGCCCAAAGGGGGAGATGAAGTAGAGGCAGCAGTGCACCCGATTGTCCTGGATGTTTTTGCGGTTCAGGCCGCTCTCATCCCGGAAGTACTGCTCAAACTGCTGGTCCACGTAGTCCGTGATGGGCTTCCAGCTGGAGCAGGAGGGAGAGTGAGGCCCAGCTGGGACCTCTGCCCAGTGTCCCAGCCGGGGGAAAGCGGGGGTGTGCTGGGGAGCCTATCTTCCAGACGGTCTTTGCTTACCACTCAGAGTTGTTGACAGCGTCCCCGAAGCCTGGCGTGTCCACGATGGTGAGTTTCAGCTTGACCCCCTTCTCTTCAATGTCCACCGTGTGCTTGAGGATCTCCACTGTCTGGCTGATGCGTTCTGGTGGGGAGGGGCAGGGCACTGTTTGAGATCCTGGACACCTTGCACTCTGGCAGCGGGGACCCTCTGTCTTGGCCGTGGCCTCTCAGCCTGACCCTGAGCAGCGACAGACTGGACCTGGAAAGGTGTCCTGGGAAGGGTTCAAGGGGGAGCAAGAGGGCAGGGACATCTCTGGGGAACCACTCACCCTCAGCACTGAGCAGCTTCCGGTCCTTGTACAAGTCAGTCAGGAAGAGGCTGTGGACCAGAGTGGACTTCCCCAGGCCTGACTCACCTGGCGATAGGTACAGAGAAGAGCTTGAGTTAGGTCCTGACTGGCCAGCAAACCCCAGCCATTTCCGAGGAGCGGCCCCAGGCCACCTACTCACCCGCCACCATGAGAGTGAAATCGAAGCCCTTCTTCACCGACTTGCGGTGGACCTGGTTGGGCAGTGTGGCAAAGCCCACGTACTGCTTGTCTATATCCTGGTGGGGAGAGCAGAGCGGGCACTGTTAGGGGCACACTGGGACTTCGGGGGCTGCCACGCACCCTCTCCCCACCTGCTGGCCCTGGGGTGGGGTGCTCCAGTGGCAGAAATAGGGTGAGGCTCGTTCGCTAAGGTTGCTCTCAGAGAGAAGGGGTGAACTGGCAGAAGGCACTCCTAGCCTGCCTCCGCCTCAATGGGGGGGGGCAGTTCAAAGGATCCCAGAGATTGTGGGGGGAGGAGTAGGGGGTGCGAGGCAGAGCAAGCAAAAGTCATGGCCTTCTAACAGTTGGTCATAGGACAAACACGTTGGACCCCCTCGGACATACCCAAAGGCCTCCATGGAGAAGCTGATATTCCTCCCAACTGAACTAGGGGGTGGGAGGCCCTAGCTGGCCTCGATCCAGCCGCGGGGGCAGCGGAGACGGCGGCGCAGGGGCTATTTATAGACAGCTGTGCGCGAGAAGCCTCCTCCGCTGGCAGGCCGGTTTCGGCGTCCCCCCACCATCCCAGCGGACCCCAGACCCCCAGGCCCCACTGACGCCCAGAGTACGCGGTGTGCCGGGGTCGCACGTGGATACTGACCCACATCCCCCAACCCCCACACACCTTGAGCCTCCTCTGGGCCTGGGTCCGTGGTGACAGCAGCTGCTCCACCAGGCGGTCCTGGGGCGCCGCCAGCGAGTCCATCGCTGCCACCCAGTGTCCCCTAGCCAGTTAAGACCAGACCCGAGGCTTGGGGCAGGCCGACGCAGGGAATTACGCGTGGTGTTACCCTGACCCTGTTCTCGCCCCTCGTTTTAAGGCCGCAGGACCTGAGGCCTGGAGAGAGGACGTCATCCACCCGGGGTGCTGGCGACCTCAGAAGCCATCTGGGCCATCCCTTGTCCCCGCGGCACCCTCCCCTCCCCCGGAGCTGGGCGCAGATTGCCCGGTCCAGCCAGTCCAGCTCCCGCACTCCGAGACGAGGCGGGGCTTCGCAGGGCCCGGGGAGCGCGCGGGTGGGGACCAGAGGCGGCCCGCCCCGCGTCGTCGCCAGGAAACAGTCGCCTAGAAATGGGGCCGCGGGCGGAGCCACCCGAGAGCGGTGCAATCGCAGGGCCGAGCCCAGCCGGGGCGGCGAAAGGCGGCGGGGCTGCCCGGAACCGTGCGACGGTCCCGAGGCCTCGGTTCGGCGCCGAGGACGCGGGGAGGAGCGGCGAGGCCGAGTCGCCCGGGCGCACCCGGGTAGGGGGCCCTCGGCGGCCTCGTGTCCCGCCTCCCCGGAGACGCGGAGCGGCTTCCGCCCGCCAGAGGGCGCCAGGGACCGACCCCAACCACCCGCTTCCCTCCTCGCGGGGCTGGCTTGCGAGAGCTCGAGGAGGTGTCCCTGCGTCCCCACCTCCCCACGGGCACACCCTCGGCGCACTGCCCCCTGCCCGGTGCGCGCGCGCGCGAATGTGTGTATCTGGAGGGTTCTCTCCTGGAGGGGATCCCCACCCCCACCCCGAGGAGTGCGAGAAGAGGGGCGAGGGCAGAGGCCTCCAAGTCCCCTAAGTGTCGTCCAGGCTCACAGCGGCCAGAGCGCGAGATGCTTTTCTCCCCCCGCCCCCAAGTCTCTGGAAATCGATGGCCGCGGCCCTCTGGAGACCACTGTCTCCCCAGGATCACTGGGAACTGGAAATCAACAGAGAGGGAATGGTTGGAGGGGAACGCGATAGATGGAGCGGGTTCTTTCCGCCCGAAGAGCGTCATTGGTGGAGGGGATACTGAGGCTGGGGTTCGTGAAAGCTGGGGAGCCCGGGCCAGCACAGCCCTCACACCCTGTGGCCACCCTGGAGACTGAGGGATCTTGGCTACATCCAAGTCAACCGCCCTCTGCTGGCGGCCAAACCCTTCCCCGGCACCTCCCCCAATCCCAACAAACCAGCACCAGTGAGGCTGCAAAGGGACCTGGAAAGAGCTGAGGGTGACCACGTGTGAGGCAGCGGCCAGGATGCTTGCTCTCCACGCCAGGCCGTCTCCGCAGAGAGGCCTCTGTCCCCCTTCCAGGCCTTGTGGTCACGCTGTAGGGCCCCCAGGCTGCTGGCACCTGGGGAGGAGGGGCAGGCCCATAGCTGGGGACAGGAAAGCCTTTCATGGGGAGGGTGTGGTGGGCAGTTCTTGCTCTGAAGGAGCCTCTCTTCTGGCCCTGGCACGGTCACTCGAACCTGTGGGACGCTTCTGGGAGGACTCCCTCCCAAACAGTTCCTACTGGGGGTCGGTTTGAGAGACAGCCCCTCAGTCCAGCACCATCCAGATTTGCTGGGATGTCAGAACTGAGCAGCTACCAGAAAGCTTGTGGTGAGCCCCCTTCACTCAGCTGTCTCACCGCCTCAGTTTCCCCATTGGTAAGGCACAGCCTCACAGGGACCATGCATTTCGGGACCTTGGTGCAGGTCAGGAAGGCAGGAACCTCCCACACAGCTCCCTGTCTGGCCATCCCATCACCTGACAGAGCCTGTGGGTGGGTTCCTAAGAGGAGCTGGGAGAAGGGGCCTTGCCACCACCACCCCGCCCCTTCTGGTCCTGGAGGCACAACAAACACTCCGCAGGGCTTCCTGAGCCGTATGACACAGGCGCACCCACTCCTCCTGGCTCTCGAGGCAATTCCATTCTTAGAATCACCCGAGCCAGCTCGGAACGATGCTGCAATCAACAGAACCTCCACTGTGAGGAGGGACAGAGACGATGTACGGGACCCCCACACTGCACAAGGCGCTGGGGCAAGGGAGGGCTCAGGACACCCACAGAATCCTCACTTTGCACCACTGCTTGAGGCAGGAGGGGGACCACTGAGAAGCCATGGGGGTCCCTACTGCCTGAGACAGGGGTTCTTCCTACTGCCTCTGTCCTTCCAGGATGGGGTAAGGGTCCACAGGTCCTCCATAGGAGGCCTGGACGGCCTGAAACCCAGGACAACAGTGGCCACTAAGAAGTCCTGGAATGAAGGTTTCTGGGGTCCCTTGTCTCCATCTGAGGCTCCTCCCTGCCTGTGAGGTGTTCTCTTCCAGGGATCCCCATTCTCAAAAACAATAAACAAAAGAATCTGAGCAGCCCGGCAGCTTGGAGCCCCCACAGGCTCAGCTTAAAGCACTCACAGCCCAGGAGAGGCCATGGGGACAGGCCCCCAGCCTCAGCCTTTTCTATCTCAGACAATTAGTAGTAGGCTCAGGCATTGTCTGACCTGCCGCCATGGGGAGGCATCTGCTGGCTAGCTCCCAGGGGAAGCCCTGGTGGGAAGGGCAAGGCGGGGCTCAGGGGCCCCTCCCGATGATCCTCCTGGAGGGGGCATGTCCCCGCCCTGGGAGTAGCACTGGGCAGCCAGGGACACTGGGTTCTCACCCCACCTGCTAGATTACGCCTTTCTGCCTGCCTGCTGAGCTTTGAGCCAGCACTCCCAAGGTGCTGTCAGGCACCCACTCATGCGTGAAGACCCCACTTCCAACAGGGGCTACCTCGATGGCTTTTTTTTTTTTTTTTTAATTCCCTAAACCTGATTGCGCTCATGCCAGTGAGGAGGCCAGCTGGGTCGGCCCCCCTCCCTCCTCCAACCTCAGGATCTCACATCTTTGGCCTGAGCTGGGTGTTCACAGTGGGGGTCCTGGCCAGCCTTCTCTCCACACCCCCAGCCCTGTCCTCCAGAGGGCTGGGACCAGGCTAGCCCCTTTTGGGAGGCCACAAACCTAGGCGTACCCTCTGGATTGAGGCCCTGTGCTGGGCACAGGATGACTCAGACAGGGCCTTGAAGGCATCCAGGCTGGGGAAGAGGAGTCCCCACAGATCAGCACGTTAAGAGGTGGGGGACAAAGGTGCAGGGGAGTGGAGGGGGGCTGGCCATAGCCCTTCTGTGGGGCTGCTGGACACGGCCAGCCAGCTGAAAGATCTCAAGCCCCTCCCCCAGCCTATGGTCTGGAGTGACCATGGCCAGTTTCAGGACCCCCAGTGGCGGCCTACAAGCCAGGTCAGCAAGGGGACGCTGGAGCTGGACCAGCGGCCAGGACTGGCGGGTAACAGGCACACCCCTCCCTTCTTGCCCCCGCCCCCACTCCCTTATCCTAGGAAGGACGGCCCGCCCCTGCTGGGAGGTCAGGGGTCCAAGACTCCCACCCGGGTCATCGGGTCATCGCGCCCACTCTCCCCTCCGAAGCCTCAGGCGCACCCAGGCGGGCAATCTGGCTATCACGACAGGGCGGGATGACGGCTGGCGGGGGCGGGGTCGCGCCCTGCGACGGCGGCATTGGGAACCACAATGGGTGACAGCCGGCCGGGTGTCTGGACGCACTGAGAGGCGGCGCACACGTTACCTGTTTGTCCTCTGCAGGATCGGGGGTCGGGTCCAGGTCCGGGTCCGGGCAGGTCCGGGCCGGCGGGCGGGGGAGAGACGGAGAGACACGGTGAGAAGCGGGCGCGCGGCGGGGACAAAGGCGAGCGCGCGAGCGCGCGGGCGGGCGCCGGGCTCACCTGGGGTCGCCAGCTTGCTCTTGTACCGCAGGCCTGTGCTCATGGTGGCCGCCGGCGGGGGACGTGC
>NW_006399839.1:7179317-7182963 GCF_000299155.1 Elephantulus edwardii | reverse complement strand
CCCCCTTACGGTCCGCGACGCTCCCCACCACCAGGCGATGTCCTCGTCTCCCACCCAGGAACCTACCCCAGGGTCCCTGGAGCCCACGTGCTGCCCCGCCCTTTGCGCCACGGTTCCCACCGCCCCTTTCCCTACTGCTCCCCAGGCGGAGGCTCCGGTACTTGGGCCTGTGGACTCCCCAGACGTGGGGCCAATTTTGCATCCCCTTCTCACCAATCCCTGCACCCTCCCACCAGAAGGATATCATTTATATGCCCCTCACCCCCATCCAGCCAGGGCCACTCCTGCCTCCTGCTGACACATCTGGTCCAGCTGCAAAAGACAATCTCCAGCCTCTCTTTTCCTGGTCTACAAAATGGGTTTATTTGTGCGGAGTAACTAGAACAGGAATGACATTGTCAGACTCAGGCTGAAGCCCACAGGTCCCACCACTGGTCTCTGGTTGTGCTCCCAGCTGGCCAGCCGGAGTCCTACCACCACCCCAAAGGAAAAGGCTTCCCGGACTGGAAAGACAGATACTACAAAGGTGGACCTGGGTAGGCACCCTGTTTACAGACAGGGTGCAGTCAGCAGGACTCAGCAGCTGGCTGGCTACCTGATGCTCTGTATGTAAGCTTTCCACCCTGTCTCCTCCTGTCACCTGGGCCTGGCCTTCCCCTAGCGCCCCTACATGGCATGTTTGGAGGCCCTTGGAGGGGCGTGGTGCCTGCTCTGACAGTGCCCAACCACAACCAGGAAACCACTTCTGGTCTCTCTGTTCCCCGGGTGGAGTGAGACTTCCCCATCTCTGAAGCCCTTCTCCAGCACAGCCTATTCTATTAGTGCCAGGCCAGTACACCAGCCCTCCGCAGCCTGTTGCTCTACCAGGAGCTGAAAGCAAAGCTCACATGGCCTTGGCCACTGAACTTCACCTGAGCAGACTCCATGGGATATGTGGGGAGCAGACCCCCTGAACCCGCTGCCATCTCTTTGATTTTGATTCCCTGTGACTCCACAGGACAGAGTAGAACTACCCCCTAGACTGTCTCATCTTCTTCCCACAGAGTGGTGGGTGGGTTTGAACTGCTGAGCTTTTAACCACGATGACACCAGGCTTCTTTTGAAGGCTTTGCCTTCACTTAAAGCTTTCATGGGTTTGAAATTCAGATTTCTTTCATTTGCACCATCTTGTTGGAACTGGGGCTGCACCACCTAATGTTGTTATGCTGTCAAGTCGGAGCTGATTCATGCTTGACCCTCCGGCAGGTTTTCAGAGGCTGTAAATCATACGTAGAGGAGATGATCCATCTTTCTCCCATGGAGGGGCTGGTAGATTTAAACCCTGTGCCTTGGGGTTGGCAGAGCAAGTCCTTACCATTGACTACCAGAGTTCTCTGCATCTCATAATAGAATACGTTAATATTTTTGTTGTAAAATATATGAACATTCACACAAACTGGAGGAAATAAAACTTGACTCGTTGTCATGGAGTCAGAATTCAAACACAGCTGAGCTTCTGCAGAGTTTTCAAGAGAGTAAACCACCCAGGAGGAAACTGCTGATCTTTCCCCCTCAGAGCTGGATTTGAGTGGTAAGACAGGTGTAGATTTTGGGTGAAATCAGATTTCTCCTTGGGGGCTAGGATTTTGAAGCTCTGTGTCATGTACTTTGGGCACGAGGCCAGGAGGGATTGATCCTGCTCTCAGAAGGGTGGAGGGTCAGTCAGCACAGGAGAGGAAGACCTCGGATACAGTAACTAGGGCAATTGGGGTTGGTGTGTCAGAATCAGTGAGACTGGCTGAGGTCACAGCAGGCTTCAGAGCAGCTGTACATAGGGGTCGCTGTGGGATGCAGGTGACTTGACAGCACCTAACAACAACAACAACAGTGGCCTAGAGGCAAGAAGCTGCGCTGCAATCCCATAAGCATGTGGTTTGTTTCCACCAGCTGCTCTTGTGGAAGAAGGATGGGCAGTCTCCTCCCATGTGGTTAACTGTCTCTAAAAACCCACCTGAGGGTCAACTATGGTTCTGACTCGATGGTATACAACAACAACAACAACAAAAACAATAACAGTGCAACTCGCTACAGATATGCCACCAGAACTCCCGGTGTAAAAAACAAACAAATACACAAACAAAAAACCCAATAAAGTTCACTACTGTCAAGTTGAAGTAGACCCATATGGAGCTGACCCTGGAGCAGGGGTTTAGACTATAGCATTTTATTCAGGAGGTTGCTCATTTTTCTCCCGAGGAGCCGCTGGTGGGTTTAAACCAGGGAGCTGCAGACTCTACCACCAACTAAAGACCAGGATAAACAGATCCAACTTTGCCAATGAGTCTGGTCTCAGAGCTGGAATTTCACCTATGGGTTTGTGGCTGGGTGGAGAGCAGCGCTGTTGGTCGAGACTTCCAGAGCATCAGTCCGTCCTCAGGCACAGTGGAAACAGGGTGAAGGAAGGCCTGCCTGAAACTTTGCACCACCAGCCCAGTGGGTCAGTGAAGACTGGTGCTTGAATCTTAGTGTATGCTGGTCCATCCCAGGAGTCCGTGAGTGGTGCCAATTGTTAACACTGCTAAGCAAAAGGTCAATGGTTCGAGTCCCACCAGTAGCGTCTGGGAGAAAGGCTTGATTTGTTCCTTATGGAGAAGTTCTGCTGTGACAACTCCAGGGTCTCCACGAGTCTGAATGAACCTGACAGTGACTGGCTGGCTCTATGTCAGCCTGTGCTTGTGGACACATTTGAGGAAGGACAGGGACCCTGTTGGCCTCTGAAAGGCCAAGGTCACAGCTTGGGCAAAGGGCAGGGGAGCACAGCTACAAGAGCGAGGGGTCTGTCTGGAAAATCCAGAGATGGAATACGGAAAGAAACTATGCACTCTAGAAAGGTAATAGGTCCCCCCCCCATTGTTGTTGTTGTGTATCATGGAGTCAAAACCTACCCACCGCTGACCCACTGGCTGGTTGTTAGAGGCAGTTACTTGTACGTGAGGAGACTGCCCATCGATTGTCTCCCATGGAGCAGCTGGTGGCCTTGAACTGCGTTCCTTTGCAATGGCAATATGACTCCTTACCATTAAGTCACCAGGGCTCCCCTTTTTGCCTCTTTTTCTTCTTCCTTGTGTGCGTGTTGCTGGGTACCGTAGAGTCAGAACTGACCCGTAGCTGACTCTCTGGCGGGTTTTCAGAGGCAGTTAATCGCACGGGAGGAGACTGCCCATCCTCCTCCAGCAAAGCAGCTGGTGGCCTCGAACCTCGTGCCTTTGAGATTGCAGCGCAGCTTCTTGCCACAAGGCCACGTATTCTAAAAGACACAGGGCTTTGGTGGAAGGGTTAAGCGCCCTGCTACTAGCTAAACAGGTGGTGCGTTGCTCCTTGGACAAGAGATAAGCAGTCTCTCATGAGGAGGTACCATCCAGGAACCTGGTGGAGATGGCTCTGAGGTGGAATAGTGAGGGTTAAAGGCTGTCTGGGAGAAAGTACTGCTTCCAATTATGACACTGGGAACCTCGATGGGGCAGGGCTACTCTGTCACATGGAGTCACTGTCCACTGGAATTGAAGGCACCCTGAAGGCAGGCAGGGTGTCCACACGGGGCATCTCTGAAGTCAGAAGAAATGGCCAGCCTTTCTCTCCGTTTCTGCTGGCAGCACGCCGTAAGGTT
>NW_006399839.1:7161477-7179217 GCF_000299155.1 Elephantulus edwardii | reverse complement strand
TTTTTTTGTGTGCGTGTACCGTCAAATCAGATCTGACTGGTACAGGAGGAGATTGCCCCTCCTTCCCCGGCAGAGCATCTGGTGGATTCGAACAGTGAGCCTCAGGGATTGTAGTTGCAGCTCCTTGCCACTAGGCCACCAGAGCTCCCCTTGCCCTGTCTTTTTGAGAGTCCTTTCCCCACTTCCCTTTTCTTTCTTTTTCACTTTAACTCTTTTGCCATGCGTCTACCTTATTACCTTAATAAACCTTTTCCACCTCTTTTGCTAAACAAACAGACAGACAATGACATGAGGACGACAGCCAGCAACTCCCAGGCGGCCAGGCGGAAGGGAGGGGCCTCACAAAGACACTTGGAGGCGACTTAAGCACCCAGGACTAACTCCTTTCACTTTCTGCAGCCCGGACATGGTCACAGCCCACGTGAAACCTTAACAAGACTCCTTTCTGTCAAAGAAGAGTAAACCCTTGACGAAGCATCTGGCACCAACCAGGGAAGGCAGGCAGCCGGGGGCGCAGCGTCTTTCCTCGACTCCAGGAGAGGCCCCCACGGTCCTGGGAGTGGGTGTTCTGTTTTTCCGGGCCAGCACGATAATGCTGGCAGGGAGACAGCTAGAAATAAGTCACAACTCCTGTGTGGGGACGAATTGCTCTGTGTGTGTGTGTGGTTTTTTTTTTTTTTTTAATTCTTCAGAGAAGAAGTTAATGAGTGAAAAAATTAGCCAAAGCAAGAGAAGAAAAAACCAAACACACCCCACAAACTACCCAACCTACTCAGCTACAAATAGCTTGATGCTTTTTAGAAAAATGCTCTTTCAGCTAAGAAATTCTCCTGAGGCCGCACTATGAGTGGCACACAAAGAAGAGTGAGTGTGTCTTCACTGAGGGAGTGGGGTGGGTTGGTGGGTGTGGCTGAAGTCACAGTGACAGGTCATATGGCTCTGCTGAGGGTCATTCAACTTAGGGCAGCGCCCCTGGCGGGCATCTGGGCTGGGAAGAGCTTCATGTCATCACCCAGGATGCGACAAATAAGGAGTTGGCTGAGAGATGAACTCACATGTGCTCCATGGTGGTCATGATGTCATGTATGTACAGTGTCACGGCTTAGAGGTGAGGCTGTTGGCATGCAAAGGGCAAGTGGGGTGGGGGCCACCGATGTCATAACTTCCTCGAGGGGGCCAAGGATGACGGCAGAGGGTGAGCTGGACAGAGCATGTTAGATGCCAGAGATGTTCTCAGGGAGGATATCGAGTCTGCCAGGCCATGCTGGCCACTGAATGCCTGTCCGGAGGCACTGAGAAGATGGAATTCTCATTCCCACAGCACATTCACTCTAGCTAGAAGCTATCCTTGTAATCCACACATCAGCTCTGACTGTAAACTCCCTGAGGCCAGGCATGGGGACTGGAGCTCTGAGCACTGGGGCAGGAGGCTGAATGGACGGACACTTGGGGAATGAGAGTCTGACACCAGATCCCACCTCCCCACGAACCTTGGAGTTGGGAGGCACATCTCCTGCTCTGGTTGTCCCCCAAGCTTTGTCCCAGCAGCTTGTGGGTCTCCTCAACAGGAGTGATGAATGTCAGGGGTACAGACTGGGGTTTACACCCCTTCCCCGCCCCATGGCCTCAAGGTGTGGCCCAGATTCTCTGAGCCACTGCTGGGACTTTGGACTTCCTGGGTATTGGGGGAAGGCCAAAACCAAGTTCCAGATGGGCCTGGGGGAAAATTATCCCCTAACCCCTGGGCTCTAGCTGATGTCAGCTTTGCTGGGGCCCTTCCCCTGGAAGCATCTGGTTCGATGCTCTCCCCCTACTGCTCAGCTTGAACTTGCATGTGGCCCCTCCCTTACCATGTGGCTTTGCTGTGTCCCTCAGTCCCCACATGCTCTCTTCAGGCCCCTTGCTAGAGGGCTCAGGGCTTCCCCTCCCCACTGGCAGGTGCAGCCTTGGCTTCTCCAGTGTCTCGGGTGGTGCCCTGACCTGCTAGGTCCCCTCATCCCCTCCCCACCCTCCAGGAGGTCCTAGGGCACTTGGTCAGTATGCTTCCTGCATGGTTGTCTCTGTGTCCACCCGCAGAGCCACCTGGAAACGGGCCATTTCCATGCTCCACATGCAGATGCAAGCGCAAAGGGCCGGGGAGGCAGAGGCCTGTCCACACTTCAGATACCAGCCGGCCCTCCGAGTCCAGGCTTCCCTCCCACACAGGCCCTGAGCCACCCCACCATCTCCTCTCCCTCCGCTATCAACCCAGCAGGTGCCCTTTCTTGGTCTGGAAACGAGTATCACTCACATCTCATCCTAAGAGCTCTCTGCTGAAGCAATGGTAAGGAGCAGCACTTCCACCCCAAAGGCACACGGTTCAAATCCACCAGGAGAAAGATGGACAATCTCTCGTGCAATTAAACTGCCTCGGAAAGCCTGCTGGAGGGTCAGCTGTGGGTCGGTTCTGACTCAAGGGAGCAGAACAATGACTGCTCCATCCTAAAGGAGCGCCAGTGGCGTAGTGTGTAATGAGTCAGTCTGCTAAATGAAAGGTTGAGGGTTTGAATCACCCAGGTGCTCTGGGAGAGAAAGATAGGAAGCCTCCTGTAAAGATTTACAGGAATCCACTGGAGTGGGGCTATGAGTCTCTGAGTCAGGACTGACTTGACGTCAGTGGGTGACACACCTCACTGCTCCTACTCCTCTCTCTCTCTTATCTCCTACCCAGCTCAGCCGCACCTGGGGGAAGATCTGAACAGCCCATGGCACCTGTGGTGTTTCTAGGAGCAGCCTGCTGTCTCTGTACTCTCCTGGCTGTTGCCTTGCTGGGTCCAGTACCGTGACAGACAGAGAAAACACTGAAATTGTCCATGAGTTTATCTTACCTGGATTCACAATCCCCATTCTGGGCACTATCAATCAAGAAATAAAAAGATATGCAACAATGAATGAATGAAAAAGCCAACTTTTCTGTAGACTTCTGCTAAAATCACAATTAAAAAAAGAAAGATGGATTGCATTGAAAAGGCTGGACAATCTCCTTCAGTGCAATTAACTGGCTATGGGTCAGCTATGGGTCAGTTCTGACTCCATGGTACTCAACAACAACAACAACGACAACATTGCATTGGGAGAGTATGCAGTCAGGGACCTCCCCAAAGTACTGAGGAGCAATGATGTAATTTTGAAGACTAAGGTGCACCTGATTCAGGCCATGGTCTTTTCAATCACTTGTTAGGCATCTGAGAGCTGGACAATGAATAAGTATCATAGAAGAAGAATTGATGATGCCTTTGTGGTGTTTTGGAGAAGAGCACTGGATATCCCATGAGCTGCCTAAAGAACAGATATGTCTTGGAGAAGGTACAAACGGAGTGTCCTTAGAAGCAAGGGAGACAAAGCTTCATCTCATGTACTTTGGGCCTGATGGTGGTGTGATGTGCTGTCGAGTCATGTTGTTAAGAGGGGCTATTCCTGGATTGAGAAATTATGGTATATTCACATGATGGAATATTACACAGCACCCAGGAGCAATGATTTTATTAATTACTACCTGACTTGGGAGGTATTGGAGAGCATTATGCTAAGTGAACTAACTCAGTCCCACAAGGACGAATACTGTATAAGACCATTATTGTAGAACAAGTATGAGGATACAAGGAGGGAGGGTTAGATACTCCAGCTGCCCCCTGCATTCAGCTTCCGACGCGATCCATCATGTGAGTGTCAGGGTGGTTGTTGTTATGTGCCGTCAAGTTGTTTGCAACTCATAGCGACCCTATGTACAACAGCCCTAAACTCTGCTCTGTCCTGTGCCAATCGCACTGTCTCTGACACTCCCATCCCAATTATCCCAGTCACTGAATCAATCCACCTCATAGAGGGCCTTCCTCTCCTGCGCTGTCCCTCCACCCTCCCAAGCATGATGTCCCTCTCCAAGGACCGGTCTCTCCTTACAACATGTCCAAAGTACATTAGACGGAGCCTTCGAATCCTTGCCTCCAAGGAGCAGCCCAGTTTGATCCTTTCCAGGATAAATCTGTTTGTTTTCCTAGCAGTCCATGGTACCCTCAGTACTCTTCTCCAGCACCACAGCTCAAAGGCATCAATTCTCCTTCTATCCTCCCTAGTCACTGTCCAGCTGTCTGATGCATAACAAGTGATTGCAAAGGCCATGGCCTGTATCAGACACGCCTTAGTCTCCAGAGAGACACCATTGCTCTTCAGTACTTTGGAGAGGTCCCTAACAGCAGACTTTCCCACGGCAATGCACCTTTTGATTTCCTGGCTGCTGGTGCCAAGACTGTTGACTATGGAGCCAAGCAAACTAAAGCTGTGTACAATCTCAATCTCTTCACCATCCATCCTGATGCTGCCAATTGGTCCAGTGGTTAATCATAGGGTCACAAAATGTAATGGTTGGACAGAGGGGTGGGTAAAGGCAATGGAGAAAATTTGGTGTGAAAAACAATGCATACAAACTTTGTAAGTAAAGCAGTATAAAAAAATTAAAAATAAAAGAGGGGCTATTCCTTGGGTAGGGACATCGTGCTTGGAAAGGTGAAGGGGCCGCAGAAGAGAGGAAGGCCTTCAACCAGATAGATTGACACAGTGACTGTAGCAGTGTGTGTCGGAGATGATGAGGATGGCATAGCGTAAGACAGGGTTCAGATCTGCTGTTCACAGAGTCGCAATTCTACGTAACAACCACCACTGGCTCCAGAAAGGCTCAAGAGCATGAATGCTCGTGGAGAGACTGAGGCAGAGAGGCACAAAGCAAGCTTTCCCAGGAGAGCCTGGGGCAGGGGCAGAGGGGAGCTGTGTGTTCTCGGTCCCAAAGGCTCTCTGACTATAGAGAGAGGCACTGTGTGTACTCCGATAGGTGGGCCTGGGGATGCAGGCCTCCCGGAGGGCAGTAGCCGTCGTCGTCGCAGGCCCCATGAGAAGACTCTTTGAGGAACATCAAGGAACTTTTGATTTCCTTGTTAGAGAAATGGAGGCGGGCCACAACACAGAGGAGCTGTCGTCCCCAATCTGAGACTGGCCGTTTGAAAGAGCACAGAATTCACAGCAGCTGCCCTGCCAAGGGGATGCTGCCTGGGGCCTGTGGTTAAAGCGGCCTGTGTATTTCAGGGGCGAACAGAGAAGGGCTCCAAGTGGGAGCCGAGCCGCAGTCCACGCCCGAGTCCCTGATTCACTGGGCAGCTGGGAGCAAGTGCTACAAAAGGCGTGCTGTGAACCCAGCACAAAGCCACGGCTTGCTGGCCTCTGGACACCACATCGGACAGCCTCTGAAGGCTGCTGGGACGAAGTGAGCCTCCAGCCTCCTGCCATGAGATGCAAGGCCTGGAGCGAGAAGGAAGCCTGGGCAACAGGAAGCCTGAATGTAGTGGCAGAGACTCACACCCTGAGGCCCCGGGGGCTGCACAGCCCAGTGCTTTGATGAAAAGCCAAAGGAGATGATAAACCAGGAGAGATAAGGCACCACAAACTTAGGCCTCTCCCAGAGGCTCCCTGTGTTTAACAACCCGGGGCAGCAGCGCTGCCAGAGGCAGTCTGCAGCAGGAGCTGGTGACCCAGACCCCAGTGGCTGCCACAGTGAAGGCTCACCCAGCTCCTCAGAGAGAGAGGGGCTGGGGCCTGGGATGCGCCAGCTGCCCCCTGCACCCAGCTCCCGAGATGATCTGTCACATGAGTGTCAGGGCGGAGGCCAGGGAAAAAAACCCCTCTTGAATCCACAGGACTCCAGCCCCCCCCCCCCCCCCTGTCTGGCTCCCCTGAAGTTACCCTGGCACAGAGCAGCTTAGGGTGTGATTCTGAGCACCCCAGCTGCTGAACCCCTCCTTTCAGGGAAAGTGACGAGAGGATGGGCCTTATGCACATACTTTGGGTCACACTCTGGCTCCCAGTCAGGAAGGTGACCATAGGGGCCCCTTAGGTAGCTGGACACTAGCCGGTGTCATCTTCTCAGGGGGCCAGGCGACACCTTCACCTGGCTGAGGGCAAGGGTCAGGGCTCAGCTCCTTCCCACTCCCTGTCCTCCTACCCTTTCAGGAATGGCCTGTGGCTCTTGGGGCCTCTGTGTATAAACTACAGCCCTCTGCTGTGCCCACCACTGGGGGCATCCCAGGTGGCCGTGAGGGGGGACTGGAGTCTGCTAGCAGGCTGGCCTCTGCTCCCCCAACTCTGCCTTCAGGGCATGGACTCTGCCCTCTTCTTCTTTGGTTCCTGGGTTCACTTTGCATCAGCTTAGCCGGGAGGCCCTGGGGCCTTTGAGGGGCCTGGGGATGGTGAACGATAGTCCTGTACAGATTATACCAGCACAGATTATACTATGATGCTTCAAACTCATCCACAGAAAAGCCTGCGGTCAATAGCTGACATCCAAGCAGATATATGCACACCCATGTTCATTGCAGCTTTGTTCACAATAGCAAGGAGTTGGAAACAACCTAAGTGCCCATCAACAAACGAATGGCTAGAGAAGCTGTGGTATATTCGCACAATGGAATACTATGCTGCATTAAAAAACAAGGAACTCATGCAATATTATTCAAAATGGTTGACTCTGGAGAACATTATGCTGAGTGAAATATCCCAGTCACAAAAGGACAAATATTACATGATGCCACTGTTGTAGAATGGGACTGTCCTTGGGGTTGGGGAGAGACTGAGTAAGATGGGTTCAATAATGTATACTGCACTGAAACAGAGGAGGGAGAGAACCGTTTAAAAGAGAGATGTAACTGGGTGTTTCTGTCATCACAGGAGACTAGAGCGAGGGCTGCATGGTGGAGGGGACCTGGGGGAGGGTTTGTAAAACAATGAAAGAATCTTTTCTTTTACTTTTCCATAATTTTTGGACTCATGTACTTATAACTTGTTAGTCAAATTTGTGTCTTCTAGGTTGCAACACCCCCATGATACATCTTGAAGGATATGTACATGTACAGCCAAGCACAATCAATAAGAGTGCATCTGAATTCCAAAATCAATCTCCATAATAGTCTATGTGTTTCCTACTGCCAAAGGGGCCCTTTAGAGTAGTGAGAGAAGATCTTCACCCTGAAACCCACAGCGTCCCTTTTCAGCAGGAAGTAGCTAAGAGAATACGCCGTCCCCTTTTCCTTATGACTCAGGGTGAAGTCTCTCTCAGGGAGGAGTGATAGGGAATGGCAAAGGATACACTGACAAAGAAGATTAATCAGAACTGGCTTTGACAAGCACTGTGGCATTTGGACAAGAACAAACTGGGAGGAGGGTAGAGAGAATAGTGCAACAATGAATGAGTGGAAGCCCAAAATCTCTGTAAATGTTTATGAAAATTAATAAAATATAATTATAGAAAAAAAAAAAAAAAAAAGAAAAGCCTGCGGTCAGTGTCCTCGGGTGAGGATCTAAAGCTGGCCAGTCCTCCCCACCAGGGGGACACTGAGCCCGCTGGGGACAGTGGCGGCCAGTGCAGGCTGTCTGAGCTGTCCCTTTGCAGCACGCTCTCAGCCCCACCTGGACCGCACCCCCCACCAGGACCCACACCAGAGCTTCTACCGTGCCCTCCTGAGAGCAGGGTCTGGTCTCCGAAGGTGTCTGCATGTCCTGAAGGGTATGTCTGTCCACCCCTCTCCCAGGGAGAGAGGTGAGAAAAGGAGGGTGTGGCCTTCCCTTCCCTCAACACAAAGCTGGGGTTCCAGAGGCCCCCAAGCCGTGGCTGCAGGGAGAGAGGGGTGAGGAGGGAATAGCAGCAGGGGGCAGGGCACAGGTGGGAAGGCCATGGCTGGTTCAAACAGGTGAGGCAGGTCCTGGTCTTTCTATCCAGCCAGGTGGGGCCGGGCCTTTGGCTCTGAGGAGACGAGCTTGGATCAGGTGGGGACGGAGCAGAATGGGGACTGTTCTACCGGGCAGCTGCCCTCAGAATGGACCAGGCAGTCCAGCCAGGTCTCCCACAGCCCGTGTGTGCCCTCAGGGCATGCCCGTGCTTGGGCCAGGGGCAACTGAGCTGCATATGGGAGTCCAGGCCTCTGGTCTCAACCACCCAGGCAGCTGGTCCCAGAGGCCTCACATAGCCTCACACAGCCCGAGTGAAATCTCACAGACAAAAAGCTGCCTTTGGCTTTCTGGAGTGCTTCCTCCACATTTAACAGCACTGCCTACAGTTCTTGGGTGCTTGGGGTGGGGGGAGGCTACTGTATAAAGAGGTGACTTGAATATGCCAGGGCTGGCTGGGGTGCAGTTCTGGCCAGGCCACGCCACCGGACTGAGCGGTCTCTGGATGTACGCTAATGGCCGCGCACAGCTCTGCTGGAGTGGTCAGTCAGCAGTGCTGAGGAAAACGCTGCTCTGGCCTCGGGTCACCTCTGTCTGATTACTCCAGGCCATGGCTGATGCCAGGACAGTGAGCTCAGGTGGCACGGATGAGACAAGAACCTTAGAAAACTTGAGGAGATCCAGTCCCTGCCTCCCACCGTCCTCGTGTTCTGTGAGGACAGCCCTCCCTGGCTCCTTCCCTGTCCCTCTGTAGCCTCTCAGCTGCCTGGCTGGCCTCACCTCAGCAGGTCAGCAGCCCGAGGACCCTGGGCTTCCTGACCTGTCTGATCCACTTGGGCTCCAAGTCCTCGCTGGCTTGTCAAGACCCCCACTCAGGTGTCCATTCGGTCCCTTCAGACTCTGCATCCATACCAACCTCTTGCCCCCACCAACGCCTGGTCCCCTGGTCTTGTCCACCCTCCCCCGCCACCCCTAGCATTGGAGATGGAAAAGGAGGGAGACTCCTGTCTTTTCTGCTCAACCCCCTGGATTCCAGAGAGTCAAGTTAGGAAAGGCTTCTTGGAGGAGGCCAGGCTCAGCAAAGACCTGAAGCTTGGGCTCGGGCGATGGGGAGGCTGGAGAGGAAGAATGTTCTAGAAAGGGAACGGTTCCTGCGGGAGGGAGATCAACCTGTATTAGGGGAATGGGCAGAAATGGGGGTGAGTGGCTCAGATCCAGGTGGGGCCTGATAAGAATCTGAGTGAGGAGGCTGGACAAGCCCGGAGTGGGGGGGCTGTTTAGAGGGCAGGGGGCAGGAGATGTCCTTGAGAAAAGCGGAGGGGATTGAATGAGTTCAGTTGGCTACCCAGATAGACAGTGACACATCACGGCCGAGGCCACTAGCATGGAGAGAAGGCGTTCATGCTTTAACCCTTGATTTGGGGAGTCTGTTGAACACCCACATGGAGCTAGCTGCTAGGGTAGAAGGTTCCAGAGACGAGCCCAAGGTCTCCTGGAAGTGTTCACTCTGAGTGGGGCCTGAACCTGCCACTGGTCGTCCCTAGAGCTCAGGGACAGCCCTCCAGGCATGGACATATCTCTCTTCCTGGTGGACACAGACTCCCAAGAAGCCTTTGGCAGGATTCCAAGGCAAAGGGCATCATTAAAAGGAGCCTGTGGGCTGTTCAGTGGTCCAGGGAACCCCTGGCAGGCCTCTTCTAGAAAGAGGTGACCACAGATAGCCGCCCCCCACCTCCAGCTGCTCATGCAGGGACACCACGTCAGCGGGAAGGAGGGGACCCTTCACTTTCTCCATGGCGTGGATGGCGACAGAGGTTTGGGTCAAGCGGTCTTAGGACACATCTGGGAGCAGGGCATGAGGAAATGCAAAAGGCCCATTGATGATTAGAAGTCACTGAGACCCCATCGCCGCCTCAGCTCTGGCCAAACAGCATCGCTCACGCTGGTCGCTTCGACTCCTTTCAGCAGCCCGCAGCTGGCTGCTTGTTCCAGGAGTCCTGCCCCACATTCTCCCTGGTAAGCAGATGCACGTGGCCTCCTTGGCAAGACACGCTGGCCACGTGCTAAGCCAGTGCCGCCTCCAGAGCCGCCCAGGCAGCCGAGGTGCCAAAGGTAGGAGCCTGGGGCGGGCAGGAGGATGCAGGCCTGAGGATGGCACAGATGGGACGGCGCTCTGTAAGCTGGATGTGGGGGCCTCGGGCCTCCTGCTGAGGGCTTTCACATTGGGGGATTAACCCGGTTCAGGCCCCCACTTGGGCTGCAAACAGAGGTGCTCCTCAGGTTGAGTCCTAGCCCAGACGTTAGACTGGGATTCTTGTTGCCATGGCAATGACAGGCATTTACAGAATTCTTCCAGTTCAAGTGCTCTTCAAGGAAACAAACAAAGATAAGTAAGAATCCATAAAGGGGTGAGCATTATTGCAGGAAATCACGCACAATTCACTTAATCCAACCCCCAGTGGACAAGAAAGTAAAACACCTCTCCCTGTAAGAGGTCAGCAATATGCAAAACCAGCGGTTGGGGCTCGGTGGTACCAAAGCTCGCACAGGGAGGATGTGGAGGTGTGTGGACTCTCACAGTGCAGTGGGACTGGGGCTGTAAGACCTCCTTCTCCCTTGGCCTCCACCCTGACCCCTAGGAGGTCTCTCTTGCTCCAGAGGTTAACTGTGCTGTGAGATCTGGAAGTCCCTGCAAGGTTGATGCTACTGGCTGGTCATGTGTTCGTTCCAGGTCCTTGCTCAATTTCTTACCTGTAAGATGAGACAGCCATCGAGAACCTGCACATGAGCAGAGGGGTTTCATTGGGACAATGGAGCTACAGAAAGTAAGACCACCATGCTACTACTGTTGTTAAAAAAAAAAAGAAGCAGCAGCATAACACATTTCATTGTTTGATGTTCTGTGCCGTTCAGTCAAATACGACTCCTAGCAACTCTACGAACAGCAGACCTGAATCCTTCTGTCTCTTCCTGTGTCATCCTCGTCATCTCTGACACATTTAAGCCGGCTGCTACCATCCCTGTCAATCCATCTTAGTTGGCATCGCATACAGGCTTGTTTTGGTGTCTGTCAGGTAGGCCTCCCGTGATGCTCTGGTTTGGCAATTATGCCGTAATGACTCCCTTGATGAGATGGGGATAAAATGAAATCACTTTCACAATAAGATCTGCTGTGAGGAGCCAATCAATGGGAAGTAAATTTCCTTGAGGATGTGGCCTCCATCAAATATACATACATATACATATACATATACATATACATATACATATACATATACATATACACATACACATACACATACACATACACATATACATATATATAATGTGTTGTTATATGCCATCGAGTTGCTTGCGACTCACAGTGACCCTGTGTACAACACTAAACTCTACTCTGTCCTGTGCCAATCGCACTGTCTCCAATACATCCATCCTGATTACCCCAGTCACTGAATCAATCCACCTCATAGAGGGCCTTCCTCTCCTGCACTCTCCCTCCACCCTCCCAAGCATGATGTCCCTCTCCAAGGACTGTTCCTTCCTTAGGACATGTCCAAAGTATGTCAGATGAAGCCTCAGAATCCTTGCCTCCAAGGAGTAGCCTGGTTTAACTCTCTCCAGGATGAATCTATTTGTTTTCTTAGCAGCCCATGGTATACTCAATGCTCTTCTCCAGCACCACAGCTCAAAGGCGTCAATTCTCCTTCTATCCTCCCTAGTCACTGTCCAGCTGTCTGATGCTTAACAAGTGATTGCAAAGACCATGGCCTGTATCAGATGCACCTTAGTCTCCAGAGAGACACCATTGCTCTTCAGTACTTTGGAGAGGTCCCTAACTGCAGAATTTCCCATGGCAGTGCGCCTTTTAATTTCCTGGCTGCTGTTGCCAAGAGTGTTGACTATGGAGCCAAGCAAACTAAAGCTGTGAACCATCTCAATCTCTTCACCATCCATCCTGATGCTGCCAATTGGTCCAATGGTGAGAATCTTTGTCTTCTTGATATTGAGTCTCAATCCATACTGAAGGCTGCAGTCCTTGACCCTCTAGACAAACTTCTCTTATTTTTTGCTCTATCAGGATCTTACATCTGACTTCTAACCATCCAGGTCTTTGGACATGAGCCATGTGGTCGTCTGAGCTTGGATTCCTCTGTCTTGGAAGCCAGCAGCCTGCTGTCTGTCCTGTTGATCTTGGATTTTGTCAGGCCCTGCAGCTGCCTGACTCAGGAGAAGCCACCATCCTGCCATCTGACCCATGAACCTGGAGCTTGCTAATCTCTTCAAGCAATGAGTCATTATTATGAAATACATCTTTCTCTCTGTATATAAACTTCACTGGTTTTGCTTCTCTACAGAGCCCAGCCTAAGACAACGGAAAAATCCATGTAAAAATACAGAGGCAGCAGAAGCCTTTTCAGAGTTGATCAAGAGAGACATTTTGGTTAAAAGTATTTTTAGCATCACATATTAACTTATCCATCTGTCAGGGTGTTGTTCTGGGCTGTGGTGGCTGGCATGTTGTTGGGATGGTGGAAGCTATGCCAATTTAAAATACCAGTCGACTCATGCAGGGTGGGAAGGTTTCAGTGGAGATTCCAGACCAAGAAAGACCAGGAATCTTGCAATCTACTTCAGAGTCTTGGCTAATGAAATACCCACGGATGACAAAAGAGTATTGTTTAATATATAGTAATGGAAGATCAGTCTCCTAGATTGAAAAGTATTAAAAATAGACACTGGCTCACTGGTGGGTCACGATTATGGACTGTTGTGCATGAAATTACCATGAATAAGAATGAACTTTGGGGAGGGGGAGGAATCCACTTGACAGCAACTAAAAACAACAACATCCCCCTATCAGTCTAGAGGATGGAGTTTAGCTATTCTTTTCTTTATCTCTGTCACACTCAGTTCAATGTATCATTCCCAATATAAGTATAGGATAATTTAATGAAGTCAGTTACCAGCATTTAGATACATATGTTGAATTCCATATCTTAATTTAAGATATTTGTAGACCACATTGCTGTTGTTCACCATGAAGTCAGAAGCGACTCATCGCTGACCCTCCAGTGGACTTTCAGAGACAGTAAATCTTACAGAAAGTGATTGCCCATCTTTCTCCTGCAGAGCAGCTGTTGGATTTGAACTGTGTGCCTTTGGGTTGACAGAGCAGCACCTTGCCATTAAATCACCAGAGCTCCCTTGCAGATCACAGGCATTTGTAGAAATAACGTGGAGGGATCCCATGTACCATTTACTTGGTGTGCATAAGTCTTCTCATTTAGTGCCCTTTTTGTTATCTGACATTTTGCATTTATGACAACAGTAAAAAAAATGCTATTTGGCTAGTTTTTGCACTAATGACATACGTCCAACAGTAACAAACTCTGCTAGTATAAAGCGAAGTGGGAATAACGCTGGCTGTGATGGTGAAGGTTAAATATCAACTTGGCTGGGCCTTGGTTCCCAGCGATGTGGCTCTCATGTGCTAATGTGACTATTCTCCATTTTGTGATCTGATGTAGTCATCCTTCATTTTTGCACACTCCAAATTTTGGCACAACAATCTGGTCTTTGGAAACCGAACCATGTCGATACATGAGGAGAGGATAGAAATTTCTAAGTGGAATCATACAAGCTTTGAGATTAGCTGCTTCTTCTTCTTCTTTTTTTTTTAAACAAAACAAAACAAACAAAAACAAGGGAGCTTTGGTGGCCTAGTGGCAAGAAGCTGCACTGCAATCCCAGAGATACGTGGTTCAAATCCACCAGATGCTCTGCTGGAGAAGGAGGGACAATCTCCTGTAGCAGCAGATCCAATTTGACGGTACACACACACAAAACAATTAAAAAAAAACCCAACAAAATTAAAAACAAACAACAAACAAAAAACCTTGGCATATTACCAGGAGAATAATTTATATTATTGTGTATGTTGCAATTCATTCCTTTTTAATATTGCTGTAAACCACAATATCACTGTCTCACAGTAAGTGTAAACCTCTATTATTGGATGATCTCTGGGTTGTTTTCCTTTTTTGGTTGTTATGATTAATGTTGCTAGCCTTTGTAGGCAGGCTGTTGTAAACACATGCATTTCATGTCTCTGCTATAAATGTCCATGAGTGTAACCTATGGATTACATGCTAAATGTGCTTCTATACATCTTTATATCTTTTGCACATATTCCAGTTAAATTGTTGGCATTTTTTATTGTTGACTTTTGAGAGTTCTTTGTACATACATTCTAGATACTAGTCTTCTGTCAGATATGTAGTTAGCAAATATTTCCTCAGTATGCAGTTTCCCTTTTCTTCTCCTCTTCTTTCTTGACAGAGTCTTTCACAGAGCACGTGTTCTACATTTTGATGAGGTCGACTTTACCAATCTTCCCTTTGTTAAATTGTGATTTTTGTGTTCACTCCAAGAAGTTCTTGGCTTCACCCCAGCTCCTGAGGAGGTTTCTCCAAGAATGTTCTAATTTTATGTTTTTACTTTAATTACACAATGCATTTTTGTATCAGTTGTGAGATTTAGGTTGAGCTTTTACTCTTGTCATTAATAGTATTGCTTAAATAATGTTGAAGTCAGTGAGACTGAGTCAGGATAGGTAGGGCAGGCTTAGGTCGCTATGAGGCACAGGTGACTCGACGGCACATAACAACAACAATATTATCAATAGTACTATTCATTGCTCCAGTATCAGTTGTTGAAAAGGCAATCCTTCCTGCATGGAATTGTTTTTGCACCATTGTCACAAATAACAGAAAGCAGGAACACAATCAGGAGCTTGTTTATCTGTTATTCCCAACAATCAAAAGGTACAAACAAGCTGTATGTCTGTTGACAAATGAATGGACAAAGTGTGGGATATACATACAGTGGAATACTATGTATCCATAAAGAGAAAGGAATCCTGATACATATTATGTATGTATGAATGAATATTATATAGAGATGGCTGAGCCTTGGAAACAACATGCCAAGAGAAATAAATTGGTCACAAAAAGGACATTGTAGCATTCCACTTACACAACTGGTATATAGAGACTTAAGTCATGGTGACCAGACAGAGGAAGGAAGGAGAAAGAAGAAGTCTAGTTTTTGCTCAGGGGACACTGATGTTCTGTCAATGGTGGTGCAAGAATTTGGAAATGAACACTTGCGAGGATTAAATGATAGGTTGAGTGTAATTAGTGCCCATGAATTATGCATGTTAAAAATGTTACATTGATAAATGTTTTATCAAAGATATATTTTTTATAATAAAAAAACTTGGGCATGTTGTTAGGACAGGTTACTGTTTGGAGAGGGCTATCAAGCTTGGAAATGTGGAGGGAGGGCACAGGAGAGGAAGACTCTCAACCAAGTGGATTAACAATGGGCTTGAGTGAGCCCGAGATTGTGAAGACGGCACAGGATAAGACAGGGTTCAGATCTGTTGTTCAAAAGGTCGCTAATAGTCATACTTGACTTAATATCTCCTAACAACAATATGCTGGGTTTTCTGTTCTGTCCCATTGACCTATTTCTTTCTTTCTGAAAGTTTTCTGGGGACGGATCCAACATCAGCTATGTCCACTGCATATACACAAATTTTTCCTCCCTGACAATGGCTTGATTTTCTTTTTTTTTTTCTTTCTTTTTTTATTTTTGTGTGAGTGTACCGTCAAATCAGATCTGACTGGTACAGGAGGAGATTGTCCCTCCTTTTCCCGGCAGAGCATCTGGTGGATTTGAACCGTGTCCCTTTGGGATTGTAGTTGCAGCTCCTTGCCACTAGGCCACCAGAGCTCCCCTTGATTTTCATTTTTTTAATAGTGTCTTTTGAAGAGCAGGTGTTTATAATTTTGATCAAGTCCAATATATCAATTTTTCATTTTACATCTCATGCTTTTTATGTCTTTTCCAAGAAATCTTTTAACAAACTGAGGTCATGACCAATCTTCCTATGTTTCTTCTGAAAGCTTTATAGTTTTTGCTTTTATGTTTAGGGCTGTGATCCACCTTGAATTAATTTTTGTGTATGGTATTAGGTAAAAGCCAAGGTTTATTTCCCCCTCCCTCCAGTGTTTATTCAAGAGCTCTAGCAACATCTGTTGAAAAAAAACCTGACTTTTCCTGTAGAATTGCCATAGTGTCTTTGATGGGGAAAGAAACCCCAACTCAACCCAACTGACTGTATGTACTGTGGAGTCACTATTCTGTTCTGAAATAGTTATGGATTATTGCACAACTCAAAACTTCAAAAAGGCTGTCACTGCCGTTGAGTCAACGACATTGTGCATGTTAAAAATGTTACATTGACAAATGCTTTATCAATTTTTTTTCTAATAAAAAATTTGCACATGTTGTTAGGACAGGTGATTTGCTGGAGAGGGAAAGCATGCTTAGAAATGTGGAGGGAAAGGGAGCTCTGGTGGCCTAGTGGCAAGACGTTGCACTGCAATCCCAGAGATATGTGGTTCAAATCCACCAGATGCTCTGCTGGAGAAGGAGGGGACAATCTCCTCCTTTACCAGTCAGATCTGATTTGACAGTACACGTAAAAATAATACAACAAAAATGTTAAGAAAAAATTTAAAAAAAAAGAAATGTGGAGGGAGGGTGAAGGAGAGGAAGACTCTCAACCAGATGGATTAACAATTGACCCATAGCTGACCCTCCCGTGGGGTTCCAGGGCCATAAATCACACAAGAGCAGATTGCTCAGCTCTCTCCCTCCACGCTGCTGGTGGGTTAAAACTGCCAAAAAGACATTGCCTTTAGTTTAGCAATGCACCTCGAGAACTCTCTCATCAAAACTCAGTGGCCTCAAGTAGCCACGTAAATCACTTTATGATCTCTCATCATTTTGATTTCATGGACGAAAACTGTGTAAAGATGCTTACTTGTATTTTATTGACTATGCAAAGACATTTGACTGTGTGGATCCTAACAATTTATGGATACTATTTCAAAGACTGTGAATTCCAGAACACTTAATTGAACTCATGCAAAACATGCACATAGACCTAGAGGTTGTCATTTGACCAGAACAAGGGTTTAAGGCATGGTTTAAAAAAATCAAGAAAAGTGTCCATCAGGGTCAGATCCTTTCTCTGTACTTATTAAATATGTATTCTGGGCAAATAATCTGAGAATCTGTACTATACCAAGAATGTGGCTTCAGGATTGGAGGAAGAATCAACAACTTGAGTTATGTAGAGGACACAACTTTGATTCTCGAAAATAAAACAAGACTCAAAGCATTTACTGATAGAGAAAAGATTGTGCCCTTCAGTATGGATTACAACTCAGCATAAAGAAAGCAAAGAATCTTTGTAACTTGACCACTAAGAAATAGTATGAGAAATGGGGGAAAGCCTGAAATTGTCAAGAATGTAATTTACTTGGATAAATGCAGTGGTCATGGAACAGTAGTTAAGAAGTCAACAGTAGGGAGCTCTGGTGGCCTAGTGGCAAGAAGCTGCGCTGCAGTCCCAGAGGTGTATGGTTAGAATCCACCAGATGCTCTGCCGGGGAAGAAGGGACAATCTCCTCCTGTACCAGTCAGATCTGATTTGATGGTACACACACACAAAATAATATAATAAAGATGAAAAGGAAAAAAAAAAGAAGTCAATGGTGTATTCCACTGGGCAGATGGACTGCAAAGGGCTTCTTTAAAATGCCAAAGAGCAAAGATGTCACTTTGAGGATTAAGGTGCTCTTGACCCAGGTCATGGTATTTTTCAGTCACCTCATAGGTTTGTGAAAGCTGGACGATAAATAAGGAAGAATGAAGGAGAATAGATGTCTTTGATTTATGGTCTTGGTCAAGAACATGGACTGTATCATGGACTTCCAGAAGAACAAATTTGTCTCTGAAGAAGTGCTGCCTGAATGCTGCTTAAAGTGAGGATGACTGCACTGCAATCCCAGAGGTGAGCAGTTCAAATCCACAAGGTGCTTTGCTGGAGAAGGAGGGGTAATCTCCTCCTGTACTAGTC
>NW_006399839.1:7158920-7160902 GCF_000299155.1 Elephantulus edwardii | reverse complement strand
AGGGACAGCACAAGAGGGGAAGACCCCCTATGAGGTGGATTGATTCAGTGACTGGGGTAATCGGGATGGGTGTGTCAGAGGCAATGCAATTGGCACAGGATAGAGCAGGGTTTAGGGCTGTTGTGCATAGGGTCATTATGAGGCGCAAATGACTCGACGGCACATAACAACAACAACAATAATAAAAAGTGAGAATGACAAGACTTATCTCATGTACTGTGGACATGTAATCAGAAGTGGACAATACCTAGAGAATGACTAGTTCATTGGTAAGATAGAAGGTATGAAAAACAAGAAATCCTTCAATGAAATGGATTGACCCAGCATCTGTCACAACATAGCAACAATGGTACAAATGGCCTAGGACTGGGTAATATCTCATGCTATATTGTATATCGAGTCACTATGAGTTAGAACAGTTTCTAGTATTTGCCAGTAACAGTAACAATGTTGTTGTTGTTGATTGTCATTGAGTCAAGCACAACTCATAGTGACCCTATGAACAAAAGGCCTCACGCCTTTCTATAACTATCGTCATTTCTCAAAGTCCATAGAGTTTCCAAAAGCATGTTGTATAGGAAATGGATGCCACTTCTGCTTCCACAATAAACACCCTTTGTACCAGCAGTCAGGAAATAAAAAGATAAATTGCAGTGGGAAAATCTGCTGATAAAGACCTCTGCAGAGTGCTAAAGCGCAAAGATGTCAGTCTAGAGACTGAGGTGCACCCGATCCAAGCCATGGGTCTTCTCAATTGTTTGCTATGCATCTGTTGTTGTTCTTATGTGCCATCAAGTCACTTGTGACTCATAATGACCCTCTACACAATAGCTCTGGACCCTGTCCTATCCAGAGCCAATCTCACTGTCTCCAACACATCTATCCCCATTACTCTCACCACAGTGTCAATCTATCTCCTCCTGGGTCTTCTCTTGTGCTGTCCCTCCATCCTTCCAAATATGATATCCTTCTCCGAGGACTGGTCTCTTCTGACAACATGCCCAAAGTATGTCTCAGATGCATCAGAGAGCTGGACAATGACTAAGAATGGCAGAAGAAGGATTGATGCCTTTGAGTTGTCGTACTGGAGAAGAGTATTGAACACACCATGGATTTGCCAAGAGAACAAACAGGTCTGTCCTGGAGAGGGTGAAACCAGGTTGCTCCTTGGAGGTAAAGATTTCAAAGCTTCATCTCACATACTTTGGGCCTGTTATCCGGAGGGCCCAATCCTCGGAGAAGGACAGCATGTTTGGAAGAGTAGCAGGAGAGTGTGACCCTGGATGAGGTGGATTGACACAGTGATTGTGGCAAGGGGGTCAGGTGAGTCAGAGATGATGAGGTTGGCACAGGATTGGGCAAGGTTTGGAGCCATTGTTCATAGGGTCACTATGAGTCATAGTCCATTCTAAGGCACATAACAACAACAACAAAGGTCAGGAACTCAGTAATTTTGACTAGGCTGTTCATATAATTTCAAATAAACGGTGATTTCAGTTGAACAGGTGGCAAAGCCATCTTTATGCCATGTAGTTTTAGAACTTCTTGATATCATCACTTCTTGTAAATCAAGGACATAGAAGAGACATGGACACCAGGACTGAGAAAAAACAGAGAGCATAAAGGGAGGGGCTGAACAGCTCCAAGACTGAGCACCCAACCCAGGTTCCCAGCCACTTTATTGAGAATTGCCAAGGAGTAAATCACAAAGAGAATTCTATGCAGATGAAGCTAAGCTCTTTCTCTGGAAAACCTTATACTTGACTCAGGAGGGAGGGGTTAGCAAATACAATCCAAGAACTGCGAAAATGCCTTGAGGTCTGCCTTGGTGCTTGACCCCTCAAACCTGTCTCAGGAGGAATTCCAGCTTGTATTTGCACCTCCCTCATATGAGGAGAAATGTGGGGTCAAGATTGATGGAAGATCTATCAACAATCTGCGATATGCAGATGACACAACCCTGCTTGCTAAAACTGAGGAGG
>NW_006399839.1:7157410-7158255 GCF_000299155.1 Elephantulus edwardii | reverse complement strand
CGATTGGCACAGGACAGAGTAGAGTTTAGGGATGTTGTACATAGTGTCGCTATGCGTTGCAAGCGACTCGATGGCACATAACAACAACAACACCACCATATTCTGATATAACATTTGGTTTATCATTAATATTTAGTTTGATATTTGTTTCCTATAATCTTTCTAGAAATTCAAAGAGGATGGTGGCTTCACACTGGAAGTACTAGTGTTTCAACGTGCAAGATGGGAATTGCACTGTCATTAATTAGCTAGGCCTTAGAAGTTCTGCAGCAGCAACATTTCCATCATATTCAACTGTTTATAAGAGTATCATTTCAACTAGGCTGAAGGGGGAAATCAAGTTTCTAGAAGAGTGTATTGGATGGAAAATGCTGTCATGGCCATCTTTGGAAAACACAAGATTATTTGTTTGTTCGCATCAGTTATTTATTTCTCTGTGCTTCAGACTGAATTATTTACCATGATCTGTCTCCCAGTGCCTTTCAGAATAGACTTCTTTCTTTTCCAAACACCACTGATTAATTTTTCAGTGAGATAGAATTCCGTTGACAATTCAGTGGGATTTAGTCTATGCACAGATTGTGGAATAACTACCACTATCCGAGGGCCCAGGCCTTGGGAAAGACATCAGTCATGCCGGGGAAGGTGGAAGGTCAGAGACCTCAAGAAGATGGACTAATACAATGACTGTCACAATGGGCTTGAGCCTATCAGGGACTGGGAGGGTGACCCAGGATAGAACAAGGGTCAGAGTTGTTCAAAGGGTTGCTAGAAGTCATAGTTGACTCAGTGGCACCTAACAACAACAACAAGAACAAGTCTAGAACATTTATTTCTTCCTTCTA
>NW_006399839.1:7147799-7156395 GCF_000299155.1 Elephantulus edwardii | reverse complement strand
GAACCAGTCCATGCTTGCAAGAGTGGAGAGACAGCACAAAAGAGGAAGACCTTGGATAAGATGCACTGATTCAGTGACTGGGGTAATGAGGGTAAGTGTGTCAGAGACAAAAAGATTGGCACAGGATAGAGCAGGTTTCAGGGCTATTGTCCAGAGGGTTGCTATGAGTCGCAGGCAACTCGATGGCACATAACAACCACCATCGCAACAGATATTCTGTTGTGGAGTGTGAAAGGAGTTGCACTTTTAATCCGCTCCGGGAGTTCAAATTTCTCTGCCAGAGAGAGATGGGCAATCTTAAATTGTTTCAGTGGCAGAAACTGAGAATCTCAATACTGACAAGGAAGAGGAAGCAGTGCAAGTTTGGAGCCAGAGATTCCTGTACCAGCCCCATCAGGATCTACAGAAGAGCAACAGCTGCCTCAGCAGAGAACCAGAGACCAACAGGAAGCAGAGCTGACTTGGGCCGACTGCTCCACACAACCAGAGGCCGAGGCCTACAACCTGAGCTTGCTGGACGACTGGGGAAGACATCCCAACCGGCAGGACTGGGGGAAGTTTGTAACCTTGACCTAAGCCGTGAGGCTGAAGGTCAAAGGGCCTGTGACGACACTTGAGAAGTTGTCTAAACTGAGAAATTGTATGCTGCTGCCAACCTCAATTATGGCCTATAAACTTCACTCATAAATCTTGTTAACTGTGAGTATGGTTGTGGGAAGTCTATGTAGTCATTATAATAGATTTCAGACCCAATAAAACAGGAGGACTGGCGCTGTAATTAGTAGAGGTAGGTGTACGAGTGTGGGAGACCATGCCTTACAGGAACTAGTTTTGGATGTTGTTGATCGGGACAGTTCTCCACTGTGAAATTAGTACTGAGTTAGACTTGGCCGTCCCTAAGTTGCCCTACCCTCATTTCGTGGTGGTCAAACCCCTCCTCTGTGATTTGTAATCTTGGAAACCCGATGGAACTAGGAATAATTTCAGACTTGTTGGCAATGGGACTATTCATTGAATGGTTATACCATATTTTGTTTATCCATCCATCTATTGGTGGATATTTGAACTGTTTCCAATTTTTCCAATTTTTTTTTTCCTATTAGGAATAGTCAACACTCTTGGAACCAGTAGCCAGGAAATAAAAAGAGGTATTGCAATGGGAAAGTCTGCTGTTAGGGACCTTTCCAAAGTACTGAAGAGCAATGCTGTCACTCTGGAGACCAAGGTGCATCTGATACAGGCCATGGTCTTTGCAATCACTTGTTACGCATAGAGAGTTAGACAATGACTAAAGAGGACAGAAGGAGAATGGATGCCTTTGAGCTGTGGTGCTGGAGAAGAGTATTGAGGGTACCATGGATTGCTAGGAAAACAAACAGACTCATCCTGGAGAGGGTTAAACATAACATAGCCTTCGAGGCTGGTCATTTCTACCTGTCTGTTGGCTTAGCTCGCCTCAGTCCTGGAAAGGGTCAAACTGGGCTGCTCCCTGGAGGCAAGGATTCTGAGGCTTCGTCTGACATACTTTGGTCATGTTGTAAGGAGGGACAGGTCCTTGGAGAGGGACATCATGCTTGGGAGGGTGGAGGGACAGCACAGGAGGGGAAGGCCCTCTAGGAGGTGGATTGATTCAGAGACTGGGGTAATCAGGATGGGTGTATCAGAGACAGTGCGATTGGCACAGGACGGAGCTGAGTTTAGGGCTGTTGTACACAGGGTCGCTATGAGTCGCAAGCGACTTGACGGCACATAACAACAACAATTAGGAATATTGCTGTTTTCATGTACCATTTTTTGTATGTACATGTACATGTACATAGGGTCGCTATGAGTCGCAAACGACTCGATGGCACATAACAGCAACAACAACATGTATTTTTAGTCTTCTTGGATAGCTAGGAATGGAATTGATGGCTCATATGGTAGGGAGCTCTGGTCGCCTAGTGGTAAGAATCTGCACCACAATCCCGAAGGCACGCGGTTCGATTCTGCCAGCTGCTCTGTGGGAAAATGATGGGCAATCTCCTGCTGTGTTAGTATCACCTCCGAAAACCTGCTAGAGGGTCAGCTATGCGTCAGTTCCGACTTGATGGTGCAACAACAACAATACGGTAACCTTATTTTCAGCTCTAAGGAACTGTCAAACTGTTTTCCAAAATGACTGCTATTTTGTGTTCCTGCCATCAAAACTGTTTAAAAGGGATATGTGGGGAGCTCTGGTGACCAATTGGCAAGAAGCTGCACTGCAATCCCAGAGGCACACGGTTCAAATCCACCAGATGCTCTGCCGGGAAAGGAGGGATAATCTCCTCCTGTACCAGTCAGATCCAATTTGACAGTACACACACACAAAATAATAAAAAAATAATTAAAAAAAAAAGGAAAATGTGATTAGGTATTATTGTCATGACAGGAGTCCAGGATGAAGGCTGCATAGTGGAGTGGATCTGGGGGGGACTGGGATTGTATAAATAATGGGGGAACTTTTTTTTTACTTTTCAAAGAGAAGAGTGTACTGGGGTGGGAGGGGTGGGCAAGGAGAAAAGTGCAACAATGAATGAATGGAAATCCAAAGTCTCTGTAACTTTTCATTAAAGTTAATTAAAAAAAAAGAAGTTCTCCAAGTTTTGATACTTATTCTCCCATCTATTCACGAATTAGTCAGAATTACTATATTTTCCTTTAAGTCCTCATAATTAATACACATAAGGCCTTGTCGGCTGACTGGGTAAGTTAAACCATCTTAAAGTATATTTCTGTTAACTTCATCACTTGAATTTTCCTGTTTCTTTGCACTTCTCAAAATTTAAAAATTGTGGGACAGTGTGGATGACATATCATAAAGACTCTGGATTCTCAGTGACATTGGCGGGTAAATTCCTGTCATTTGTGGGGGCTTGGTTCTTATACTTTATAAGGCAGGTCTGTTTTGAATTTGCCACAAATCCCCTGGGACAAAGTCTTTACTCTTGAAGTGCGGCCCTTCCTGGGTTCCAGGGAAAGCCATCAAGGATAAGAAGGCTCGCCTGTGTTGAACAGCAGCTTAGAGTTCTGTACCTTCCAGACACAGAACTTCTAGGGGTTCTACGGAGCTCTCTGGAACTGCTCCTACAGGGATCACCCTTTTCAACCTCAATATCCAGCTACTCTGAGTGTCCTACACTCTGTCTTCTGCTTGTGTCCTGGCCTCCCTGTGGGCTTTGAGGAAAAGACACATAAATAAAGATTTCACCAATGCGGTTCCTTCTCCAAAAGGACTCCATGGCCACCAGCATCTATCTGCTTCGGGTCAACCCCTTGGTGCTTTCAAATGGTAGTTTTTCAGATACAATGGGAACTTTATCATCATCTGTGGGATGGTGAGTCTGATGCAAGCTGCTCAGCCGTTACTGAAGAGGAACTCTGGGCTTCATTCTGTATCCGGAAGAGCTGAAGGTGCTAAAGAAAAGAGTCCAACCCACTGGCCAATTGTCTTGAACCCTAACTTTGACCTTCAGCTTTTCACTTGCTCTTGTCAGCTCAGAGCGGTCTCTCGAAGCCACTTTTAGTTGGGCTGAGACAGTACCTTGGTGAAGCGGCGATTTCCACTTGGGCCAAAGACAGGGTCATGGGTGACTAAGAAACAGTTCAGCAACACAGACATTAGCTGCTTCCTGCAGGTTTTTCAGGTTCCATACAGTGGAGGACTGTAGACACTAGAGAGGTTGTCCCACCTGTCTAGTTGTTCATCCTTACTGTTGGTGCACCAGCAGCCAAGAAATCAAAAGTCGAGTTGCATTGGGAAAGACCGCTCCAGAGTGATGAAGGGCAATGATGCCAGTCTAGAGACTAAGGTGTGCCTGATCCAGGCCATGATCTTCTCAATTACTTGCTATGCATCTGAGAGCTGGACAATGACTAAGGATGACAGAAGAATAGCTGATGCCTTTGAGTTGTAGTTCTGGAGAAGAATATTGAACGTCTCATGGACTACCAAGGGGACAGGTCTATCCTGGAGAAAGTGAAACCAGGGTGCTCCTTGGAGGTGAGGATGATGAAACTCCATCTCAACTATTCTGGAGCATATGGTCAGAAAGGGCCAGTCCTTGAAGAAGGATATCTTGTTTGGAAAGGTTGAGGGTCAGTGCAAGAAGACCCTCAATGAGATGGATTGACACAGTGACTGTGACAACGGGGTCAGGTGTGTTGGAGATGATGAGGTTAGCTCAGGATAAGGTTTGGAGCCATTATTCATAGGGTTGCTATGAGTTGTGCTTGACTCAATGGCACACAACAACAACAACGACAACAATAACGAAAATTGCCGATCAAAATTCTTGTTGCACTCAGCTTGATGCTCTCCAGTCTCTCCCAAGATATGTAGTATTTTTCAAAATCATTCTCAGTCTCGTAAGGACAAATACAGAATAATACAATTATTGTAAAAATAGAAGGATAAACGTGTTAAATGTGTACGGGGCTCAAGGGGGGAAGGGGTGGGAGCAGAGGGGTGAGGTTGGGCAGGGGAGACATCAATTGGTCATACAATTTGGTGGGTGGAGGGAGGGAGTAAAGGAAACGCAAAAGATCCGGTGGGGACCTGAAAAGAGGAAGTCGTGGTGGGCATAGTTCAATGGTGATGAATTTTATAAAATGCAATGTATGGGAACGATTGTATGACACACAATGTGAATGAAGGATAGTGTGAAACACCATGTATATTTTTTTTTTACACACACCAATATAAAAAAAATACTTGTTGCAGTCTGCTATATGTGCCTGCAGTCTGACAGGTGAGAGATTGATCAATCATGTAAGATGACAAATTGGCAGGAGACTTAAAGGAGGGACTCAGAGTGGGAAGAATACCCCACTCGGGGAGGTAAGGTTGCCAGGGCAGCGATGCTTCGGGGGGTAGCTGCACAATGAGAAGACATCAGGCCACATTTTGTTGTTGTTGTTGTTGTTATGTGCCATTGAGTCACCTATGACTCATAGCGACCCTATGTACAAAATCCCTAAACTCTGCTCTGTCCTGTGCCAATCACAGCGTCTCTGACACTTCCATCCCAATTATCCCAGTCACTGAATCAATCCACCTCATAGAGGGTCTTCCCCTCCTGCGCTGTCCCTCCACCGTCCCAAGCATGATGGCCCTCTCCAAGGACCTGTCTCTCCTTGCAACATGTCCAAAGTATGTTAGACAGAGCCTCAGAATCCTTGCCTCCAAGGAGCAGCCCAGTTTGACCCTTTTCAGGACTGAGGCAAGCTAAGCCAACAGACAGGTAGAAATGACCACCGTCTGGGCCTCGAAGGCTATGCTGAGAGGCTCAGTTGTTAGATGGAGGTGGAGTCCACAAGCTTTAGTCCCATGTGCTGGGCGAGCCGGGGCCCACCTGCTGCCCTGTGTGGGGTCGGCTGCGGGCAGCCTTGATGAGATGGTGCTGCAGAGTGGGGTACAGAGACCTGTCATTCACAGCCATGTAGTGAGCAAGAGGAGGTGCCCATGGGAGCCCCCCGTGCAGGCTCAGGTGCTCTCTGGATGGGAGGTGAAGGGATAAACTGCAGCAAACTGTTGGGAGACTCCCCAGACTAAGAAGTAGGACAAGGCAGCTTTAAGCAAGGCAAGGGCAGGATGGTGGGGAGGAGTGGGTGGACCCAAGAGACTTGTGGTCAGCACAGAGGCGTATCCAAGACACAGCAGGCCTGGCACACGTCCTGGGCACCACTGCAAGGGGACGCCACTGAGCAGCGCCCATTGGCCCCCGTAGTGTCCACTGCCAGCTATGAGAAGTCATTCACGTTTGAGAGGCCTGCTGGGTCAAGGCAGGCTGAGTGATCTTGTGCAGCTGAGAGAGGAGAAGGGAAGACACAGTGAGAGTGGCCGCGTCCATCAGAGCCCTGCTGCCGTCAGCAGAAGCAAGGAAGCAGCGGTCATTTGCACCCAGCGTCATTAGGTGTCAAGTAAAAGGTGAAGTGTTGACAAAGGTATCGAAAAAGGGAGTGGCAGGAGCTCTGACAGGGGCAGGATTTCAGTCCTTGCCATATAGGCATGAGGTTTCATTGATGTGTCTCTGGGCTGTGTGTGTGTGTGTGTGTGTGTGATGGTTAAGGTTGCACGCCGACTGGGCTACTTCTGGCTTGCCAGCTGTGATGTGGTGACTCCTTTAGTGAGGTCTGATGCTGTGTCATCACCCCTTTGATGAGATCTGAGTTGAGAGGGGCTTTCACTGGGGGTGTGGCCTGCACCCAGGATATGAAGAAGTCGGGTGGAGTCAGCTTGCTTTATGCATCTGGCTTGCCACCTCTTTGTCCCTGCCTTCGCTGCCAAGCTTGGTTGGCATCATCAGGCTCTGCAGCTACACGCCAGGGACCTGGGGCTTGCCAGCCTCAGCCTCTGAGTCATTTCTTTCAGAGAAATCTCTCTCTCTGTGTTTCTCTCTTTCTCTTTGTCCCACTCACTCTCTCTTCCCTGCCATCATATATGTTGTTATCATGTGCACTGAGTCAGAGCTGACTTGCCAATGGGTTTTCAAAGGCTGTAAATTGTATGAGAAGAAATTGACCATCTTGGCCCCTAGAGCAGCTGGTGGATTCAAACTGTCTGCCTTTGCGTTGGCAGGGCAACTCCTTACCCGCTAGTTCTCCCTTCTTCACATAGCTGTATCTGTTTGATGTTGTTAATAACTTTTATTTGCTTGGCTCCACAATCTTGGTACCAGCAGCCAGGAAATTAAAATACGAATTGCTCTGGGAAAGTCTGCTGTCAGAGACCTCTCCAAAGTACTGAAGAGCACAATGTCAGCCTGAAGACTAAGGTGCGCCTGATCCGGGCCATGGTCTTTGCAATTAATTGCTATGCATCAGAGAGCTGGACAATGATGAGGGATAGAAGGAGAATTGATGCCTTTGAGCTGTGGAGTTGGGGAAGAATATTGAATGTACCATGGACTGCTAAGAAAATGAACAGGTGCATCCTAGAGAGGGTTAAAGCAGGCTGTTATTTGGAGGCAAGGATTCTGACATACTTTGGACATGTTGCAAGGAGGGACAAGTCCTTGGAGAGGGAGTTCATGCTTGGTAAGGTGGAGGGACAGTGAAGGAGGGGAAGATCCTCTATGATGTGGTTTGATTCAGTGACTGGGGTAATTGGGGTGGGTGCGTCGGAGATAGTGAGATGGTACAAGATAGAGCAGGATTTAGGGCTGTTGTACATAGGATCGCTATGAGTCACAGGTGACTCAACGGCACATAACAAAAACAACATCCCAGGTATATACAGATATATATAATAAGCTTTGGTGGCTTAATGGTAAGGAGTTGCACTGTCAACTCAAAGGCATGCAGTTCAAATCCCCCAGCTGTTCCATGGGAGAAAGATGGACATTTTCCTCTTGTGTGATTTATAGACTCTGAAAACCTGCTGGAGGCATCAGTTACGGGTTGGTTCTGACTTAATGGCCAATAACCATTGACATAGATTGATCTATCTCTATCTATCTATCTATCTATCTATCTACCTACCTACCTACCTACAAATCTGGATGTTGTTGTTATATGGGACTGATCTTGCCTTGCAACATGTCCAAAGTATATCAGACAAAGCTTCAGAATCCTTATCTCCAAGGAACAACCTGGTTTCACCCTCTTCAGGATGAACCTGTTTATTCTCCCAGCAGTCTGTGATATAATCAACACTCTTCACCAGTACCAGAGCTCAAAGGCATCAACTCTTCTTCTATCATCCCTAGTTGTTGTCCAGCTCTCTGATGCATAGTAAATGATTGCAAAGACCATGGCCTGGATCAGGCACACCTTAGTCTCCAGACTGACATCATTACTCTTCAGTACTTTGGAGAGGTCTCTGACAGCAGATTTTCCCATTGCAGTATATCTTTTAATTTCCTGCCTGCTAGATCCAAGAGTGCTGATTGTAGAGCCAAGCAAACTAAAGCTGCTAACAATCATATTTCCAGCTACATAGATATATACATATATGTGTGTGCATATATACGTATGTACGAGTATACACATATTTGTGTGTATGTGTGTGTGTGTGTGTGTGTGTGTACACATTAATTGGTTTTGCTTTTCTAGAGAACTCAGCCTAAGACATTTTGATACTGGGAGTGGTTCTAGATAAAAAAATAATATGAATGGGTTTTCTACATCGGTTCTCAAGTCCAACTAGTCTTAGAGGTGCTGACAGCTCTGCCTGCCTCAGTAAAGGCTCAAAGTGGCAACATGAATACTCAAAACATCACTCCTGGGAGCTCAAGTATTAGTGGGAAATGAGGGTCTGGGTGACCTCATGTGTTTGACACTTTTCCCATGATTTTGTTAGGATGAAAAGCTTGTTCCCAAACCCTTGCTGTTTGGTTCTATTTATGACAGATGGAGTGGCGACTGAAAGAGGTGAGTTCAGGGCTTCTGAGCTCAGACCTCAAGGGTTGCATAAAAGACCACTAGGTCTCCAGTCATACCTTGAAAGAAAGCATTACGTCTTGTCGTAGTAACAGCACTGATATGGCAGAAAAATGAATGAGGCAAAACCAATGAATATGTATGTATTTGGGAGATATATATAGATATATATATGCACATATATTCATATAGA
>NW_006399839.1:7143401-7147638 GCF_000299155.1 Elephantulus edwardii | reverse complement strand
GCACAGTTTGAGGCCACCAGCTACAGGAGAAGGATGGGCAATCTCCCATGCGAGTAACTGCCTCTGAAAACCCACTGGAGGGTTTATTTAGATAGAGATAGAGATAGAGATAGAGAGAGAGATAGAGATATAGAGATATAGATATATGTGTGTGTGCGTGCGTGTGTGTGTTATTAAGTGCCATCAAGTTGTAGATGACTCATAGCGACCCTATGAACAAAAGACCTGAACACTTGTATAACTTCCCTCTTTTCTCCAAGTCCATAGAGTTTCTGGAGGCAAGCTGTTTTGGAAGTGGATGCCACTCCTGCTTCCAAGCTTGTTTTAATCGGGGAGCTTCTGCAAACACTGTCCACCATGGGTAACCATTCGATACATAAAAAAACACCACCCCACCAAAAATACTCAAACATTCCACAATGACCCTCAACCAAAACAAGAGAGCCCCTCTTACAGAGTCTAGTCACTCCACCCAGGTTCCAAAATGAAGAGAATGGCTTGGCCTTAAATTCAAGTGTTCTCCCAGAGAAGCCAAAGTGGGAAGGAGGCAGATGCAGGATTTAGAGGTGTGACGGGGGAGGTGAAAAGGCCTCACTGGGTGGAGAGGATCTCCTACCTGGGGAGGGGATTTGGGGTCCATATGGATGTGTTGACCCCATGGTGTCTCAGGCTGGTAGACACTGGAGTATAACCATTGACTCTGGAAGCATGTGAGCAGACAGAGAAGGCAAACTGAGGTGCCCTGTGGTCCTGCTGGGCGGAAAGAGGGCTGTGGCTGAAACACCACCCAGACTCCCCCGCGATTCCACACAGAAATAAAGCCCCACACAAGCCTGTTTGAATTGGCCAAGGCTCACACTGAAGGGCGTTCAGAGCTCAATGGAGCCGTTAACTGCCTCTAGAAAGAGAGACGCTAAGTCCAGGGCCTGGGAGGAGGGCGCCCATGTTGTGCTTGGCCAAACCGAGAGTGATGTCAGTGCAGGGCTGGCGCTTTCAAAGACAGGAGTATCCCCACGGGCCAGCAGAATGTCTCCACCACCTCACAGACAACCCTCTCCTTCCCTGCTCCTCAGGGTCTGAGTCCTGAGAGGCGGATGCTTGCTGACGGCGGGGCCTGGCCAGTCAAGGCCATGCTGCTTTTGGCAAACTACCAGCATTCAGGCTCAGCTGAGGGGTGGAGTGAGACCATCCCCAAGGCCTGCTAGTCAGCCAGGACTCCAGGGACCCCTCCCAGGCCCTCACCCTCAGCGGCCTCTCCATGGCTCAGGGCTCTGCTAGGCTCCCAGACAGGCAGGCTCCTCCTCCCAGCCTGCCCTCTGACTCGCCTCCTGCAATGCTCAAAACACTGTGCCTGTTTTATCGACCACTTCCTGTCACCCCTCCCTGAGCCTCTGATGTCCAGGGCCTTTGACAGGGCCCTAGGGACAGACGTGTATCTCTGTCCCTCGTCTTGTGTGCTGGATGCTAGGCTAATGGCTGCTCTTGGCCTAGGGGCTCTGCTGGACCAAGAGGGTCCCCCTGAGGTGGCTGTCCCCTGCTCGCCCCTGCTTCTTCTCATACAAACCCTCCCAGGACCCCATGTTTTAACAGTGGCCACTCCCCTTCTCTGCTGCCTTGATGTCTGAAGGGGCTAAGCCCCCTCCTTTCTCTTCTCTCTTAATCCACCGAGCTGCTCTACAAGGTCACAGCCACCTCCGTGGTGCCACATCCCATAAGTGTCCCCTCAGCAGCGTCTCCTTCCTTCTGGCACTTTCTCTTGGCTGCTGGGGTGGCATATCCTCTGGGCTGCACCACTCTCCCTTCTTGGCTGGGCTCCTCTGCTTACCCAGGTCCTTCTGCTCTCTCCCACTCCCTGGCAGACCCAGCAGGTCACAGTCTCTGCAGCCCTGGCCTCACCCCACTTCTGCTCCCCAACCCGCAGCTCATCTCATCATAGTGTCTCCCCTGCACAGGAGCCCCTGGTGGTGGTGGTGTTTTTAAAAATTATACTAGTTTATTTACAAAATTCAAATACATTGTTTTTCACACCAGATCCTTCCAATTAGTCCCATCTTTTTAGTCGTAACATCATCCATTCAAGTCACTCAAAACAGAAGTCCTTGAAACCACATTTGCCAGCCCCTTCCACAGTCAAACTCTCAAAAAGTTCTACCATTTTCATTTCCAAAGCCTGTTCATGAGTTTCCCCATTTTGCTTGTCGCCTCCAAACGCCACTCACATCCCTGCCGCTGGAGCAAGTCCTTTTAGAAAGATAGTGGGCTCTGGTGGCCTAGTGGCAAGAAGCTGTGCTGCAAATCCCGAAGGTGCGTGGTTTGAATCCACCAGGGGCTCCAGAGCTGGAGAAGGAGGGGCAATCTCCTCCTGTGTCAGGTGGATTCGATCCGGTACACAAAAGATAAAAAAGACAGTGGGTTCAGATGGCACATTTCCCCTGGGCTACCGGATGCACGACCACCTGCCTCGTCATGGGGACCCCACACTTCCCTGGCCCAGCATTTGCTCATCACCAGACATTGCAGATATTGTAATCAAAATGCGCAGGAATGACTGAAAACAATAATTTGTAAACTTTCACAATTTAGATTAAGAAAAAGTAAGCGATTGTGAGGGACCAGTATGTTGTCAGCATGAAAACGGGACAAAAGAAACATTTGTTTATGTGTCTTCAGGGATTTGTTGTTGATGCTGCTGTGTTAGATCGAGTCGGAAATGACTCATAGCTGACCCTCCAGCAGGTTCCAGAGGCAGCAAACTGCATGGGAGGAGACCACACATCTTTCTCCCACGGAGCAGCCGGTGGATTCGAACCGCATACTTGTTCATTGGCAGCACAGCTCCTTACCACTAAGTCACCGTGCACAAAATACCCTGGAAGGGTCCATGTTGATGGACCGTGAGAGCATTGACGGCCAGGTGGGAGTGATAAGCAGGTGAGCTTCTCACCGCACGGACCCTTGGATGCTTCTGGAACTTTAAATTATGTGATTCTGTTAACTTCCTTGAAAAAAGAAATCACCAAAGGAGAGATCAGAGTCAGGGGAAAAGAGTCAGATCCTCTGAGGGTGGAACCAGGGCGTGGGCCCGGAGAAGAATAAGGTTCAGCTTATTCAGAACAAAGCCCCTGCCCTGCTCGTGGCTTCTGGAGGCAAACCTGAAGCTCTCGTTGGTTGGGTTGGGTAAGACGCTGAGTAATCACCAGGAGTGTCTGCATACCAGGCTGGGTCAGCGGGAACGATCCTTCCTTCTAATCGTAGCGTGCATGTCTGCTCAGAGGTCCAGCAATGTGGCCCGTCTGGTCCAGGGGCCTGGGATACACAAACCTACTTAGTTTTGTGTGAAATTTGGGACAGAGGTCTGGCATTCCCGAAGATAACATCCACACTCAGAGCAGAAACTTCTAGAAAAAAAAAAGAAAATATCTCTTTCCTGGACAAGAATCCTGAGATCAAAGGCTGCTCATGGTAGAAACAGTAGAACAGAAGCAACAGGAAACACACAAGTTCATGAAACAGTGGTTAAAAAACTATGTATTTTGAAGACTGGAATGTTCCAGGCTTAAGAGGAAAGAAGTTCTTTTTCTTTTTATTCAGACTCCAAATCCCAGCAGTTCAAGGGAGAAGACTTTTTTTCCTGGGCAAGAAGCTGTAACCAGGCACAGTGATTGCTTCTGTTTTTATTTTCACATGTCCAGAAATTTCTGAGCAAGTTATTACAAAGCTGGCTGGAAGTTGGAGAATGAACGTAAAATGTAACTGTCAAAAATAAGAAGTTCCTTCACAGGATCTGACAGAGGAGCAGACCTCAGTTAGCAACAGGAGAGAGGAGAGAGAGAAGAGAGGAGGAGAAGGAGTGAGAGAAGGAAAGGAGAGAGGAAGAGAGAGAGAGAGTTCTCTGAGCCACGTTCTCCAAGACACAGGCATTTTTTGTGCTTTCCCGCCAAGGTGCCAGCTGTCTTTGGTTCCCAGATAAGACAATTCCTCTAGCAAAAGAAGGCACCTTCCAGGACGAGAGCCACTGTCATCAAACCCAGCTGGTCTCAACTCAGAAAGGAGAAGGCCTTGCTTAGAACACATGCAAGTTTGCTAGAAGCTTCCATGGTGACCACAGTGTAGTCCAGGTGGGCAGCAGTGCTGAGAACCATGCGTGATGGGAGTGTGTGACTGGTCCAGATTTCAAAGCATCCGTGCCAAACTCATGTCAAACCTCAAAGAAGTGTGTGTGTGTGTGTGTGTGTGT
>NW_006399839.1:7112289-7142707 GCF_000299155.1 Elephantulus edwardii | reverse complement strand
CTTAGGCTGCTTCCAACTCTTTGCTATTGTAAACAAAGCTGCGATAAGTCTGGGTGTGCATATATCTGCTTGGATGGCAGACATGGTCTCTCTGGGGTATATTTCCAGTAATGGGATTGCTGGGTCAAATGGTATCTCTATTTGCAACTTTTTCAGAAAGTGCCACACCGCCTTCCACAATGGTTGCACCATCTTACACTCCCACCAACAGTGAATAAGAGCTCCAGTTTCTCCACATCCTCGCCAGCATTTGTTGCTTGATGTTCTGTTAAATTTTGCTATTTTGACTGGGGTGAGATGATATAGTTGTTTTGTAATTAGTCACTTTTATGACTCAAAACTCAAGCTCACTGCGATTGAGCTGATTCCTGTTCACAGGGACCCTCCAGAGGCTGCAAACCCAAGGAGAGGAGCTGTCATCTTTCTTCTGCTGTGGGCTAGCAGCTCAGCATGCTAAGGACGACACTATCTTTTCCCTGACAACATGATTCAATTATATTCTCACTCACTCACTCATTCTAGTCGCACCAGAACTGACTCCTAGCTGACCCTCCACTGGGGTTTCAGAAGCTGGAAATCACACAGGAGAAGATTGCCCCTTCTTCTCCTGTGGCGCCACCAGTGGGTTCGAACCACCAAAGAGGCATCACCTTTAGATTGGCAGAGCAATCCTCTACTGCATGTACCACCAGAGCTCTGGAACGACATAAGCAATTTTTGTATTATGTAAATAATACTCTTTTGGATAGATTGCTGTTGTTATGCATCATCGAGTCAGAACCGACGCATAGTTGATGCTCCAGTGGGTTTTCAGAGGCACTAAATCACACAGGAGGAGACTGCCCAACTTACTCCTGCCGGTAGATTTGAACTGTGTGCCTCCAGATTGGTAGGTCCACTTCTTAACCACTAAGCCATCAGAGTTCTCTTTTTGGATAGAAAGCAGGTTAAATTTATTTTAAATTATATGAAAGTAAATTTCATCTACTTAGTGTTGTTTTTTTTTAATTGTGAAGAAAGGCACATTTAAATGACATCTGACTGGCATTCTATTTTTTTTGTTGACAGTATTGATAGAGAGTACTCAGAAATATGCCCAGGTGACACAGGCTGGCCCTTCCACCCTGAGGGGTGCAGAGCAGCTGGTGCCTCAAAGGGGCTTGGTCGGTGCCATTAGACTGACAGTTTCACTTCTCATGACCACAGCAGTGGACTAATTACCTCTAGGTAACAACCCAAGTTATTTGGATATTCAGTATATAACAAAGTGGCATTTTTAATCACTGGGGCAGAGATCAACTTATTGCTTGGTCAGAACTGATTCATAGCTGATCCGCCAGTGAATTTACAAAGGATGTAGAAGATTGCACCAGAAGAGATGGCCCAGTTTTCTCTCTCAGAGCAGCTAGTGGATTCAAATTGGCTGTCTTTGAGTTGGCAGCAAAACTCCTTACTCATTAGGCCGCCAGAGCTTCTTGATTTTTAAATAATGATGCCTGGACAACTAGGAAGCCACTGGGTAAAAGATAAGACTTGATTCAACAAAGTCAAACTACAGAGGACTAGAGGTTGAAACGTAAGTGATGAGACCGTGCAAGTTCTAGAAGGAATCATGGGTGAACTTCTTTGCAACCTGGTGCGGGAAGAGCCTTTCTGTTGGACTCAACACTCCATGTGTGATAAAAGACAAGACTGATAAATTCAACCTCATAAAAACAGGATACTTCTGCAGAGGAAAAATGACAACCAGGGCGAATGTATCTGTGGCGCATTCTAAGGTAACGTGCCAGCAAGGAGCTCTGGAGGAACGAGAGTTAAGTGCTTGTGCTGCTAACAGAAACGTCTGCATTTCAAACCCACCAGTCTCTCTGTGGCAGAATGATGAGGCAGTCTGCTTCAGTTGGAAGGCCTGGGGCAGTTCTCTGTCCTCTAAGGTCACTAGGAATCAGAATCAGCTCAAAAGCAAGGAGAAAATGTGCCAATATCACTACAAAAGGACATGCAACAATTAAGGGAGGTAAAGGTAGCAAAAGATACAAATTGACAGTATTATCCTACACACACACACACACACACACCCCTCACAAAAAATGACCCTTGTCTTTTTAGAAAATGGTTCTGAAGGAGAAGAAGGAAGCCCCTGCCCCTCCCAAAACTGAAGACAAAGCAAAGGTGTAAGAGCCCAAGGAGAGCCCGTCCTGAAGGGCGTCCACAGCCAAAAAAAAAAAGAAGATCCGCACATCACCCACCTGCCGGCGGCCTAAGACGCTGAGACTCCGACGGCAGCCCACATACCCCTGGAAGAGCGTCCCCAGGAGAAACAAGCTTGACCACTGTGCCATCATCAAGTTTCCCCTGACCACTGAGTCAGCTATGAAGAAGACAGAAGATAACAACTTGTGTCCACTGTGCGTGTCAAGGACAACAAGCACCAGATCAAACAAGCTGCTGTGAAGAAGCTCTCTGACACTGATGTGACCAAGCTCAACACCTTGATTAGGCCTGATGGAGAGAAGAAGGCCTGTGTTTGACTTGCTCCTGACTATGATGCTTGGGATGTTACGCTAACAAAATTGGGATCATCTAAACTGAGTCCAGTTGGCTAATTCTAAATATAAATTTTTCACACACACACACACACACACACACACACACACACACACAGAGAGAGAGAGAGAGAGAGAGAGAGAGAGAGGGACTCTGGCCCATGAGCATATGACAAGACACTCAAGTTTGCTTATACTGCGCCATTATCATGCTCTCTATAGATCATCAGGGTCAGAAGCTTCAGGGACAAGCTCATCCCCCTTGGGGGTACAAAGTAATTCAGTCCACAGGGGAATTATTAACCCAGAGAATAGTGCCGATTCCTCTGCTTTAGAGACAGATGAATCCAAAGGGCATTATTTTCTGGATGGACAATTTCACTGCTCAGAATTTTCCTTCAATTCACACACCTGAGGACAACTGTAGTTATATTATTTCAAGCTATCATGAGTAACCTAAAGCATAAGGACAGGGCTCCCCATGATGAGGAGGGTTGCAGGTGACTGTTTAAATATAAACAACAACGTGCAAAAAACAGAGTAAGGAGCGCCATTCTGTATAAGAAGGGGGGAAATAAGAAAACGTATGGATGTATGTTGTTGTTGTTAAGTGCCATCGAGTCGCAGGCGACTCATAGCGACCTCTGGAGAGTCCTTGATGCTCGGGTGTCTTTCATCCTCTCTCCAGGTTCATAGGGTTTCAAAGGCAAGCTATTACAGAAGTGGACGCCACTCCTGCTTCCAACTACTTAATATAGATAGTTCTAATTTTCTCCAAATATCCACTTTCTTCACCAAGAGGCTTACATTTTTTTTACAGTCTTAAAGATACTGATAACACATCAATGATGGACCTTCCAATCTTGAATTTTCTTCTCACTAAAAATACCCACTCTCTACCCCCAGTTTAATTCACAGATCCTTCTGCTTCTTTTGGAAGCTGAGCATAGTCAGGAGGGAGCTGTGTTGTTAACCCCAAGGGAAGGCTTCTTTGGAAGTTCAAATCCACCAGTGGCGCTGCAGGAGAAGGATGGGCAATCTCTTTCCATGCAATTTACAGACTCCCAGAACCTGCTTAAGGGTCAGCTCTAAGTTAGCTGGTTCTGATTTCATGGCAATGAAACGGATGTGTAGTAAAAGAAAATCAGGAGACTGAATGAAATGAGCTGTTTACTATGAAAGAGGAGCTCTGAGGGTGTAGTCATAGCGAGTTCAGCTGCTTATTCAAAGGTTCAAATCCACCAGCAGCTCTGAGGGAGAAGAATGGGCCAGCTTCTCAGGTTGCTGAAAGCCTGCTGGGGGTCAACTATGACTATTTAAGAATTGGGAAGGGAAAGGATGGTTTGGATCTTGTTAGGGTTTTTCCCAGGTCATGACCACACTTGCAATCAAGATGAATCTTTTTCCAAGGACTGATCTCTCCTGACAATACGCCCATCGTATGTGAGATGTAATTCCACCTTCCCTACCTCTATGGAATATTCTCTTTGTGTTTTCTCTAAGACATATCTGTTTGTTCTCTTGGCAGTCTGTGGAATATTCAGTACTCTTCTCCAGCACCAGGACTCAAAGACATCAATTCTTCTTTCATCCTTATTCATGGTTCAACTTTCAGATGCATAGCAAGTAAGGGAAAAGGTCATGGATTGAATCAGGTGTACCTTAGTCTTTAAGTTGATAGCATTGCTGGTTAGCATTCTGGAGCAGTTCTTGACAGCAGATTCTTTTCAATTTTTCATGGTTTCGTGACTACTCTTAGCATGCAAGCTGACTGTGGATCCAAGCAAGAGGAAATAACTGACAACTCCATCTATCATGATGCTGCCTATTGACCCAATGGTGAGGATTTTTATTTTCTAAATGTTGAGATGTGATCCACACTGAACGCTGTAGTTTTTATAATTCTGTAGCAAGTGTTTCAAGTCCTCTTTGCTTTCAGCAAGCAGGGTTGTCACTGCATAACAGAGGTTGTGGATGAATCTTCCTCTGTTCCTGATGCCCCATTCTTCTTCATATAGTCCAACTTCTCAAAGCATTTGTTCAGCATACTGATTGAACAGGTATGGAGAAACGATACAACCCTCATCCACATCTTTGCTGATTTTAAAGCATGCCATGTTCGCTTGCTCTGGCTGGACAACAGTCTCTTGTTCTAGTTATAAGATTTGCGTTAGCACAATTATGTGTTCTGGGATTCCTATTCTTCCCAGAATGTTAGCCTTGATTTATGATTTGACACATGACAGTCAAATGGCTCTGCATAGCCAAGAAAGCAAAAGTAAACACCCTTCTGTATTTTTTTTTTTGCTTTCAGAGAAGATCCATCTAACATCAGCAATGAAATCCCTCGTTCACAGCCTGCTCTGAATCCACCTGGAATTTCTGACCGTTTCTATTGATGTACTGTTTCAGCTGGTTTTAAAATAATTTTTAGCAATATTTTACTTGCATGTAATATTAATGATACTGTTCAGTATTTCCACATTTTGTTTTATCCCTTTTTTTTAAATGTGAACAAGCATGGATCTCTTCCAGTCAGTTGGGCAGAGTCTTCTAAATTTCTTGGTATAGACAGACTGGTGGACATGTCCAGGGCTGTATCTGTTAGTTGAGACATATCAACTGCAATCCCATCAATTCCTGGGCCTTATTTTTTGCCAGTGAACTGAGTGCAGCTTGAACATTTTCCTTCACGACCATTGATTGGTTCTTGATCAATATGCTACTTCTTGAAATGGTACAGTATCACCCAATTATTTTTTATACAGTGACCTATGTATTCCCTCAATCTTCTTTTGAAGCTTCCTGGATCATTCAAGATTTTGCCCATAACATCTTTCAATGTTACAACTTGAGGCTTGAATTTGTTTTTTCAGTTCTTTCAACTTGAGAAATGCTGAGTGAGTTCCTCCCTTATTATCTGGCTCCAACTCTTTGTACATTCCACGATAATACTTTGTCTTCTTGATCTCTTTTACTTCAGTATTTCTTACCCTTGTTTTGACTTTTCCATATTCTAATGCAATTTTCAGTCTCTTCCGATATCTGTTTTGGTCTTTTCTGTCTCTTGTCTTTGTAATGACTTTTTGTTTACTTCATGTATGATATTCTTGATATCTTTCCACAGCTCATCTGGTCCTCTTCAATCACGAGTGTTCAATGCCTCAAACTTCTGCTTGAGATGGTTTTAAAATGCAGGTGGGATAGACTCAAGGCTGTACTTGGTTTCCTGTGGACTGATCTTTCTTTTCTCTAGCTTCCATTTGAACTTGCAGATGAATAATTGATGGTGTGTTTCAGAGTTAGCACCTGGCTTGGCTTTGACTGCTATCCTTTAACTTCTCCAATGATTCTTTCCACAAATATAGTCAATCTGATTCCTGCATAGGTCATCAGGTGAAGTCCATGTGTTTAGTCACTATTTGCATTTTTTAAAAAAGATATTTGCAATGAATAAACATTGATTGTACAAAATTCAATTATCTGATCTCCAGCCTCATCTCTGCTTCAAGTCTATAATTCCAACTCCCAGTCCTTCTTTGTTTCCAACATTTGCATTCCAGTCACCAATTATTATTAATGCGTGTTCAGCTAATTTCACTTGGTAGAAATCCTCAATTTCCTCCTCTTTAGCTTAATCGTTGGTGTGTGTATTTGAATGATGATTCTATTAATAGGTCTTCCTCATACACATATGCATAGTATCCTAGTAAGCATTATACTTCAGAATAGATCTTGAAATTACTTTTTTTTTAAACTACAAATGCAACACCATTCTTCCTCAATTTTTCATTTTAGGCATAATAGATTATATTATGATTCAAAGTGGTCAATGCTAATTCATCTCTGCTCACTAATGCCTAGAATGACAAATTTTATGGGGTTCATTTTTGACAGCTTCCAATTTTTTTAGATCCATGCTTCATACATTTCATGTTCCAGTTATTAATGGCTGTTTGCAGCTGTTTCTCCTCATTTTGAGGGACTTCCATTCTTGGGCTCTACCACCAGTACCATATAAAACAGTGTTCCTTTATGGTTCATAGGGTTTTCGAAGCCCTGTTATTTCAGAAGCAGACAGCCAATCCTGTTTCCTAGTTTGTCTTAATTTATTAACTAGTCCACCATGGGTGACTCTGCTGGCATTTGCAATACTGGTGGCATGGCTTCCAGCATCACAGCAACCTGCAATTGCTCCTGTACAGCACACTGACAGACAAGTGCTGACTCATAAGAGCAAACAGTAAACAATCAAGCACATACACACCTAGGCTATAAAAGAAGCAGCAACATGCAAATTACTCCTCTCATACAATAAACTGACAGAGAAGTGTTGTACCTCTAAGAATAAACCAGAAGAAGAAGCAGGCATACAAATATCATGGCTCATGGCCCTCTCTGGTTCTGGCTCAGGTTCAGGCAGGCAAGAGGCCAACCTTAGGCTCCAGTTAGGTGGGCAGTGGGGGGCAGTGATAAAACAGATGATCTCTTAATAGAACTGCTTCTTATCCTGCCCCATTAACACCATAGCAATTAGGATTTACAGCACTTAGGAGATTTACATTATACTGAGGGTCATGGCCAAGTTGACACACAATTATTAACTATCACAGGACCCATACATGGGCAGAGGACCACAAAATACCCCTTCTATGATGAGGGGGTGGGCTGTCTATATCACCACAGCTTCTGCAGACTCTGAGGTCTTTTTGGTGACTTCTGAAAGGGTCACCCTTTGTGATCCACATGCCATCATTCTCTTAGTGATGCCAGATGTTGTGTGTCCTGGAGTGGAGTTGGAACCAATTCATAGCTGACCCTCTAGAGGGTTTTCAGAGGCAGTAAACTGCACAGGAGGAAAATGACCATCCTTCTCCCTCAGTGCAGCTGGTGGATTTGAACTGCATGCCTCTGGGTTTGCAGTGCTCATTCTTACCACTAGGCCACTGGAGCTCAGCAGAGGGGCACAAAGCCCGTGATGCTGGCCAATAATGGCAGTAGGAGGAGCACACACAGCACTTTGAGTGGCCGGCAGCAAGTGCGTTTGGGTAATATCCTTGGTCACTAAGAAGGAGGTCCTGGCCCGAGGATTGCTGATACGACTGCAGTGCCCAGGCAGTGTGGGTCACGTCTGGCCTACAACTTGCAACAACCATCTCACTCTGAAAACACCAGCCATTCATACCAATGCCCTTGACACTCTTCCCATAGGCATCACTCAGGGGAAGAGAGAAGCAGCAACATGACTCACATGACCCACATGACTGCAATGCTCAGGGGTGCAGCAGACCCAGGGGCCTCCTCCCAGCCACCCTGACCTTGAAGACCCAAGGCTTTCTGAATTGGAATGATGCACTTGATTGAGGTCTACAGCTGAGGGTGGTCTTGCTGGTGAGCACTAATGTGGGCTTCTCCAACACCCACTCGGTTTGATGGACTAGAGTGGCCAGTTCCTTTTCATTTGGATGTACAGTGGACCAAACAGCTCCCCTCTGTAGGGCAAGGCTGAGCTGAGGTGCCACCTCCTCATCTTGGTTTGTCCACAAAATGGTAACGGTTTGGTAGAGGTAACAAGTAATTGGTGACAGGCTAGCAGAGGACCAGGAACAGCACAGGGTCTGGCAGAGAGACAGGACAGAACAAAAACAACAGCTAGGGTGGGACCCCTGCAAAGGCACTGAGTGATGGACTCCTAGGGAGCAAACTACAATATACACCCAGCAAGCTAGGTCCTGAGCCCTGACCTTGAGGGGCATATCTGGTGGACTAGAAACTACACACACACACACACACACACACACACACACACACACACACGTCATGACTGCCTCTGAGGCACAGCAAACCCTGAGTCTGGTCCCAGAGGAGGAGAGGCTGTCCCAGCTTGTCCCCTTAGCCTAGGAAGGCTCAAAAGGATTGAGAAGCATTGATGGTGAGTCTGAAGGCGTCCAGAGTAGCCCCTCCCCCGCCCGCCAGCATGAAGCTTTTGGGAAGGACACTGAACAAGGTCCGGACTCACAGACTCAGAAGATGCTGGGCTTTATGGTGAGAGGCCAGGAGAGAACCATAGAGTTTTTGAGCTAGAGTGTTATTGTCAAAATGAGCTTTAGGAGGAAGGATGGGGCCAAATCCACATCTCTCAGACTCCTTGGCAAGGGTGAGGGTGTCTCAGTCACGAGACTGCAGGATGGCAACGAGACAGAGGACAGTTAAGGAAGAGGGAAAAAAGGCTGAAGGGAGGGAGGGAGGGAGGGAGGAACAGTGAGAGAGGCGGAATGAGGACACAGGGTGAAGACACTCTGATAACCGTCCCAGTTCAGGCAGGTCATGTTGTGGTTTCTACGGCGTGACCGCAAATTGAAAAAGCAAAGGCGTGACAGCAGTGAGTCCTACACAGCCCGCAGGGGCCACCACTCACTGGGTGCTGGGGCTCGCCCTTCTGCCTGGACCTGGTGGGCTGTGTGGATGCTCTTGCAATCTTAGATGCTTCTAAGTGAAGTGGCCCTTCCCAGGCAAATTCTCCCCATGCAAACACCCTCCCATTCAAATCCTCCTGTGCACACTCTCTCATGCACATACCTTCCCATGCAATCCTCCCACATACACTCTCCTGTGTAAATCGTATTCAACACACCCCCTCCCGTGCACACTCCCTCCCATGCGCACACCCTCCCATGCAAATCCTCCCACTCACACTCTCATGCACACACCTTTCCATGCAATCCTCCCATGCACACTCACATATATATCCCCTTCCACGCACTTCCTCCTCCCATGCACACTCCCTCCAATATACACTGCCTCCCAAGCACACACCCTCCCATGAAAATCCTCCCATGCACGTTCTCTCAGGCACACACCTTCCCTTGCACAGCATCCTCCCATGCACACCCTCCTATGCACACTTTCCCATGCACGCCCTTTGATGAACACCCTCCCATGAACACCTTCCTCTGACCTCTCTCCCATGATGCCCTTCTACACACATTCTCCCATGCACATCCTCCCATGCAGAGTTCCACACACACCCTTCCCATGAGCACCCTCCCATGCATGCCCTCCCACACACACCCTGTTCGTCCAGCTTGTCAGGTGGAGTTACTCTCTCTGCACATGACACCCAGCCTTGAGAGGTGGCTTGTTGCAATGTGTACAGGACTCGGATGGGTTCCTGCCACCTCGCCTCTCCCTAGTTGTGTGGAAACAGGAGCGTGGGGTTTGGCAATTCACTTCTTTGGCAACAACGCAGTGCAGGAAGGTGTCTGGCCAGAATGGCAAGTAGAAGATAAACAGGTTCCTTGACTAGGATGTTCTTGTCCCAAGGGGTGGCTGTGCCCTATTTGGCCCCTGTGCAAAGCTGTGGAGCCTGGGGGGATGTGTGTGCCTGTGAGCTGTGGTGCTACGGGGCTCTCAGGTCAGCCCAGGAGGGGACTTGATAAGCAAGGCCACTCAAGGGGCCATTGGTGGAGGGAAGAGCAAGGATGGAAGCCCAAGGACTATGAGCTCACCCTCCGGCTTAGGGTGTGTGGAAGGATTGCTTGAGAGCTTGACAGTTACAGGAGTTCTCAGGAAGCTCTCCTGATGGGGCTCTCAGAGAGCGGGTCCTGGGTGGATGTCTTTTCAATTCAGAAAGGCTAGTGTACTACTGATAGACATGTATACAGCATGATTCAGATTGGTGTTTTGGAGAAATTAGACTTTAGTGCGTCTTGTATATACATAGGCCTCAATTTAACACTAGTTCTCATCCTGACAACAGCACTGTTAGTGGATATTAGTATACATTAGTTCTCTTCCCCCTCCACCCCACCCCATTTTCATTATTATTGTCTTTCATTATCAGTGTCTTTAAAAATCTAACCTTTGACACCATAATTGGCAGGATGAGGACAGCTTTGTAACACTGACCTAAAGACTTTGACCTGAAAGTCAAAGGGCCTACAAACACACTTGAGGAGCGGTCCTAATGGAAGAGTTGCATCCTGTTTCTAACCTGAATTATAATCTGTTAACTTCCCTAATAAATGCTGGAACTGATGGGGGTGGGGAGCAGGGGGAGCTGGTCTTTGAGCATCTGCAAGTGAACGTCTGAAAATGATCACATCAGCAAACCGCATGACTTTAGCAGTATCGTACTAGTATATGTTACAAATGATAAGATGTGAAAAGTCAAGCCACCAGGCTGTCATAAGTGCAGTTTGTGGAACCATGAACACTTTGTGAGTCAGGGACTGTGTGTACTTTACCACATTTTAAAATGGAACTTGCTATTTTGAGGTCATTGTTGAGTACATGCAATTACAGAATTAACACCAGAAGAGGTCCCTTGTACCTTCCCCCCTCTCAAGTAATTCACTGCCTCTGAAAATCTCCCTTTTCCTTGGCTTCCCTCACGGAGAATGTTTCAAAAAATTATCTATTAAGTTGTTGTTGCATGTGGTCGTGTCAGAACCGACTCAGAGCTGACCTTTCAGAGACTTTAATCGCCTAGGATTTAATTGCTCATCTTTCTCCCACGGAGCAACTGGTGGATTTGAATCAACTGCCTTGGAGTTGACAGTGCAACTCCTTACTACTAGACCATTAGTGCTCCCTAACTAACATTATAATAACCATTATATTGGCGTTAATACAGTTCATCTACACAAGGACTTCTTTTACCGCCATTTCCACTTTCTACCTACTCTTCACTTAATGCATGTCAAGCACTGATCTGTCCTCTATTTCTACAATTTTGCCATTGCCACAATATTATGCAAATAGAATGTCTTTCTACGATTTTGTCACTGCTGCAATGTTATGTAAGTAGAATAAAGTCACTGGGTGACTTGCTTGGTTAGTGGTTTAAAGTCACCCAGCAACACTGTGGAAGAAAGATTTAATAATCTGCTTTTATAAGCAGTAAAGTAAAAAAATCCTTAGGGGGCTCAGTTCTACTCTATTTCACATGTAGTTACTTTGCATTGGAATGGACATTATGTCTGTCGGTTTGGTTTGAAGCATTGGTCTTCTATATGCAATGACTAAGGATGACAGACGAAGGATTGATGGTTTTGAGTTGTGATGTTGGAGGAGGATCCTAAATACCCCATGGACTGCCAAAAAAACCAAACAAGTGTGTCTTGGGGCAAGGACAAGCAGAGTGCTCCTTGGGAGCAAGGCTGGGGAAACTTTGTCTCTCCTTTGAACCTATTATCAGGAGGGGCCAGCCTTTACAAAAAGACATGATGCTTGTAAAGGTGGAGGATCAGTGGAAGAGAAAATCCTCAACAAGTTGGAGCAACACAGGGACTCAACAATGGGCTCAAATTTATCAGAGATGACGCTGATGGTGCAGGATAGGGCAGGGTCCATGCTGACCAACTGCCTTGCCCTGGAGATGACCGTCTTTAAAGCCACACATGTGCTTCTGAAATGTCCTGAATCGTGGACACAGTTAACTAGAGCATTTGCACGTGCTCCCCATAAAAAACCCGAAAGTACTTCCAGTAATGAGACAAGACTCAGAAAGTACTTCCGGTATCCCATAAGACCCAGAAAATACTTCCAGTAGCCCCACAAAACCAAGAAAGTACTTCCGGTAGCCCCACAAAACCAAGAAAATACTTCCGGTAGCCCCATAAAACCAAGAAAGTACTTCCGGTAGCCCCACAAAACCAAGAAAGTACTTCCGGTAGCCCCACAAAACCAAGAAAGTACTCCCGGTAGCCCCATGCTACCTAGATAGTACTTCCGGTACCCCCACACTAACTAGACAGTACTTCCGGTACCCCCACACTACCTAGAAAGTACTTCCGGTAGACCCACAAGACCGAGAAAGAACTTCCGGTAGTAGCCATCTTGAAAGAACAACTGAGCTGCACGGTTAATTATCTTAATTCTTCACACACAAGCCAATCTCAGATAATCCCCTTCTTGATGAATAAACATGTTTGTCTTTACCTGTTGACCTTTACATTAACTCTTTAAAAACCTCTACTCTTCCATCAATAAATGTTATCCTTTTCTTGTTTCCAGAGCTCTTAAAAGAATCACTTTGTCTTTTGTTCAATAAGTCATAGGCTTGCTCTGCCTTCTCCCTCTGTGGTTCCCTTTGCAAACTATTTTTCCTAATAAACTTCTTCTTTTCACTTGCATAGTAAAGCCTGGACTCCTGTTTCGCTGTTCTTACTTAAGAGTAGGAAGAACTCGAATTTGCGAGTGCACTCGAGACATTTTCTTGGAAATCACATTTAAGGAGGAGTCTGGCTGCAATAGTCTCAGGATTTCAGGTGGAGAAGCTCCTGGAGCATTTTTGGGATCGTGAAGGCCTGGGGTGCAGAGCAGAATGGGGTGGAGCTGCACATGGAAAACGATGCAGTGTCTAGAAAACCTCTCCCAAGTTCTGCAACACAGAGGGATCCTCTAAATCTGTTTTAGGGATTAACTACACCAGATGGCAGAATGCCAAACCATTTAGCACTCTCTCAGAACTCAGAGTTGGCAGCACCTTGTAAGGCATTCAGCTTGGAGAGGTGCAGTACTGACCCCCAGAGGTCCCTGGGCTCAGGACCCTGACAGTTGGTGGTGACAGGGATGGGACCCTTCATAGAGGGGGGCTCCTCCTCATCACCCTACTCCAGGAATTCCCCCACCCTACGCAGGAATTACCTACTGGTCACCTGAACTGGTTACAGAGGTGATAAGGAAAGCCCATTCTCAGCAGTAAACAAAGATTATCCAAACAACCTATATGTAGTGATACCTCCTTCCACTAGTCTAGACAATCAACAAAATAATGCCCACATGGGTACCATAGCTGAAGTGAAAACTCACAATAAAGGAAATCCGATAATCTAATTGATTGTGGTTAAGACTATTGACTGTTTCATGGACCGCCAAAAGAACAAATAAATCTGTCTTGGAGGAAGTGCAACCAGGGTGCCCCTTAAAGGCAAGGATGGAGAGACTTGTCTCACATACTTGGGGCACATTATTGGGAGGGGTCTGTTCTTGGAAAAAATCATCAGGCTGAGAAAGAGAGGAAGACCCTCAATGAAATGGATTAACACAGTGACTGTAGCAATGGGCTTGAGCTTAATGGAGAGCATGAGAATGGTGCATGAAAGGGCACGTTTCCAATCTGCTCTTCATAGAGTGACCGTGAATCGTAGTGGACTTGACGGCACCTAACAACAACAACAACCAACCAATCAATCAATACTTAGGGAGCTCTAGTGGCGCAGTTGTGCTGGTAATGCAAAGACTGAGAATCTCAAGTGCTTCAAACCCACCATTGCCTCTGAAGGTGGAAGAGGGGCAGTCTTCTTCCATTAAGATTTTTTTTAATTAATTTTTTTCCTTTCCACTAAGATTTATAGTGACCCTGAGTCACTGAGTCAGAACCAACTCAATGGCATTTTGAATCAAGATCAGGAGAAAAGTGTCTCTCTTTTTTTTTTATTGTGGTATGCAACAAAACACTTGGATTTTCAGCAATTTTTACATATACAATCCAGTGGCATTAGTCCTGTTTGTCTACCCATCACTTCTGTCTGTTGCTGCGGTTTCCTATCACCACTGCCAGAAAAGTTCAGGGTCACCTAGGTAGTGAGCTCTTTGTTCTCTCCTTCTTTCAGTCACTGGTAACCACAAATAAAGTTAGAACTCTCTATACTTTCCTATTCTAGGTAATTTATGTAAATAGTATTTTACATCTTCTGTCCACTTGGTCTACCTCACTTAGACTGTTTTCCAAAGCTCATTCATGTCAAAACATAGATCAGAAGTTAAATTTTAATTTTTGATGGCTGAGTCATATTCCATTGCATGTTTCCACCTCATTTTGTTTATTCCTTTATGGTGTGAGTCACCTTTTAGCTCCTGTGAAAAGTATGGCAAGAAAAGGTTTGAGGTATTTTACCTATCACATTATTCAAAAACTTTCCACTGTCATTGAGCCTTTATGACTCACGTACCATCGAGTTGGAACTGACCTGTAACTGACCGTCCGTAAATCACATGGGGGGAGATTGCTTATTTTTCCTCCTGCAAAGCAGCTGGTGGATTCAAACCAGGTGCCTTTGGGTTGGTGGCACAAATCTCTACCAGTAATCCATGCAGGGATTCAAACCAGGTGCCTTTGGGTTGGTGGCACAAATCTCTACCAGTAATCCATGCAGGAGTGGTTTCCAATTCCTAAACCACATGCCTCAGGAAACTCCATGAACTTTGATAAATGTTGATGGTTGTAGAGAGGTTTCAGGCCTTTTGTTCATAGAGTCGCTGTAAGTTATGCTCAACTCAAAAGCAATCAACAACAACTCAGTAGTGCTCTTTGGAACCCTCTTTTGAGTTTCCACAGCTGTAAATTTTTACAAGAAGAGATGACCCATTTTTCTTTCTTAGAGCAGCCGGTGGATGTACACTACCGAACTTTGGCCGACACTCTAGGGGCCACTCGAGTTCATATTGTTTTTGTGCACCACCAACTCGGAGCTGACTCATAGCTGATCATTGTTAGGTGCTGTGCAAGTGACTTCGTGGCAAGAAGCTGTGCTGAAATCCTGAAGGCATGCAGTTTGAGTCTCCCTGCTGCTTTGTGGGAGAAAAATAGGCTATCTCCTCCTGTGCAATTAATTGCCTCTGAAAACCCACCAGAGGGTCAGCTATGGGTTGGTTCTGACTTGAAGGTACACAACAACAACAACAAATGAACAAGAGATTTGAAATTTGCCCTATCCTGTGCCATCCTCATCATTTCTGACACACTTGAGCCAACTGCTTTCATCACTGTATCAATCCATCTTGTCAAGGGTCTTCCACTCTTAACACTTTTATCCATCTTTTGAAGCCCAATGTCCTTCTCCAAGGACTGGCCCTCCCTAACAACATGTGCAGAATATGTGAGATGAAGTTTCACCACACCAAGAAGCACTCTGTTTGCACTTTGACTAAGAAAGATCTGTTTGTTCTCTTGGCAGTATGTGAGATATTTAGTACTGTCCTCCACAACTCAAAGGTATTGATTCTTCTTCTGCTGTCTGTAGTCACTGTCCAACATTCAGATACACTGCAAGCAACTGAGAAGACCATGGCTTGGGTCAGGCACACCTTAGTCTTTAAGCTGATATCATTGCTCTTTAGTACTCAAGAATGGTCCCTGACATCAGACTTTCCCAGTGAGACTCTTCTTTTGACTTCTTAACTGCTGCTACCAAAGATGCTGATTGTGGATCCAAGTAAGATGAAATAATTGACAATTTCAATTTCTTCTCCGTCTGTCATGATGGTACACATAGGGTCACCATAAGTAGGAATCCACTTGATGATGGCAAATGTATTTAGTTTTTCATTTCATTGTTCCCAACTGGAATACAGAGAGGGTCACTCTGTGACGGACGGGAAAGGACTGGCTTCACTATTTTTCAGATCTGGGCACTTCCTTTCTCACATAGTTGGCTCCTACGGATCAGGAGCAGGAGGAAGAAGATGTCAGAAATGGCAGGGAAGACACCAGTGTCCCCAGTTTTACCTTGTTTCAATTTGAAACCCAAACGAACAAAAAATAGACATCCTGCTCAATGACTCGCACCCGCAGAGAGGAGAGCTGGGGGTGGGAGCCGAGCTGCTTTTAGAGCGCAGACGTGCTGGGCCTCCAGGATGTTCCCACGATACTGACTGTATTTGTTAAAAATACCTTCAATACCAAAAATTACACAGAGTGCAACAAATCCTGGGCGTCAGAGCCAAGAAAAACACTCCCGTGTCAGGCACAATGTATGGCCGGAGGAGTGAGGCTTCGGTCGAGAAGGAAGTGGCCACTCATGCAGGAGACATGGCCAGTGAGGTTGTGGCACTGCCCGGGAGAGGACAGCAGAGCGCAGCGTGGGCCCTTCTGTGCTGTGGGCAGTCATGGGTACGACCTTATAGCTCCTGGAGAGGGCAGACCCTTCGTTCCCCACCCCAAGAGCTGGAGTTCTTCTCATTGGAGTCCTTGCCCAGGCAAGGCCTTGGAAGCTCCAAGAGCATCTTGTTGTTATGTGCCATCGAGTCACCTGCAACTCATAGCAACCTTGTACAACAGCTTTGAACTCTGCTCTATCCTCAGCCAGTATAAATCTCTCTGACACACCTACCCTCATCTCTCCAGTTATTGTGCCAATTCCTCTCATCCGGGGTCTTCCTTTCCTGTGCCCCTCCACCCTTCCAAGTGTGATGTTCTTCTCCAAGGACTGGTCCCCCCTGGCCACATGCCTAAAGTATGTGAAATGGACCTTCAAATTCCTTGCCTCCAAGGAGAAACTTGGTTTCACTCTCTTCAAGACAGATCTGTTCTCTTGGCAGTCCATGGTATGTTCCATACTCTTCTCCAGTCCCACAACTCAAAGGCTTTAAGTCTTCTTCTGTCATCTTTAGTCTTTGTCCAGTTCTCTAATGCATAGCAAACAAACCCTGGCCTGAATCAGGTGCCCCTTAGTCTCTATACTGACATAATTGCTCTTCAGCACTTTGGAGAGGTTTCTGACAGCAGACTTTCCTAATGCAATTCACCTTTTGATTTCCTGACTGCTGGTGCCAGGAAAGTTGATTGGGGAGCTGAGCAAGCGGAAATTGTTAACCTCAATCTCTTCTCCATCCATCATGGTGCTGTCAATTGGCCCAGTGGTGAGAATCCTTGTCTTCTTGATATTGAACTTCAATACATGTTGAAGACTACAGTCTTTGACCTTCTGCAGCAAACACCTCAGGTCCTCCTCAGTTTTGGCAAGCAAGGTTGCATCACCTGCACAACACGGGTTGTTGATAAGTCTTCCCCCCAGTTCTGATGCCATACTGTTCCTCATAAAGTCCAGCTTCCCAGATTATCTGTTCTGTATACAGACTGAAAAGGTATGGAGACAGGATGTGTCCCTACACGCGCTCCCTTCCTGACTTGGAACCCTGTGGTGTTTCCTTGCTCTGTCGCTCTCCTTTATTGTAGAGATGAAAGCAGGTCTTTTTCTAGAGTGGCCATTCTTGTAGAGGCCAGGACTTGCAGAGTCCTTGGCAAACAGAGTGAGGTGCTCTGCTTGTCTGCACACACAATCCTTCTCTCATCGTGCAGAGCACTCTGAAGGAACTTCTGAGCCCACTGAAGCTCAAGGACCTTCAGGGACATCCAGGCAGGCCACACAGTCACTGAGGTGGTGACTGGATCCTGTGCCAGGCCTCTGTTCTCTGAGCACTGCCTGGCTGTGCTCTCTGTCCCAGACTCCCTGCCTGCTCAGCTGTATCTGAGCCCCATCCTGCTGCTGCCCACAGCGTCCCATCCTGGCCATCAGATGCTGCCTGCATGCTTCTAGCTTCACCCTCCCTGCCTCGCCCAGCAGGGCCCAGGGCTGGCTGGAGCTCAGTCACAGTTTTAAGGAGGAAGGTTGCCAAAAGCACTGGCAACGTTCTAGGTTTTCCAGCGCACCTGATTCAAGGGATGGTCTTTCCAATCACTAGCTATGCATCTGAGAGCTGGACGATGAATAAAGATGACCGAAGTAGAGATGTCTTTGAGTTGTGGTGTTGGAGAAGAGTGCTGAGCGTACCAGGGACTGCCAAAAGAACAAACAGATGTCTTGGAGAAGGTGCAGCCAGAGGGCTTTTTGGAGGTAAGGCTGGTGAAGCTTTTTCTTACACACTTTGGGCATGTGAGTTAGTTAGGAAGGACTATTCCTTCTGAAGGGACATTATGCTTGGAATGGTGGAGGGACATCAAAAGACAGGAAGACCCTCAACCAGATGGACTGACACAGTGACTGCAGCAATGGGCTCAAGTGTGTCAGATGATGAGGACGGCACAGGACAGGACAGGGTTCGGATCTGTTGTTCACAGGGTCTCTATGAGTCGTCCTCCACTTGATGGCACCTAACAAAAATGACAGCAGGTCCCAATTCAGCTCAGGTCTGCAGCGCATGTTTGGCAAAGACTGTGCCTACAAGTGACCCAGGGTAACACTGGGAATAACCATGCCAAGCCAGGGTGAGGCGGCAAAGATTTACTCTCAGCCAGAAAAACATGAATGACCTGCGCTTCCACGTTCTCAAGGACAATCTACAAACCACTGGTCTCCCTACTTTCTCAGCTCTCCGGTCAGCCCAGCCCACGTGGCTTCACTCTCAAAAACTCCTCTTCTGAGCCCTGCCAGGCTCTGGTGTCTCTGCAGGCTGGGACGCTGGGCATGTGAACTATTTCAGCTTTCTGAGTCTCCCAAGGATTTTTAAAAAGCAATATTTATTATTCTTTTAGTATGCAGTGATTTCTTTACAAGAAAGGTGCAAAGCAGGAATGATTGAGAGCAAGAAGAGGTACAAACTCAACAATGATTGTTGTTGTTGTTGTTATGTGCTGTTGAATTGCTTGTTACTCACAGCGACCCTGTGTACAACAGCTCTGAACTCTGCTCTATCTTGTGCCCCTCTCACTGTCTCCGACATGCCTATCTCCATTACCCCAGGCACGGAGTCAATCCATCTCACTGAGGGTCTTCCTCTCCTGTGTTGTCCCCTCTACCCTCCCAAGCATGACGTCCCTCTCCAAGGAGTGATTCCTCCTTGCAATATGTCCAAAGTATGACAGACGAAGCTTCAGAATCCTTACCTCCAAGGAGCAGCCTGGTTTCACCTTCTCTAGGATGAACCAGTTTGTTCCATGGTATAGTCAATAATAAATGAATATTTTTTAAAAAAGTGAACTGAAGGAAGGGGAAGGAAGGGAGAGGGGGTAAAATGTGCAATGACAAATGGATGAAAATCTAACTTTTCTTTAAACATTTGTTAAAATCACAATTAAAATAATTCTTATTTTTAAAAAAAGCCAACATGATGAGACTCACAAAGATATTTTGCGGTAAGGACCAAGCCCCAGACAACATTGAGAAGAGGTGTGTCTGCTCCCTGCTGGCACTATGCTCCACCCAGCCATGCTCTGCACACCCTCTGCCACGTGACTTGTGCCATGTGACCTACAAGATGCAGTATTTGGTCATAATAAATGATCAGACAGTAATATCTAAAGTTATTATTAGTATTACCTCCTCAAAGCAAAAGAGTTTGATGGGTTTGGAGTATTATTTTTAAAATTCTTAGCCCTGGACCAAGAAACAACATCATGATAGTTGGAAAAGACTGAAGTTGCTAAGGGTTCATTTTACTTGGATCCACAATCATTACCCATGGTAGCAGCAGTCAAGAAATCAAAAGTGGGGTTCCCCTGGGCAAAGCACAGCCGAGGACCTCTAGAACATGCTGAAGAGCAAGGATATCACTGTAAGTACTGAGATGCACGGGGCCCAAGCCGTGTTATATACAGCTGCCGAGGGCACCTGTGAAAGCTGGACAATGAATAAGGACGACCACAGAAGATCCGGTGCCTCTGAATGGTGATGCTGGTAGAGATCACTGAGCACCCCACAGATGGCCAAAAGAACAAATGACTGTTTTGGTAGAAGTGCATTCAGAGCGCTCTGTTGAAGCAAAGATGGTTGGATTTCATCTGACCGTGTTGTTGGGGGCATGACGTCAGGAGGAAAAGACGTCTCTGGGAAAAGGGTCTCATGCTTGGAAAAGCCGAAAGTCAGCAAAGAGAGGAAGACCTTCGGCGAGGTGGACTGGCACCAGGGCCACAGCAATGGGGAAGCAGGGTGTAGACTGTGAGAACGGCTTGGGATTAGAAACATTTTGTTGCATGCAGAGTCCCTGTGAATCGGAGCCGCCTGGACAGTGTCTGAGAAAAACATTTGTTACATAATCTCTAGTTTTTTACATCTCATCATTGAGTTTCTCCAGGGATCATAACTTTTTTTTTTAAAAAAATTATTTTTTGTGCATGTACCGTCAAATCGAATCTGACTGGTACAGGAGGAGATTGTCCCTCCTTCTTCAGCAGAACACCTGGTGGATTCAAACCACTCACCTCTGGGATTGCAGTGCAGCTTCTTGCCACTAAGCCACCAGAGCTTGCCGATCATAACTTTTTAAAAAAAATCCAAGTGGATCAAGAGCCTTCAGCACTCAATGTCAAGTGGAGGAAAGATCCTTAAATTGGCATTTCTAGGCTGATGTCAATTGAGCCCGAGCCCGCTTTCACCAAAGTGCACATTTTAAATGAAGCATGTTAGGGGGGAGGGAAAATGTATTTTCACTCACTTTTTGAGTAAAAGAAATTTCTTATGTATATGTTGTTGCTTTTAGGTGCGGTGAAGTCAAGTATGATTCATATCAACCCTGTGAACAACAAACAGATCTGAACCCTGTTCTATCCTGCGCCGTCCTCACACTTCCTGACACACAAGAGCCCACTGCAGCAGTCACCGTGTCAATCCACCTGGTCAAAGGTCATCCTCTCTTTCACCGACTCTCCTCCCCTCCCAGCATCATGTCCCTCGCCAAGGAATAGCCCCGAAGTATGTGAGGCAAAGCCTCATCATCCTTACCTTCAAAGAGCACTCTGGCTGCACCTTGTTCAAGACATATTTGTTCTTTTATCAGTCCATGGGATGTTCAGTACTCTTCTCCAACACCACAGCTCAAAGGCATCAATTCTTCTGTCATACCAATTCATTACCCAGCTCTTAATAGCATAGTAGGTGATGGGAAAGATCACGGCCTGAATCAGACGCACCTTAATCCTCAACTTGACATTACTCCTCCACAATTTGAAGAGGTGCCTAACTCTGTGTGTGTATGTTGTTATGTGCCATTGAGTCACTTGCGACTCAGTGACAACAGCTCTAACCCCTGCTCTATCCTGTGCCAATCTCATTGTCTCTGACATGCCTATCCCCATTATCCCAGTCACTGAATCAATCCATCTCTTTGAGGGTCTTCCTCTCCTGTGCTGTCCCTCCACCCTCCCAAGCATGACATCCCTCTCCAAGGACTGGTCCCTCCTTGCAACATGTCCAAAGTATGTCAGACGAAGCTTCAGAATCCTTGCCTCCAAGGAGCAGCCTGGCTTCACCCTCTCCAGGACAAACTTGTTTGTTTTCCTCGCAGTCCAGGGTATATTCAAACTCTTCTCCAGCGTCAAAGTTCAAAGGCATCAACTTTCCTTCTGTCATCCCTAGTCATTGTCCAGCTCTCTGAAGCATAGCAAGTAATGGCAAAGACCATGGCCTGTATTAGGCGCACCTGTCTCCAGACTGCTATCGTTGCTCCTCAGTACCTTGGAGAGGTCTCTGACATCAGACTTTCCCAATGCAATTTGTCTTTTCATTTCCTGGCTGCTGGTACCAAGAGTGTTGATTGTAGAGCCAAGCAAACTAAGGCTGCCAATAATCTCAATCTCTTCATACATGTTGTTATTATATACCATCGAGTCAGAACTGATCCTTTAAGCCCACCCTCCAGAGGGTTTCCAGGGGCAATAAATTGCACAGAAGGAGAATGCATTCAATTTTTAGATTTAAACATTAGCACCCTGTCATATCTGTTGCATCTCTTCTCCTTTACTAAAGTGTTTTTGAAAAGAATTCTGATTTAGTCCATAGCAAGTTATACCGATAATCTAAAGTGGGGTCTCTCTGCTGGTTCAAATCCACCAGAAACTCAGCAAATGAAAGAACAAATTTCTTTCCCTGCGGCTTACAGTCTCGGAAGCTGACGGAGGGTCAGCTACAAGTCATCTCTAACCACATGACGATGAGAGTGAAAGGATTTTCAAGCCATAAGCAGACTTATTTTATCTCTAAATTTTGGGAGGTATACTAAAAGATAAAGGATTTAAAAATAGTATTCTGGTACCATAATCAAATCCAGTGAAATGGGGGGGGGGAAATCATTCAAATCATCTAAAAGCCTAGAGAAACCTCCTTTCCCCCTCAATTGTTCCTAGCGGCCCCAGTACCACCGTGATGTGAACAGTCTGAGGTCAGCCCCTGCTCTGAGACCAGCACACACATCCCAGCACCTGAGCAGGGGTTCTGGGGAGTTGTGACAAACACTGCCCCCTTGTGGCAACTCTTACCTGGAGCCAAAGGCTCCTGGCTGGAGGTGTCTCCGTTCCCTTCTGCTCTTTGTTGGGTACAACTCATAGTGACCCTATAAACAGCAGATCTGAACCCTGCCCTATCCTGTGCCATCCTCGCCATCTCTGACACACTTGAGCCCATTGCTGAAGTCACTTTGTTAATCAATCCATCTCATCAATGGTCTTCCCCTGCTTCATTGACCCTCCACTGTCATAAGCATGATATTCTTTTTCAAGGACTGACCCCTCTAATGACCTGTCCAAAATATGTGGGGTGAAGGTTTCCCAGCTTCCCTCTAAGGAGCATCTTGATTTCACCCTCTCCAAGACAGAATTTTTTGTTCTCCTGGCAGTGCATGGGATATTTAATGCTCTTCTCCAGCTCAAAGGCACCCAGTGTTCTTGTTATCATTCCTCACTGTCCAGTTTTCAGTTCTCTAGTCAGTCTGCAGACAAAGGTGTGCCTATTCCAGGCCATGGTCGTTGCAATTGCTGACTATGCATGAGAGAGCTGGACAGTGACTAAGGATGACGGAAGAGAAAATGATGCCTTGGTGTTGCAGTGCTGGAGAAGCATCTTGAACATACCATGGACCACCAAGAAAACAAAAAGGTCTGTCTTAGAGAAGGTGAAACCAAGCTTCTCCTTGGAGGCTAGGATTTTGAAGCTCTGTCTCACATACTTGGGGCACATGGCCAGGAGAGACCTGTCCTTAGAGAAGAACATCATGCTTGGAAGGTTAGCAGGACAGAAAAAGCGAGGAAGATCCCAGATGAGATGGATTGATACAGTGACTGGGGCGATGGGGGTTGGTGTGTTGGAATCAGTGAGGCTGGCTCAGGACAGGGCAGGATTCAGAGCCGCTGTACATAGGGTAGCCATGGGTCACAGGCGACTCAACAGCACATAACAACAGTGGCACCATAATGGAGCTATCTTAGGTGGGTGGCTTCAACAAATAGAAATTTAGTCTCTCACAATTAAAGAGACCTGAAGTTCTTTTTTTTTACATTTTTTTATTATGTGTGTGTGTGTGTGTGTGTGTGTGTGTGTGTGTGTACACCGTCAAACAGAATCTGACTGGTACGGGAGGAGATTGCCCCTCCTTCTCCACCAGAGCATCTGGTGGATTTGAACCGTGTACCTCTGGGATTTGCAATTACTTGTTATGCATCAGAGAGTTGGACAATGACTAGGGAGGATAGAAGGAGAATTGACGCCTTTGAGCTGTGGTGCTGGAGAAGAGTATTGAATGTACCATGGACTGCCAAGAAAACAAACAGATTCATCCTAGAGAGGGTTAAACCAGGCTGCTCCTTGGAGGCAAGGATTCTGGGGCTTCGTCTGACATACTTTGGACATGTTGTAAGGAGAGACAGGTCTTTAGAGAGGGACATCATGCTGGGTAGAATAGAGGGACAGCACAGGAGGGGAAGACCCTCTATGAGGTGGATTGATTCAGTGACTGGGGTACTTGGGATGGGTGTGTCAGAGGCAATGAGATTGGCACAGGATAGAGCACGGTTTAGGGCTGTTGTACATGGGGTCGCTATGAGTTGCAAACGACTTGACGGCACATAACAACAACAACCACCACCTCCGGGATTGCAGTGCAGCTTCTTGCCACTAGGCCACCAGAGCTCCCTCAGGCCTGAAGTTCTAATGAAGGACACGGGCGCTAGCAGACGTCATTCATTCTCTTCCAGATCTGGGGGAAATACCTTCTCTCTTTTCAACATCTGTGGGTCCAGCACCCTTTGGAGATCTCGATGAGTCTTGGGGTTGCAGTGACCCTCGTCCAGAGGATGTGCTCCACGGCCAGCCCTTCTTTCTGGATGTTAGTCAGGTTATCTCTGTCCTTTCCTAATTCTCTTTTAGTCCCTGTGAGACACTAGGTGATACAGGCCACACCTCAGACACTTCACTTACGTCTGATCAGGGCTGTGACTTCAGTCAGGGTGTGGCATCCCACCCTAGTATTTCTCCCTCCCCAGCTGCTGACAGAAAGGTGCCTGATTTATACCCATAAGATACTCAGTGGGAGAAACATGTGGCAGTCCATTTCTGTAAAGATTGTTATTGTTGTTGTGTACTGTCAAGTCAGTACCTGCTCACAGCTGATTACCCAGAGGGTTTTCAGAGGCACACGGGAGGAGATTGCCCATCTTTTTCCATGTGGTGGATCTGAACCATGTGCCTTTGGGAGTGCAGCGCGGCTTCTTACCATTAGGCCACACAGAGCCTAGGACATTCTGTGAGAAGTTCTGTTTGGTTATAGAGGTTCTGTTCAGTACTGTGAGTCGAATATTATCCTGTCACTCACAACGTTATGACACCCACAATTAACACACTTGGTACCAAGGTCAGGAAATAAGAAGATGCACTGCACTGGGAAAATCTGAAGTAAGGGACCTCTCCAAATTATTGAGGAGTAATGATGTCAGTTTGAGGACTAAGGTGAGTCTGATTCAGGCTACAGTCTTTCTGATCACTTGCTATGCGTCTGAGAGCTGGACAATGAATAAGGATGACAGAAAAAGAATTGACGCCTTTGAGCTGTGGTGTTGGAGAAGAGCACTGAACATCCCATGGATGGCAAAGAGAATGAACAGGTATGTCTTGGAGAGGGTGCAGCCAGAGTGCTCTTCGGAGGCAGGAAGATGAGGCTTCGCCTCACGTACTTTGGGTATGTTGCTAAGAGGGGCTATTCCTTGGAGAAGGACATGAAGCTGGGAAGGGTGGAGGGTCAGTGAAGGAGAGGAAGACCCTCAACCGGGTGGATTGACACAGTGACTGCTGCAGTGGGCTCTTGTGTGTCAGGAAGTGTGAGGATGGCGCAGGACAGGACTGGGTTCAGATCTTTTGTTCACAGGGTCACTATGAGTCATACTCGACTCGACAGCACCTAACAACAACTTGAGTCAGAACCAACTAAGCTTCAATTGGAATGGAATACCACCCAAAATGTTTCAACAAACACCTACAGCTCTAGACATGTTCACTCAACTATCCCCAAATATCTGGGAGACAACTACCTGGTCAACTAACTGGAAGAGATTCTTGTCACTTGGCATCTCTCTCAGGTCTGCTAATAAAGGCCTGCTTGCTACTTAGGACCAGTGTGTCTGTCTGTCTCTGTCTCTGTCTCTCAGCTTTTTCCTATCTAACGGCAAGTCTATATACAACAGCTCTGAACCCTGCTCCATTTAGGCGTTACTGAGGCCTAATACTGAGTCTTGGGGGTCGCTGGCCACAAGTCACATATCACAGTGATGGTGGCCTGTGGGTTATCAGTGTTACAATGGCCTTGGAGACAGGAAGTGACAATAGAGCCACAAAACTAGTGTTTCTTTCTAACATTCAGTCGCTTTTCTGAAATACACCACAGATCCTACAAGGCTTTGGTTAACTGCCAGCGCGGACAAAGCTCCTTCTGACCGTGTCAGGCAGTGTCTTTGGGGAGAAGAGCATGGAAGTGGTCCTTCCCGCTCCCTCTCACTGAGGTAGCACTGGTTTATAGCAACCCTCCTTTGCATTTCCGAGTCATGACAGGAGGAGATGACCCACCTTTCTCTGATGGGTCGTCGGTGGATTCAATCTGCTGGAACCGTGCAGCCGTAGACCACCCGCACAGCTTGCCGTGGGGGCACCACTGGAACTCCCCAAACGCCAGCCGGCGTTGCTTTGGGCTGTGTTATTGCTCCAGCACAAGTCTCAACTCTCCCGCAGTGAGTCACTGAGAAGCAAATGTTCAGGCTCCAGAAGAGGCAGGTCTATAAATAGAAGGTGGGTTGACAGTGCTTTGAGAATGGGGTCCAATCAGGGATGCGGACTGGTAGGCTCAAGTTATCTTGCTAGGGTGATGGAAATGTACCAAAACGGGCCTGAATGGATTCTAGAGCGCTCTGTATTGTTTATTAAAAGGCCACACAATGGGTGAAGTTTCTCAAAACCTCAAAACTTCAATCTCGTTGATTCCAATGCATAACAACCTCCAATGGTTTCCCACAGCAGTAAATCTTCACAGCAGGAAGCTATCCATCTTCCCACCCCCCTCGGAGCTGCTGGTGGATTCGAACCACCAAAGAAGTGAAAACTTTTTGGGTGAGCAACTCAACATCCTTTTTTTAAAAAAAAATTATCATTTTTGTGTGAGTGTACCGTCAAATCAGATGTGACTGGTACAGGAGAAGATTGTCCCTCCTTCCCCGGCAGAGCATCTGGTGGATTCGAACCGTGCGTCTCTGGGATTGTAGTTGCAACTCCTTGCCTCTAGGCCACCAGAGCTCCCCGCAACTCAACATCCTATGCACTTTGCCATCAGCTCAATCACACCCCAACAAAGCCATGAAAAGAATCAGAAAGTAACTGTTTCCAGGCCATTCAGCGACCATATTCTAGCAGGGAAGGCAGCACTCGGATGAGTGGGAAAAGGTGTGAGGTGAGGCTGAACCAGGCCGGTGATGGGAAGTGAGTGGCCCAGACGTAGGCCAGGCCAGGAAGTGGGCAGTGGTTCTGTGCACTGACAGGAAGTATGGCGGGAGGATGGGGACGTGTGGGATGTGACATCTACGGGCACCCTGTGAAACATGAGTCAGGACCAATGGCTCACGACCAATTTTAGGAGATCCAGTAATGATGGGGTGCCGACTATGGGAAGACATGAAAGCAGTGAGTGGAGACGGGTGAGAGATGGACCTTAGTAGGAGCTGCACCCAAAAGAGGGTACAACCAAGAATGTAGAATGTTTATGCTGCGTTGAAAAACAAGGAACTCGTGCAATATTATTCAATATGCATGACCCTGGAGGACATTATGCTAAGTGAAGTATCTCAGTCACAAAAGGACAAATACTGCATGGTGCCACTGTTGTAAAACAGGACTGACCTCAGGGTTGGGGGGAGACTGAGAAAGATGGGTTCAATAATGTAAACTGCATTGAAACAGATGAGGAAGAAAACTGTTTAAAAGGGATATGTGATTAGGTATTATTGTCATGACAGGAGTCCAGAATGAAGGCTGCACAGTGTAGTGGACTTGGGGGGAGAGACTCCATAACAACGAAAGAGTTTTTCTCTTACTTTTCAAGGAGAAGAGTGAACTGGGGGGAGGGGGTAGGCAGGGAGAAAAGTGTAACAATGAATGACTGGAAACCTTAAGTCTCTGTAAACTTTCATGAAAACTAATTTAAAAAAGGGGGGGGGTGGAGAATGTAGAATGTTAAGTGCTAAAAAAATACAAAGAATGCTAAGTCCTTAGAATTTTTTTCCCCCAGCTGCTCCTTGGAGGCAAGAATTTTGAGATTCCGTCTCACATACTCTGGGTATGTGGCCAGGAGAGACCAGACCTTGGAGAAGGACGTCATGCTTGGAAGAGTGGAGGGACAGCGCAGGAGAGGAAGACCCTGACTGGGATGGATCAACACAATAACTGGGTAATGGGGGGTAGGTGTGTCAGAGGCAGTGAGACTGGCTCAGGATAGAATAGGGTTCAGAGCTGTTGTGCAGTGAGTGGGTCACTATGAGTCATAGACTTGAAGGCACATGACGGGAAGTGCTTAGAAGGTCAGCCGAGTAAGAGGGGACCTGCACTGCCTGTGCGGGCCTTGGGGACCTGGGTGCAGCCATAGTGAGTGGGAGGTGAGAGTGGGGAGATTTCAAAATGCTGAGGAGGAAGGAAGAAGCTGGCTGGTGGACAGGAGGAGGCCCATTCCCAACGGCCTGCAGGCTGACAGGCTGTTTTCTTCCCAAGAGCATGCTTAAGTCAACCAGGAAGATTTTCCTAAAAGGGAGAGCCTCCCGCCTGCTGTGTGCTTGTCTGACCCGGCTTCCAGGTGAGCCGGTGTCCCCGTTACCTGCTTTCAGACTCCTCATCTCATGTGAAAGTGGGTCGTGGCTACTATCAGATTTGCAGGCGTGGCTTCTCTGTGCTTCAGGAACTCCTCCGGGGAGGAGGGTGGACGCCAGCAGTACGTGTTGTTGACCCTTCCAGCTCAGTCTTCCATGCATTTGTGAAGGAGCAGAAATCCTGGCCACTTTGCCTCCACTTACCATCTCATTCTGGAGTGAGTTGTTTCATTAACGAGGCAGAGTTAGAGTTGGACGTGTCTTGAGTCTCCACCTTATTGCAGGGTATGACCCACGTTGCCACCCTTAGTTCCTTTTTTGGGGTGTGGTCGTAGCTGATGTCTAGGAACACTTTGGGGAAGGTCCAATCCCTTTTTTGCTCTGAATCTTGCATCTGACCGGACTCGCCCACCCCCCCAAACCTGTCCACGCTTAGCAAGCAGAGCTGCCTGTCATCTGTCGGCCCCTGCAGCCACACGGGTTGCCCAGATCTCTGGATTGAAACTGGATGGATAAAATGGGAATTTGGGGAGCCCTGTTGACATAGTTTCTAGCATTTGCAGAATTAACCCAAAGACTGCGAGTCTCCTGCAGTTCGAATCCACCAACGTCGATGCAGGAGAAGGGTACACAGTCTCGTCCAGCGTGAAACCCTCTGGAGGGTCAACTACGAGTCAGAACTGACTCGACAGCAGGAAGTGAGCGAGGGAACGAACTTTGCCAACCGTGGGAGTCATCTGCCCGACACTTTGTGAATTTCTGGAAATTGCAGTGGATGCGAAAAGACAGAGATAGGAGGAGGAAGTGGCCTTAGAAGAGGAGACATGTTGACGTTAAGGAGGATGGAATGGCCCAGCAGTTTGGAAACGTAAGGCATCTGGGAGGTCTTTAACCTCCACCTCACAGGAACCAATTTTTTTTTGTTTGTTTGGTTTTTGGGTTTTGGTTGTTTTTTTGTTTGTTTTTTAAATTAATTTTAATGAAATTTTACGGAGACTTAGGGTTTCCAGTCATTCATTGTTGCACTTTTCCCCCTGCCCAACTTCCCCCACCCTCCCAATTCACTCTTCTCCTTGAAAACTCTTTCACTGTTATGCAATCCCTCCCCTCAAGTCCACTCCACTATGCAGCCTTCACTCTGGACTTGTGTAATGACAAGAATATCCATTCATAAGTCCCTTTTAAACAGTTCTCTCCCTCATCTGTTTCAATGCAATATACATCATTCCTCTCCTCCTTTTCTGTCTTCCCTCAACCCTGATGTCAATCCCATTTTACAACAGTAGTCCTATGCAATATTTGTCCTTTTGTGACTGAGATATTTAACTCAGCATAATGTCCCCTAGGGTCACCCACTTTGCATAATAGTTCATGTGTTCCTTGTTTTTCAAACTAGTGTAGTATTCCATTATGTGAATATACCACAGCTTCTCTATCCATCCATTTTTTTGATGGGCACTTGGGTTGTTTCGAGCTCTTTGCTATTGCGAACAAAGCTGTGATAAACATGGGTGTGCAGGAACAATTTTTTGTGCTAATCCTTCTGCAGGAATTGTACTTCCATTGTGAGTGGATCCAAGTTCACCCCACTTGGGAGAGGGAGGAGAGCCGAGGGCCAGGTGGTCCGCAAGCGCCTTCATGTCCAACGCCTTCCCTTGCCCTCCTTAGGGGTGGTTGGGCCCACAACAGTTTAGAGATCTGAGTTGAGCAGGAGGATGGGGACGGTGGGGGTTGAGAGACCCTCTCTGGAGGTCCTTACACACACCTCAAACAGGAGAGTCCAGGAATAGTCATAGAGGATTTGACACAATCAGGTGTGCAAAGCACAGCCTTCCAACAAGCAAACGTCTGCAGTGCAGAGGGACAAGGCCTTGTCACCAATGACACAGGCCTGTAGCAAGACACAGCTGTGCCTCTCGTCCTCACCAACTGTACAGAGCTCCCACATGTGACAGTGCCACGGACAGAGGCAGGCCATCTGCAGGTAAATGGTGAGGTTTATGGGGTCAAAGTGGGATTTTGGAGGACCCAAAGCACTTGCTGCAGA
>NW_006399839.1:7087741-7111497 GCF_000299155.1 Elephantulus edwardii | reverse complement strand
TCAAAGGCATCAATTCTCCTTCTGTCCTCCCTAGTCATTGTCCAACTCTCTTATGCATAACAAGTGATTGCAAAGACCATGGCCTGTATCAGATGCACAAAATAATAATAATAAAAAGAGCAACAATGCCAGTTTAAAGACCAAGGTGCCCCTAATCCAGGCCGTGGTCTTCTCAGTTACTTGCTGGGCATCTGAAAGTTGGAAAATGAATAAGGATGATGGGAGAATCAAAGCCTTTGAGCTGTGGTGTTGGAGAAGAGCACTGACTATCCCGTGGACTGCCAAGAGAACAAACAGGTGTGTGTGTCTTGGAGAAAGCGAAACTAGGGTGGTCCTCGGAGGCAAGGATGGGGAAACTGCATCTCACACACTTCGAACATGTTAGGGCATCAGGAGGGGCCGGTCTTCTGAGAAGGAAATCATGCTTAGAAAGGTGGAGGGTCAGCGAAAGAGAGGAAGACCCTCAATGAGATGGATCAGGATAAGTAACAATGGACTCTAGTATGTAGCAATGATGAGGACGCCATAGGGCAAAGTTCAGATCCCTTGTCTTTAGAGTCACTATGAGTCTTGGCCAACTCGATGGCCCCTATCAGCAACAATGGTCATAGGCTTTGGAATAATCTGGGTTCCTGAGGCTGAATCTCTCTGCTCTTGATTTCCTTGGCCAAGAACGAAGATATGAAGCCCCCTGCAGAGCTTCATGAGGTTATACAGAAACTGTTCAGCACAGCATCGTAATGTGGTAAGGGGCCAACAGTCTTCCTCACTGCTGTCATCACTCCATAGTGACGTCCCTGCAAGTGACATCGTCCTTAAGAGCAAAATCTCTGCACAATTCATGTCACCTGTCACATAGCGCTTACACACAAGTGTACACATTGCAGTTCTTAGGTGGCACAACAATGAATGTAAACCAAAAATCTGAACCCAAAGGGCAGAGGTTCAAATCCACCTATTGGTGCTTTGGAAGAAGCTTGGCCATCAACTGTGAAAAACATCAGCGGATGAAAACTCCGCAGAGCAACGTTCTGCTGTAACACACATGGGGTAAGGGAGCTCTGGTGGCCCTAGTGGCAAGAAGGTATGCTGCAGTGTGTGTAGTTCGAATCCACTGAAGGTTGGGCAATGTCATCCTAAGTTAGTCGGAATTGACTCGATGATTAACAAGAAAAAAAATACACATGGGGTCAGAATCAATGAGACAACAATTATTTTTTTATTGTGGGTTGGTGCTGTTTTTGTGTGCCATCGAGATGCCCGAGACTCATAGCGTCCTATGTACAACAGCCCTAAACCCTTCTCTGTCCTGTGCCAGTCTCACTGTCTCTGACTCACTGAATCAATCCACCTCATAGAGGGTCTTCCTCTCCTGCACTGTCCCTCTACCCTCCCAAGCATAATGTCCCTCTCCAACGACTGGTCCCTCCTTGCAACATGTCCAGAGTATGTCAGACAAAGCTTCAGAATCTTTGCTTCCAAGGAGCAGCCGGGTTTAACCCTCTCCAGGATGAACCTGTTTGTTTTCTTAACAGTCCATGGTATATTCAATACTCTTCTCCAGCACTACAGCTCAAAGTCATCAATTCTTCTATCCTCCCCAAGTCATTGTCCAGCTCTCTGATTGCAAAGACCATGGCCTGTATCAGAGGCACCTTAATCTCCAGAGTGACACCATTGCTCTTCACTACACTGGAGAGGTCCCTAACAGACTTTCCCATCACAATATGTCTTTTAATTTCCTGGCTGCTGGTGCCAAGAGTGTTGACTGTGGAGCCAAGCAAACTAAAGCTGTGAACAATCTCAATCTCTTCACCATCCATCCTGATACTGCCAACTGGCCCAGTGGTGAGAATCTTTGTCTTCTTGATATTGAGCCTCAATCCATATTGAAGGTGGGTAGCTTATACGTGAGAATACTTTTTTCTTTTAATTTTTAATTTTTATTTATTTATTTTTTTATTTCAATGAACATCTAGAGAGATTTCGGAATTCCAACAGGTGCCTGATTGGTGAACATGTTATGAAATGCAACCTAACTAGTTCCTTCCTCTCACCACTAGGGGGAAGCACATGCTCATTTAGGGGCCCACAGGCCCTGCCTTGGGTGTCAGAGCTCCTTTCCTCACTCAGGCTTGGAAATTCCACCCTTTTAAGCTCTCTATTCTCTTTTCATTAATTGTGGTAAAAGGTAATATAACAAAACTTATTTCTTTTCAATAAAAATTTTATTTCATACTAGTTTACTTTCAAAGTTCATGTACATTGTTTTTCCACACACCATCTTTCCTATTTCCTTTACCCAACCCCTCTGTCTAAAAATACAGCAAAATGTAACATCTTAACCATTTTTAAGTGCACAACTCAGTGCTGGCAAATATATGCGCCACCACTTGTCTGTCGGTTTGCTGTATTTGTGCTGTTTTGAGTGGCGATGACACTAGAAGCTGTACCACCGATATTTCAAATGCCCCTGGGTCACCCATGGTGGTCAGGTTTCCACAGAGCTTCTAGACCAAGACAAAGAAGCCAGAGTGGCCACCCACTTCTGCGGGCCAAAAGAACAAACAAATCTCTCGTAAAGGAAACGCAGCCAGGGTGCCATCTCGCATTCTAGCTCCATGAATTTGCCTCTGAAGAAGTAAGAAGTACTACCTCTTTGTAGACAGAAGTAAGAGAACTCTGGTGGCTCAGCTGGTATGGAGTTGTCCTGTTAACCCAGAGGCAGGCTGTTCAAATCCACCAAATGTTCCACAGGAGAAAGACCGACTGGTTAATCTCCTCCTGTGTGATTTACTGCCTTTGGAAATCTTCTGGAAGGTCAGCTCTGAGTTATTCTGACTAGCTGGTACACAACAGTAACAACTCCTTCACTGCTTTGTAAGCTCCTGTGAAGAATGCCGCTGTGCACATCTATGTACATCTATCTCGTTGGATCTCTGCTGTTGATTTTCCTGAGTGGAATTGCTGAGTCATAATTATAGGTTTCACTTTCCCCCTCCTCCTCCCCCAAAATGCTATGTATTTTGTTGTTAAGATTCTACACAGCAAAGTATACAGCAATTCCATGGAACTGTTTCCTGAAATTTTCCTAAACAAACATCCCCGCCTCTTTCAGCAGGGAGCGCTGAGGGTCTAGTGGTAAGAAGCTGCGCTGCAATTCCAAAGTCACGAGGTTCATTCAAATGCACCAGCAGCTCCCAGGATAAGGATGGTAATGTCCCTCCATGTGCTTTACTGCCTCTGAAAAGCCACTGGAGGGACACCTGTGATTCAGTTCCAATTCAGTGGTACCTGTACACAACAACATCTCTCTCACACACCACAATTTCTAGAATATGTCTTTGCAATAGCTCCAACCTCCTTTGCTTTCCTTAATGTTTCCTTTTCCATAAACTCCATCCTCAATCCCTAAGCTAAAGAACTGTGAGATGTTATCTCACCCTAGTAAGAATAGCAAAATTTAACAGAAAAGCAAGCAACAAATGCTTGAGAGGTTGTGGAGAAACTGGAACCCTTATTCATTGTTGGTGGGACTATAAAATGGTGCAACCACTATGGAAAGCTGTATGCTACTTTCTCAAAAAGTTGGAAATAGAATTACCATTTGACCCAGCAATTCCACTACTGGAAATAGACCCTAAAGAAAGCATAACCGCCATGATATATGCACACCCATGTTTATTGTGGCTTTGTTCGCAATAGCAAAGAGCTGGAAACGACTTAAGTGCCCATCAACAAATGAATGGATAGAGAAGCAATGGTGTAGTCACACAATGGAATACTATGCAGCCTTGAAAAACAAGGAACTCATGAAATATTTGGCAAAATAGATGACCCTGGAGGATGTTATGCTGAGTGAAATATCTCAGTCACAAAAGGACAAATATTGCATAGGGCCACTGTTGTAAAACAGGACTGACATCAGGGTTGAGGGAAGGCAGAGAGGGAGAAGAGGAATGAGGTATACTGTATTGAAACAGATGAGGGAGAGAGTTGTTTAAAAGGGATAGACGATTGGCTATTATTGTCAAGACAGGAGTCCAGAATGAAGGCTGCACAGTGGAATGGACTTGGGGGGAGGGATTGTATAAAAATGAAAGAGTTTTCTTTTACTTTTCAAGAAGAAGATGAGTGAATGGGGTGGGCAAGGAGAAAAGTGCAGCAATGAATGACTGTAAACTTTCATTAAAATTAATTAAAATTAATTTTTAAAAACCCAACCAAACAAAAGATGGCACTGATTTAATGGTTTCTACTTGCATAAGTAAGTGATATTAATTACATTGACTTGTGCAGCTACCCTCATTATCCTTGCTGACTTTTCTCCCCCGTTAACATAGATTCACTGCCCAGTAAGGTTCTAATCTAATCTTTTCAAGTTGCTATCGTCAATCAAGTGCTTGCTGCAGAAGATCAAAGACTACAGCTTTCTATAATGGATCGCATCAAGAAGATGAAAATTAGGGAATTCTGGTGGCCTAGTGGCAAGAAGCTGCACTGTAATCTCAAAGGCGTGTGGTTTGAATCCACCAGATGCTCCACTGGAGACGGAGGGGCAATCTCCTCCTGTGCCAATTGGATCTGACTTGACAATATACAACAACAACAACAATGGATGAAAAAAAAACCCACCAAAAAACAAACAAAAAAAACCCCAACAACAAAGGATGAAAATTGGGAGGGCCTGGAGAACATTATACTAAGTGAAGTAACTCAGTCTCTCGAGGACAAATACTGTATAGGACAATTATTGTAGAATGAGTACGAGGATCCTAGGGGGGGAGGCTTAATCATAGGGTCATACAATTTGATGGGTAGAGGGAGGGATGGGTAAGTGAAAGGAGAAAGATCCAGTGTGAAAAGCAATGAATACAAATTTTATGACCTTCGTATGTAAACCAGGGAGTGAATAATTTAAAAGCAATATATGATAGGGTATTATGGTTATCACAAGAGTCCACAATTAAGGTTGCATAGTGGAATGTACTTGGGGCGGTGGGAGGGGTGTGGGGGGATTGTATACCAGGGAGGGAGTGTTTCTTTTACTTTTGAAGGAGAGGAGTGAACTGGGTGGGGGGAGGGCTGGGCGGGGAGAGAAGTGCAGCAATGAATGAATGGAAATCCAAAATCTCTGTAAATGTTCATTACAATTATTTAAAAAAAGAAAAAGAAAAAGAAAAAAGAAATACCCTCCCCAAAAATAAAACACAAAAATCCTCATTTCTGGACCAATAGGCAACATCATAATAGATGGAGAAAGGATTGAGGTTATCTAGGGTTTTATTTCATCTTACTATGATCCACAATCAACATCCTTGGTACCAACAGACAAGCGTTTGGAAAATCTGCTGTCAAGGACCTCTTCAAAGAGCTGAAGAGCAATGGTGCCCAGCTAACAATGACAACGGCAATACTGTCAATTCGAATTCACATAAAGAGAGTCTGTCAAAGATCATACTGCTCAAGGCAGACATTTTTCCCACCTCCTGTAATTTGATTGAAAGTCTACAAAGCTAATTACATTTTTCATGCAACCATTCATACATGTTTTGTTTTATAACCTTCATTTGAGTGCCCATGGTATGTTTAATGTTTTAACATTATAATCTGATTTTAATACCCATCAGTATTTTTCTCCCATGTGCTTATGAAAGTTGAATATGGAAGACTGAAGGAGAGCTGATGTCTTTGAATTGTAGAGTCAGCAAAGTATCAAATATGTCAAAAGAACAAACAAATCTGCCTTAAAAGACAGGCAGTTACTGTGCTTCTATGGGGAGTCTTTGTCTCACATCCTTTGAGGATGTTACCAGGAGGGGCCAGTCCTTGGAAAGAGCCGTGTGTGGGAAGGTGGAGGGTCAGAGAAGAGGAAGACCCTCAACGAAAAAGACTGACGCAGTGACAGCCGCAGTGGGCCTGGGCAGAGCGGAAATTCTGAGGATGACGCAGGATAAGGCGAAGTTTTGTGTGTGGTAAGCAGGACTGCAATGAATCAGCCAACTCAAAGGCGCCTGACAGCAACTTGCAGCCCATTCTGGAGACCCGTTGCAGTATCTTTAAGCACAGAGAGGATGTGAATCACGTGGAGTGTCCTGGCACAGTTCAGAAATGCTAGGTTGGTTGTGTCATGATTTTTCCTGACCAAGGAATCCAGTGACCAGACAGAGAGAGGGATGGGAATAAAAGGGAACCTGCTTGCTTCCCGTGATCCACCTTCCACAGCTAGCCCTGCTCCGGCTGCCATCCTGCCCTCTTGCTCTGCAATTACGCTGTCTACCCTGGTTGCTCGTGGACTGGGGTGTGGGAATGAGGGGCACCCCAACCCCTGAAATGAGTCACTAGCCCTCCCCAGAGGTGTGCTGACAGGACCACAGCTCCCTGGCCACATGGCGTCTACGGCGGTCACTGCATGGTGGCTGCTGGCCAACACTGAGGCTTGGAACTTGACGCAAAGTAGACTCAGGGTTTTCAGCTAAAGTGATTTGGGGCCGCTGCCAGTGTCTCCTCAACTGAAAAATGATCTAAAACATAAGCCTCCGGCGGCAACAGCATTTCAACTTCCCAAAGGTTCTCGTCTTGTGGTTTTTGTTGTTGTTGTGTGCCGTCAAGTTGGAACCAACTCATAGCTGACTCTCTGGTGGGTTTTCAGAAGCGGTGAATCACATAGGAAGAGGTTGCACATTTTTCTCCTGAGGAGCAGCTGATGGATTTGACCTGTCTGTCTTTGGATTGGCAGTGCAACTCCTTACCCACTAGGCCACCAGACCCCACCTGTACTATAACAGAAATACCACAAGTGAATGGCTTTAGTGAACAGAAATGTATTGTATCGCAGTTAAAACAAACCAAATCATTTCCCTTGAGTCAATTCTGGCTCATAACGACCCCATCTATTTTCAATAATATAATCTTTACAGGCAAAGATTCTCTACCTTTCTTCTGCGGAGTGCAGTTTGCAGTGGGCAGCTAGCCTCCCTAATTCTGCTTGCTGGCTTGCTTTTCTCTAAACTCATCTGGTCTTTTAATCCCAAGAGGGGATTGGTTTAAGATACATCTTTTTTAAAAAAAAAATATTGTGTGTGTGTGTGTACCGTCAAATCGGATCTGACAGGTACAGGAGGAGATTGTCCCTCCTTCTCCAGCAGAGCAGCTGGTGGATTTGAACCGTGGTTTAAGATACATCTTGTACTGATGTTGTTGTTGTTAAGCCAAGTAAGACCCATAGCGACCCTATGAACCGTGGATCTGCACCCCGTCCTATCCTGTGCTGTCCTCACAATTTCTGACACACTAGAACCCATTGCTGTAGTCACTGCGTCAGTCTGCCTGGTTGAGGGCTTTCCTCTCCTCTGCTGACCCTCCGCCCTTCCCAGCAACAGGATGCTTGTCCTGAGAGGATTTTATTAATGCAACAGAGCAAATGTTGTGCTCAGACGGGATGGTGTCCACAGGCACCAAGCTAAAGCAAAACGCGCAGTCCCCAGGTTCATTCCATCTGTATTATTAGGTGTTGACGAGCCGGCACTGATTGACAGAGGCCACAGAAGGAAGACGTGCCCTAACCTGCACCTCCTCTTGGCCTCTGCTGTGCGTGATGCCATTGTTGAAGCTGCTGTGTCAGGCCTGCTCGTTGAGAGAGCTTCTCTTTCCCTGACCCTCCACCCTTCAAAGTGTGTAAGTGTGTACTTACTTCTCCCGAGACTGGCTTCTCCTGATAAAATAGCCCAAGTATGTGAGATGAAGTCTCACCATCCTGGTTTCCTTTTTTTAAAATTTTTTTTAAAATTTAGTATTCATTTTAGTTAAAATTTACAGAGACTTTGGATTTCCATTCATTCATTGTTGCACTTATTTCCCCTCCCAACCCTCCACCCTAGTACACCACCCTCTTGGAAAAGTAAAAGACAAATTCTTTCATTGTTTTACAAACCCTCCCCAGGTCTACTCCACCATGTAACTTCACGATCCTTGTTTCAAAGGAACACTCTGGCTTCACCTTTTCTCCCCCCAAGACAGGTTTGGGGGTGTTTTTTGCACCCCATTGGATCCACGATCAACACTTGATCTAGGGGGAGGATAGATAGGGTCTGATGGGATCAGGCAGATGGGGAGGGTACAAGCTCCTTGTCACTGGAGGGAATGAACCACATCCCATTCCTGAGGGACTTTGAAGGCTGAATGCTGAAAGCTGCTCACGCATGCACTTGTTTCCACAGCCCTCATCCATCGCTAGGGTGGCCTGATGGCCGACTTTGTAGGGAGCAACTCTGCTAACCCAAAGGAGACATGTCTTTGATGGTTCAAATCCACAAGCCTCTCTGAAGAAGAGAGATGGGCAGTTTCCTCCAGTGCAATCACAGTTTTCAAGATGAAAGCACAGTGTTGTGAGTTCAACTGTATCCTCTGAAAAGATAGGCTGGAGTCCTGACCCTAGACCTTGTGAATATGACCTTGTCTGGACAAGATCTTGAAAGACGTTAGATAATATCTGTTAGGGTAAAGATGATCCAAGCTGTCGCCGTCTGTTTGCCGGCAACTTGACAGCAACACCCTGAAGTCCAATGGAGAGTCAGCTGTGAGTCGGTTCCAACTCCATGGCAATGAGTGTGAGGGTCCTTGGCTAAGAAATCAAACCCTGACTTTGTAAACCTCGAGGGAGGCCTCTCCCACTAGCCCACTGATGACCTTGGATGGAACACTTCACCCCTTTGCCTGAATATAAGTCAGAGCTGCACCTTCTCAGCGTCTTAACATCAACACGGCCTGCTCCACCCTGCCTGGGCCCTGCCTGCTGAGATGCCAGGGGGTGTGGAAAAGGATGTGAATTCCACAGAGGATGCTCAGTACTCTGCCCCCCACCCCACCCCGATTTAACACTCAAGGTTTCGCTCTAAATCCTCCTTTATTTTTGTCTCTAGCTTTGATGTTTCTGCTAAAGCAGTGAGGTGCTTAACAAAGGCTTTCCTCGGAGATCAAAGCCTGCCGAGGTAACCTGCCTTGACCCCACTTGGAATCTCACTGAACCCCACTCCCCTGACACACTCAGCAGCGAGCGGAATGCCAGAGGTGGACGTTCAGCCAGGGGGCACTGTGCTGAGCCTGGTCCACACTGGTCTCAGTTGTTGTTGTTGTTGTTGTTAAGTGCCACTGAGTTGAGTATGACTCATAGTGACCCTATGAACCACAGAGCTGAACCCTGTCCTGTCCTGTGCCATCCTCATCATCTCTGACACACCTGAGCCCACTGCTGCAGTCACTGTGTCAATCCACCCCTTCACACCATGGTGGCTCGTGTGTTGCAGGGGTGTTGGAATCGATGTCATGATGTTTTAACTCCAAGGTCACCCGCGGTGGACAGGTCCACACGCAGCTTCTGGGCTAAGGCTGATGAGGAAGAAAGACTTGTGATCTATTTCCAGAAATTAGCCAAGGAAAAAAGTCTTACAGATCACAAGGGCACACAGCACTGGAAGGTGGGTCCCCGAGACTGCAAGTGACAATGTCTTCAAGCATACTCATGGGGACAGCACAGGGTCAGGAAGCAATTCATTCCATTGTGTTATACACGGGCTGGCCTGAGTTGGGGCTGGTGCAAAGCAATGAAGAGGAATGACACAGTTTTCAAGATGAAAGCACAGTGTTGTGAGTTCAACTGTATCCTCTGAAAAGATAGTCTGGAGTCCTGACCCTAGACTTTGTGAATATGACATCATCTGGACAAGATCTTGAAAGACATTAGATAATATCTGTGGGTAAAGACGATCCAAGCTGTCACTGTCTGTTCACCGGCAACTTGACAGCAACACCCTGATGGAGGTAAGCATGAGGGAGATACACCACTCTGCGAGAGGATCAGAGAGTCGATCCAGCTCAATTTTATTGGGAACTTCAGTGCATTTATATACAACCAGGTAAACAGGAAGACAGGATAGGGTGCAGACGTGGGACATGCAGATTGGTTAGGAGAACCTCAGCCTCATGCAGACCACTCCCAGCTCAACAGACGCCAGCCATCTTCCCAGGTGGTGAGCTTTCTCAAGCTGGAACAGCCAAACACAGGGGAGCTTTTTCTACCCCGTATTAAAGGCCATCGGGAGGCTTGCACTTATTCAGAGCTTAGGCGATCTGTCGTATCCAGAGCTTAGGCGATCTGTCCTGGCCAGAGGCCCTCCCTTCCTCCCCAACACTCTGCAACACCAAGCCATGGTCCTTTCAGTGACCTCCTATGCATCTGAAAGTTATATTATAAATAAGGATTGGCGGAAGAATTGATGCCTTTGGATTGTGGTGTTAGAGAAGAGTACTGAGCACCCCATGGACTCCCCAAAAGTACAAACAAGTGTCTGTCTTGGAGGAAGTTAAGAGTGCTCCTGAGAGACAAGGATAGTGGCATTTTGCCTCACGTACTTTGGGCATGTGGTCAGGAGGGCTCATGCCTTGGAGAAGGACATCCTGCTGGGCAAGGTGGAGGTTCAGGAAAGGAGAAGACCCCCAACAAGGTGGATTGACTTAGGGGATGTCACAATGGACTGGAGTGTGTCAGAGATGCTGAGGATGTTGTGGGGTAGGGCACGATTCAGATCTGTGGTTCACAGGGTCCCTGTGAGTTGTGGTTCATTCATTGACACCTAACAGCAATAACGACAAATGATCCAGTCATAGTAGGACCATTATCAATGAAGAGAAGCGACATAGACATAGCGAGAAGGCAGCCTTGAAAGTTGACTAAAGCTGTCAGCCAGGAAATGCCTGGGGCCACCAGAGGCTGGGACCTCCAAGAAAGGCTTATCCTTGGAAACTTGGCAAGAGAGTGTGGCATTGCAGACACCCTGAATTCAGACTAGGAGGAGATAGAAGTGAAACACAGTACATTTCTGATGGGTTGTGAGGTTTTGGTTGGGTTTGGTTTTTGTTTTGTTTTTTTTTTGTGTGTGTGAGAAAAACTTGTATTTAGAATTAGCCCGCTGGACTCAGTTTATATGATCCCAATTTTGCAGGCAACATCCAAAGCATCATAGTCAGAAGCAAGCCTAACACAGGCTTTCTTCTCTCCATCAGGCTAATCAAGATGTTGACCTTGGCCACGTCAATGTCATAGAGCTTCTTCACAGCTTGCCTGATCTGGTGCTTGTTGGCCTTGACATCCACAATGAACACAAGTGTGTTGTGATCTTCTAGCTTCTTCATGGCTGACTCAGTGGTCAGGGGAAACCTGATGTTGGCACAGTGGTCAAGCTTGTTTCTCCTGGGGGTGCTCTTCTGGGGGGTATTTGGGCTGCCTTCGGAGTCTCGGCGTCTTAGGCCACAGGAAGGTGGGTGACATGCAGATCTTTTCTTTTTTTCTTTGGCTGTGGTTGCCCTTCAGGATGGCATTCTTGATCTTTAATGCCTTTGTTTTGGCTTCAGTTTTGGGAGGGGCAGGGGCTTCCTTTGTCACGTTTGGGACCATCTTCCCATTTCTGATGTTTTAAGCTTCCCAAGGTGAGGTGCTGTGTCAGGGCCGCTGGAGAGGGCAAACACAGGTGGCAGCTGAGGCAGCATCTCACCTACGGGCTCCTGCAGCCCAGGAGGGTGGACCTAGCGGGCTGAGAACAAGAAACAAGCATCCAGTCCAGTTAGCCTGACTGAGATCAGGTGATAACGAGGCAGTTGGAACAATGGGGGGAAAGCCCAGAACAAGGGGTGCAATCACAATCTATCACAGCTCTTAACCCAGAGCTTTCCTGAAGGCAATCAAAACAAACGCTGGGCTCTGTCTTCAACAATGAAACAGTCTGGCCTCCCCTGGGCTCAATTTTATTGGCTTCCAGAGGTTCTGTGTTTCCAAAGATTAGCCTTCCCTGGGGAAATTAGGAAAAGGGAAAAAAAAGAAAGAAAGAACTAAAGCGCAAATATTAGTTCCCCTCTATGAAGTCATTCTTTTCAGAGTTTTCCTCAGGAGTTGGGCCTCGGACAGCCTGTGAAAAGGTTTCCAAATCCTCCCAACTCAAGTGGGGAAAACGTGTTTTTTTTATGATTTTGGTGTTTTTTGTTTTTTCAATATCCTTAGTGTCCAGCAAGACAAAACAGGAATGGCCCCAAACTGGGTTTCCTTCAAGGGCTGCTCCTGCCCCCGCCGCCCAGGGCCAAAAGCACTAACATCTTAAAAGCAGCCGGTCTCCCCCACTGTGCCAGCAGGTCCAATGCTGATCTCCGCTCCTGATTAGTAATTGTGCACCAGAGATGTTTTGAGCTACAATAATACACAAGAATTTCCCTAGAGAAAAACAGACACACTCATTTTTTTGGAACCACTTAACACGGCCCTGGGCGAAGTCATTGTAAGCTGGGAACAACAGCACAGAGTCCACAGCGTTGCACAGGCCCGGTACAAATTGCTGTCTCCCCAGTCAAGATTAATGGGCAATTTTATTAGCCTCTCAGCCTGCAGGTGAATGTGGGGCTATTGTTATCCACCTAGTTAATATTATTTCTCCATAAATCAAGGTGACGCCTTACCAAAGTGTGAGCCCATAAATCAATCGACTTTTCCTCTTTGGGACAGGAAGCCGGCCAGGGGCCAAGAGCCAGGCACAGAGAGGCTTTTCAGTGGGAGGCCAGGACCGTCCCATGGAGGACACAGCCCCTCGTGGCCCAGTTCTGGTCAATATCACAGAGCACATCTTTGGAGAGCCTCACAGCAATGCTGGAAACGACACCCTACAACTGGGGTTAATAGTGACTCATGATATGATGGCGGGGATTGGGGGAAGCAGGGTAGAGGGACCACAGAAAAATGCTGGTATGTTTTCGCGTTTGTGGAACAAAGTGGAAAGGAAAAAGAAAGAGAGAGAGGGGAGCTCTGGTGGCCTAGTGGCAAGGAGCTGCAACTACAATCCCAGAGGCACACGGTTCGAATCCACCAGATGCTCTGCCGGGAAAAGGAGGGACAATCTCCTCCTGTACCAGTCAGATCTGATTTGACGGGACACGCACACAAAAATAAAAAAAAAAAAATTTAAAAAAAAGAAAGAGAGAGTGCCCAGTTTTTCGCTCTTCTTATATCTCAGCTGGGGCAGGGCCAGGTTGCACAGGTCCTTGGTCTCTCAGGTCCGCCATGGTGGCCTAACGCTGACAACAGAGAGAGTTGGGAGAGAGGAGGGCCGTTACCCAGCCTTCAACAAGCTTCTTGGTGAACAGGGAAGGGATCCCAGCCACCTGGGATCTGCTTGGGCTGCAAAGGAGCTGTTGCTGTTATGTGCTATCAAGTCAGAACTGAACCACAGCTGACCCTCCAGTGGGTTTTCAGAGGCAGTTAATCCCACAGGAAGAGACTGCCTATCTTTCTACCACAGAGCAGCTGGTGGATTTGAACCATGCACCTTTGGGTTAGCAGGGTCATTCTCTTATCATCAGTAAGCTGGAAAGTCACAAACTGAACTTTGTTTCCAGTTCCTGTCTCTAAGGAGGCCGCTACATGTGCTTTCAAAGCTAAACATAATATTGGCCAAGAGGAGAGTCAGAGGGGAGAGACAGGTGGATTTCCACTGAAAAAATTATCAGAAAGGATGAAAGAGTCCTGCCCATCAACAAACGAATGGATAGAGAAGCTGTGGTATATTCACACAATGAAATACTATGTGGCAATGAAAAACAAGGAACTCATGAAATAATACAGAAAATGGGTGACCCTGGAGGACATTATGCTGAGTGAAATATCTCAGTCACAAAAGGACAAATATAGCATAATGCCACTGTTATAAAAGAGGACTGACATGGTTAGATATTACAGTTATGACAGGAGTCCAGAACAAAGATAGCACAGTGGAGTGGACGTAGGGGGAGGGATTGAATAACAATGAAAGAATTTTTTCTTTTACTTTTCAAGAAGAAAAGCAAATGGGGCAGGGAGGAGTGGGCAGGGAGGAAAGTGCAACAATGAATGAATGGAAATCCAAAGTCTCTGTGAACTTGCATGAAAATCAATTTTAAATAAATAAATAAAAAAGAATAAGGGAAAAATATAATGAAACTCTAATTATTATATAAAAAAAGAATGAAAGAGTCCAAGATCAATATTCAAATATCAGCTTCACACTCATCAACTTGATGTTAGGTGCCGGTGACTCAACTCCCACCCAAGCCACCCTGTGAAGAGCTGACCTGAACCCCGTCCGAGCCTGCGCCGTCCTCATCGTCTCTGACACACTCAAGCCCACCGCTCCGGCCACTGTGTCAACTCACACAGTTGAGGGTCTTCCGGTCTTTTGTGGACCCTCCACCCTTCCGAGCATCATGTCCTTTTCCAAGGACGGTCCCCTCCTCACAACGCGCTGAGTCCAGTATAAAATTCATCCTCACCAAAATAAACAATTAAGCACTGCCGTCTAAAGAGCAACAAGAAGGTATAAGTAAGTGGAAGGGCATTCCATGTTAGGACTTATTATAATTAAGACGTAAACACAAGTTGAAAAGTGAAGATGATTAGCAAACCTGCATTCAGATGAAACATATAAATTAATTCATTTTTTTTTCTTACTTGTTGAATGCTGTTGAATCAGATCCAAATGGCACCGGAAGAGATTGTTTGTCCTTCTCCAGCGGGGCATCTGGTGGATTCAAACCCCGTGTGTTTGGGATTACAGCACAGCTTCTTGCCACTAGGCCAGGAGAGCTCCCTAAAACATATAAATTAATTTTTAATGAGGATGATAGTATGATCCAAAACAAAATCACCCTTCATTGCTATCAACTCCGTATCAGCTCATGGATGACCCTCCAGAGAGTTTTTCAGAGGCTGTAAATCACATAGGAGGAGACTGCCTCACTTCCCTCAGGGAGCAGTTGGTGGATTTGAACCATCTGCCTTTGCGCTGACAGCCCAACTCTTTATCCACTAGACCAATTGCAATCCCTATTAAATCCCAACAAGCTTCTTAGCAGAAATGGAAGAGCTAATTCTCAAATAGTTATGAAAGAGCAAGAGACTTTTAATATCTAGCATAATCCTAAAGAGTAAAGTAGAAGACTCACATTTAATAAATGTCAAAACATACTATGAAGCTACCACCATTAAACCAGTTTGGTCCTCGGATAATGAAAGACATATGGGCCAATGGAATGTTTAGAAATATATCAATGGTCAGCTGCTTTTTTTATCAGGATGATAAGCCTTCCAATAGGGAAGAAAGAGACAATAGATGCTATTGGTAAAATTGGGTTTACAAGTGCAGAAGGATCAATCAGGATCCAAGTTTCATGTCAAACACAGACGCACACATAAACATGCAAAATTCAAAATTAATTCAGGACCTCAAAGTAAAATGTTGTTGACTCATAACAACAGTGAGAGAGCTCTATTGGCTTAGTGGATAGAAAGTGCTGCTACCAAGCCAAAGGTGGGTGATTTTAATCTGTGATCCTCAGGCCTGGTTTTAATTGTTTTTGGTCAAACATTCTTTTCTAAGTGGTACAGCACTCGTCTGTTCATCTGCTGTACAGAGGTAACTCATGGTTGCTGTGATGCAACACTGTGACACTGATGTGCTTATTCATGGTGGACAGTGTTTGTTGGAGCTCCCCGATTAAAACAAACTTGGAAGCAGGAGTGGCATCCAGTTCTGAAATGAAAGTTACACAAGTGTTCAGATCTATGGTTCATAGGGTCATTTTGAGTCATCTACAACTTGATGACTCTTAACAACAACAACAACAACAACAAAATATAAAGAGAAAAAATCTTAAAAGAAACTTATAGAGGCCAAGCTATGGGACCTAGGTTTTCATAATGGTCTGTCAGATGTGACATTAAAAGCATGATGAGAAAAAGACAAAATAGATCTATGGAATCTCATCAACAACTGCTTTTATTTATCCAAGAACTTTATAAAAAAAAATGAAAAGACAACTTGCAGATTGAGAGAAACTTTGAGGAACCATATACATCATCAGTACAGGAGATCTGGTGATCATAGGTGGTTGCACTGCTCATTCAAATGCAGCCTCTTTGTAAAAGTTTGCATCCACCAGCAAGTCCAAGGGACAAAGGTAAGCAGTCTCCTCCCATGAGTTTTACAGCCTTCAGAAACCCAGTAGAGAGACAGCTATTAGTCAGTTCTGAACATAACAATGAAAGTTTTTAAAATGTATATTCAGAGTCTCTCTCATCTCCTACGCAGAGGGAGCGAGGGAGCGAGGACACAGCCTCTTAAGGGTCAGGCTCCCAGAACACAAAATGTTCTCTCTTCATATATATAGGCTTACAAGGTAGTAGTAAGGGTCTCTTTTCTATTGGCTAGTTTTATATGCACTGTGACTGGTTAGTTAATCCTTTGGGGCAAAGAGATTAGGTACATAATGAGTAAGGTCATACATAGGTTAGTTAAAATTCTCTCATAGGGTTACAGGGCAGCTAATCCCTGTTGCTGGGACAGTTCTTTTATTTTTTATTTTATTTTTATATTCTTTTATTTATTTTTATTGCTGAATTTATCTTTCCTTTATTGGTAAAACCTGCCATTGCTCCTGGGGGGTTGAGTCTGCTAACCAGGTTTTCTTTTTGCTCAGTTTGTGTCTTCTTGGGCCTTGGCCTGCCTCACTTCGAGCTCCCATATATCCAACAAGGGTCTAACATCCAAAATACATAAAATAGTCCCATGATTCAACAGCAAAGAGAAAAAAACACTCCAATAAAAAGTAAGCAAAAGATTTCAGAAACCATTTCACTAAAGAGGTTGTCCAATCACCAAGAAGCACATGACGGATTTTCAATACCATTGGTTATTGTTTTGTTCGGGGCCACCGTGAACAAAGAAAGGCATTGCCTGTTCCTGTGTCATCTTCACGATCCCATCTGGATCTGAGCCCCTTGTTGCAGTTACTATGTCAGTCCATCTCATTGATGGGCATTCTCTTTTCCACTGACCTTCTACTTTCACAGGCAGGACACCTTTCTTTAGGCACTGAACCCTCCTGATAACATGTCAGAGAATGTGAGACTGGTTTACCATACTAGCTTCTAAGGAGCATTCCAGCTGTAATTCTTCCAAGATATTAAGGCTCAAAACTTGCTACCAGTAATAAATGTTGGAGAGGATGTAGCGAAAAAGGAACTCTTATACACTGTTGGTGGGATTGTAAAATGGTACACTCATTCTGGAAGGCAGTTTGGTACTTCCTCAAAAAGCTGAACATAGACATTCCATATGACCCTGCTGCTATTCCACTGCTTGGAATATACCCTGAAAAAATGAGAACTGAGGCACAAATGGAGACTTGTACACCAGTGTTCATAACAGCGTTATTCACCATCGCAAGAACATGGCAACAGCCCAGATGTCCAACCACAAATGAATGGATTGAGAAAATTATGGTACATTCACACAATGGAATACTACGCAGCACGCAGGAGCAATGATTTTGTAAATTATGACCTAACTTGGGAAGGACTGGAGCACATAATGCTGAGTGAACTAGTTCAGTCCACAAGGATAAATATTGTATAAAACCGTTATTGTAGAATGAGTATAAAGATGGGGGGGGAAGCAGAAGGATGAGGATATGTAGGGGGAGGGTGGGATTAATCATGGGGTTGTACAATTTGCTAGGGGGAGGTGAGGGAAATTGGAAGAATCTGTTGTGGAAAACAATTCAACTTTTGTAAATAATCATCATCACCATCATCTGGAGAGAGGATGAAAGGCACCCAAGCGTCGAGGACTCTCCTTCATAGGGTCGCTATGCGTTGCCTGCGACTCGATGGAACTTAACAACAACAATAATAATAACAATAATAAACCCCACAAATCTTACTACCAACACATTGGTGCCGACTCACACGCATAGTGATCCCCCATCAGGTTCACACAAGTGTTGGGGACTTTCATTCATAGGGTCACTATGAGTCGCCTACAACTCGATGGCACTTAACAACAACCACCACCACCTTTGGGTTGGCAGCACAACTCTTTACTCACTAGACTTCCAGCACTCCCAAGGGAATAGATAGAAACTGAAAATTATTCATGCAGGTTTGACCTTTGCATGCTAAGGTGAGCCTGAAACAGGTCATGGTCTTTGCAATCACTTGCTATACATCGGAGAGCTGGGAAATGACTAGGGATGATAGAAGGAGAATTGATGCCTTTGAGTTGTTGTGTTGGAGAAGAATATTGAATATACACCATGGACTGCTAAGAGAATGAACAGGTTTGTCTTGGAGAGGGTGAAAGCAGGCTGCTCCTTGGAGACAAGGATTCTGAAGCTTCGTCTGACATACTTTGGGCATGTTGCAAGCCAGGACCAGTCCTTGGAGAAGGATGTCATGCTTGGGAGGGTTGGAGGGGCAGCACAAGAGAGGTAGACCCTCAAGATGGATTGATTCCGTGACTGGGGTAATGGGGGTAGGTGTGTCAGAGACAATGCGATTGGCACAGGATAGAGCAGGGTTTAGGGCTGTTGTACACAGGGTCGCTATGAGTCACAAGTGAATCGATGGCACATAGCAACAACAACAACAATAATTTCTTACTGGAACAAGGTCCACAAGAAACCAACTCCAGGGCTGATATCACAGTAGGGACCTGAAGTGTCCAGAGCCCTCTGGTATGGTGAGAACTGCTGGTAAGGAGGAGGAAACATGGGGAGTGCTAGGGGAGCTCTGATGGCCTAGCCCATAGGGAATGGCGCTGCTGACCTAAAGGCCGCATCTCTGAGTTCGAATCCACCAGCAACTCTACAGGAGAAAAACGAGCAGTCTCCTTCTGGGCAATTTACAAATCTACTGAAGGATCAGCTGTGAGTTGGTTTTAACTTGATGACAATGGAGGTGGTGGGGTTGTTGTTGTTAAGGGGCAAGGCTGCAGAGATGCCAGCTGCCTGTGCCTGTCTGCAGGTAAAGCAAGCACTACTGCCATGCAGTTTTATGATATCTGCAGGCGAGTAAGGGACTTCAAGCTCACCAGCTTGAATGGGCTCTACTTGGGCCTTTGTGACTCTGTTACCATGGAGATCACAAGACTGAGTGACAGAACTCCTGAGGTGTACGTGGAGGGCTGGCCTGGGGCAGAGAGGAAAAGGCCCCGAGGCAGCTCATGTCTGAAGACCGCATTGTTCTGTTTTCTAATTTTATTTTATAAGCTTCTTGAGATTTGAAATAAAGCTCTGAAAGCCACTTTGTTTTCTCCATCTCGTCCCCTCTCTGTTTGCATCCTTTACTGTGCTGGACTTTGCTTGAGAAAACAGATCTTTGAGGTACCTAGGGAGTGGGCGACAGGCACCCTCCTGAGACAAAGCGGCTTCAGAGCCCAAATGGGCAGGCTCCCCGGGGGAAAGGCGGGGACAGAGGGTGCTGTGTGCAGTGGGGTGAGGCCAGGCCGGCTGTGTGAAGGACAAAGTTCAACAGCAAGACCCTCTGACGCCTTGCTCATGGGGGTCTCGGTGACTCATGCCCCTTGCGGGGCCAGACTTGGGGAAAAAATGTAAACATTCAACTTACTGCTGTCAAATTGAAACTGACCACAGCTGACCCTTCCATGAATTCCCAAACTGTAAATCACACAGGGAAAAAAATTCCCATCTTTCTCTTTGTGGAGAGGCTGGTGGAATTGAACTGCCAGAGAGGGTGACTTAGAGGTGACTTCCCTAGGGTCTATGCCACCAGAGCGCTCGGGACTCAGGAAAAAGGGAACCTTGAACTCAGCAAAATCATTAAGTTAAAGATTATAAAAGCTTCTAGAAACTTCAGCCTGTTCTCTCCCAAGACACAGGAACTTCTGGAGTTCCAGCCTCTCCGGCCAGCACAGTGGCCTGCATGTGGGCCCTGTGAACCCCTCTGCCTGAGGTCCCCTCTGCCGCCCACTGTCCTGTGCACACATGCCACCTTATAAGGCTTTGCCGTGACACCCTGATAGGATAGCAGGGACATGGAAGCCCTGTCCCCTCATCTGTGCCTACACGCCCCCCTCCTTCCAACATCTTTGGGGGCTAATTTTTACCCTCCCTCAACAAGCTTGTCACTCAAGAGAGGCCTCCCTTGTGTTGTCTGTGTGCGCCCTTACTCTGGAAGTCCCCCCACTAGGCCTGGCTCAGCCCTGCACCCAGGGCGCTCAGAAGCGACTATCTGTTGGAGGAGAAATGAAGAGGAAAGCTCAGAAAACGGGAATGATCAAAGCTGTTTAGTAAATACAGTCACGGATGTTCAGAGGGCGAAGCTGGGCCCTGAGCCTGCCCCACGGGGGAGCGTCCTGAGCTGGGGTAGGGGTGGCAGTGGCGCACTGAAAGCAGCGGCTTTTCAGCAAACAGCTGTCTAGAAAAATGACAGTTTTCAAAGCTGAGTGTGGCCCAGTCACGGATTGGAGGTGACAGATCCCATTCTCATGTCCGCTCGGAAGATGAATCACTCTTGAGCAGTGGGGAGGAAACGGGACAAGGGGCCCGGTGACGGTGATGGGGCAAGAGAATCAGCGTGCTGAACAATGCAGAGAGCTGTCGTAACCATCCTAGTCACCCACCCGGGCCAGCCAGCCCGGTGCTAGGGGACCGCCCCCCAGACCTCCTGCGGGTGGGTCAGCGCCTGACCTCCGGGAAGCACCTGGCCTGACATCACTCCCCTGTTGTCATCCAGGAGCCGCTGCATCCTGTCCATGGGCCCCAAAGCAAACACAGCTCAGCTCCAGGAGAGGCCCGGAACACATCCCAGCCTGGGCTGAGAGCAGCTCTGTACCCTGAAAACAAAGGCAGCGATAGGACCCCGGAGCCCCTAGGCTGTCGAGTGAGGACACCCCACAAGTCCCCACCGTGTAACAGAATTCCAAGGCAGGTCTGATGGGAAAGAGTGCAAAGTAACTTTCTAAGGTCACGGAAATGTTCTCTTTATGGAATGCGGGCTTCATGAGCGTGTTAAGCTGTCAGCATCCCTCTCACGGAGAAGCTAAGATCTATATGCTTCATTGTACGAATCATGCAATGTTTTGTTGTTAAGGTGGCCTTCAGCCCACTACCACGCATAGTGGCCCTGTGATCAACAGAGCACAAGCTCGCCCTGTCCTGTGACATCCTCACAATCTCCACCACGCCCGAGCCCACTGCTGCAGTCACTGTGCCAACCCATCTGGTTGCTGGCCGTCTTATTCACAGAGAGGGAGTTAAGGGTCTTTATTTTCCTTCCCCCCCTCACTGTCAGTCTTCACCCTCAATTCTCACTCTAACCTGAAGGACGACATCAGCCTGGTTTTCCTGCTTTCCTTCTGAGCAATGCCAGCCCTGGGCCCCAGAATGTACCCCATCAGCACCTGCTGACCCCCAACTGCTCTAGGGTATACACAAGCCCCCCACCCCCAGTGTCACCTCAGCAGCTCCTATCATCTCACGAGTTCCTCCCTAGAGTGGTCTAGAGGTGAAACCCTGGGAGCAGACAGTGCACAACTAGGGTGCCACTGGCACATGGTTGAGTCAGGATATGGGTGGGAACAGGGGTCCGTGCTCAGACAGGCAGATGTAGAGACTGAATTGTGTGTCCCAAAAAGTTGGGTTGAAATCCTAGCCCCTATACCTGTCAGTGTGTCGTTTGTTCCTTTTATATTAATAAGGTCTGAGTAGGGTGGGCCATAATCCTAATATATTCCTAATCTTGTCTTATAATAAGAGAAAACTAGACAGAGACACACACAGGGAATAACACCACGTGAGTAATCAGTCACAAGCCAAAGAACACCTGGAGATACGGGGGGCTTCCAGAGCTGGAGAGAGTCAGGAATGATTTAGAAGGAATGGTCTAGAAGGGCCAGAGCGTAGTCCTGGTAATGCCCTGAATTTGGATCTCTAGCTTCTACAGCCTGAGACAATAAATTTTTGTTCTTTGACACCACCCACTTGTGTTATTATTTTATTATTCTTTTTTGTGTGAGAAAAATTTGTCTTTAGAATTAGCCAGCTAGCCTCAGTTTAGATGATCCCAATTTTGCTGGCAACATCCAAAGCATCATAGTTGGGAGCAAGTTGAACACAGACCTTCTTCTCTCCATCAGGCCTAATCAAGGTGTTGACCTTAGCCACATCAATGTCATAGAGCTTCTTTACAGCTTTTGATTTGGTGCTTATTGGCTTTGACATCCACAATGAACACAGTGTGTTGTTATCTTCTCCTTGGCTGACTCAGTGGTCATGGGAAACTTGATGATGGCACAGTGGTCAAGCTTGTTTCTCCTGGGGGTGCTCTTCCGGGGGCATTGGGCTGACTTCAGAGTCTCAGCGTCTTAGGCCGCCGGAAGGTGGGTGATGTGTGGATATTCTCTCTCTTTTTTTTTTAAATTTTTTGTTTTGACTGCTGATTTTATTATTTGATTTCTTTTTTTCTATTTAAAGTAGTCTTCAGTGGTTGGGAAGTCTAGCTTCCCAAAACCACAGTCAGTTGGAGCTGGTTGTTGTTGGAAAGGGGTGGGTTGGGGGATGGGCATGGGAGCAGGGAGACCCCACTCTGCTGGTGGTCCAGGATGGAGAAGAAGATCTGCACTTCAGAGCCTGGGGTGTAGTGGGAAAGGGGTGGGGCAGGAGCGGCAAACCAGGGAGAGCGACCCACCTCAGTCCCCGGCTTCGTTCTCTTCTAAAGTTTCCCCACTGGTGGCATTCTCTGCAGTCTTGGAGGCCTTTTTTTTTTTCTTTCTTTCTTTTTCTGAGTTTTCCGGCTTGCAGAACTCTGAAGGAGGGCCTTCAGCTCCTCATCCTGGACTTCCAGGTCAGACTTGTAAAAGTCAGGCTCAAATGGACCACTGGTTATCCTCCTGGGGCCATTGGGCGTGATCAGAACAGTAAATTTAAACTGGGCAACGAACTCACCCTCCTTCTCATAGAGAACATTCAATGGTTGTAGTAGTTCATGCTTGGCGCATTCCATCCCACCCATCCGGCCCTTCTTTTCATCGTCAAATGCTCTTAAAGTAAATGGCATGGCATCAAAACGTCTTTCCACCTCACTGAAGAAGGCACCGGAAGTTTTCATTGTTTGGAGGGATCTCGTTTATAAATGGTAGTTCTCTGTCCTGCATCTTCGGCCTTTCCTTCTCCTGAGCTGACAAGAACACCCACAGCATATGCCTCATGTACTTCAAATTCCACCTTTTTCATGGTCCTTCTTCTGCTGGTCTGTTGGATTTGGGATAATGTTTTTTTTTTCTCCATCAATGACATGCTGCTTCACTTGGTGTGACAGCATACCTTCTATTGGTGAGCACTTAAATGAGTGGGCAACTTCATTCCAGGCTTCTGTCACTTGTGTGTTCTGGTTTCCAGGTTTGACCAAGTGTAGGGCAGCCTCAGCACAAAGGTGAGCTGCTTTAATGACATCTGCTTTCTGCCCTGAACTGGGGTTCCCTCAGCTACATCAACCACAAAAGTGGGGGCCACATTAACAATGAAGCCATCCAATGGACTCCAAGGTCAAGTTTTACCAAATCACCTCCCTTGAGAAGGTAATCCTGGTCACTCTACAAAGGGGAAAAGTGACATACACAGTTATTTACTGAAATGCAGTGCTGGTGGGAAAGGCAATACCTTTCTTCATTTCCTTTTTTTTTCTTTTTTCTTCTTCTTCATTTCCTTTTCTTCCTTGAAGATTTTCCCTGTCTCTTCCATAATCATGGCATCACCTTTTTCACACAGGCTCAGGACTGACACACCTGAGCTGGAAGCTTCCACCAAAGACTGAAGTACCCGGTTGGCGATGTCGCCCCCCATCTTGGACTTGGTCACGACCAGGTTCTCGGCGATAGTTTGCTCTT
>NW_006399839.1:7079131-7086343 GCF_000299155.1 Elephantulus edwardii | reverse complement strand
CCTTCAGGATGGCCTCCTTCTTGGCTTTTAATACCTTTGCTTTGGCTTCAGTTTTGGGAGGGGGATGGGGCTTCTTTCTTCATTTTCAGCACCGTCTTTGTAAAAAGGCCCACTTACGGTATTTTTGGGATGGCAGCACTAGGGTGACTGGGGAAGCCATTGTCACACATACGGACTTCATCATTCAGATGGGTGCCATCAGACGGGGATTAATGTTACCATGCAGGTGGGGTTAGTCCTCGCCCCACAGATGGTCTCTGTCACGCAGATGAGAGGAAGGTCATTGTACCCATTGGAATGGCCATCATAGTGTAGACAGGATAAGCATCACCACACAAATGAAGATGACCATCATCACAAACAGAAGCATCATTCAAGGGCTGGGGTATTCACGGATGGCCATTGTTACACAGATGGGTACGAATACCATCACTAATAGACAAGCACTACCCGTTGCTACTTCATGATGGACATTGTCACAAAGACAGAGCCAAAGTCATCAGACAGAAGGAAATGGCCACTAGCCTATTGATGGGCATCAGAACGGTCATCGCATGGACGAGGATGACCATCATCACAGGAACAGGGATGGGCGTCGTGGACATGACCGGGGACAGCCATCATCACACAGATAAATGCCGTCACGCTGATGGGACAAGCAGTATCACATTGATGCGGATGGCTGTCACCATACGGACAAGAGCTGTCACATGGGTGGGACGGCTACTGTCATGTGGATGAGTATTGTTACATGATTAGGAACAGTCATTGTCATACGGACAGCCCTGGATGGAGGCCTGGCTGCCAGAAGATTCTCACTGTGAAAATACAGATGAACCTCTGAGATACTTGGCCCCAAACAGGACAGAAGACAGTACAGGAGTCACACTGGAGGAACCACAAAGGATGTTTTCTATAGAGGTAATGTCCCTGGCTCTCCTGACTCACTGGTTCTTCCACCCTGATTGATTGTGGAAGGTTTAAGTCACAGCTTAAAATGTTACCATCCACCAGAATGCCTACCATCATCATGGGAAGTGAGAGACTCGGGGCCAGCGCTTAGTGCCCTTCTCTACACACCAAATAGCATGTATTTCAGGTCCTGCTGGACTCACAGTCTCTGCTGTAACTGCTGGACTCTGATATCAGAGGGTATAAGCAGTTATCTTACAATCAAATTATTTCATCTTCGCTCTACAATGAACACCATAGGAACCAGCAGTCAAGAAATCAAAAGATTGGGGAGCTCTGGTGGCCTAGTGGCAAGAAACTGCACTGCAATCCCAGAGGAACACGGTTCGAATCCACCAGATGCTCTGCTGGAGAAGGAGGCGCAATATCCTCCTGTACCAGTCAGATCTGATTTGACGGTACACGCACACAAAATAAAATTTAAAAAAAAAAAAAAGATGTGTTGCTCTGGGCAAACCTGCTCCAAGTGTTACAGAGCAACAGTGTCCATTTAAAGACTAAGGTGTGCCTGATCCAAGCCATTTCAGTTGCTTCCTATGCAAATGAAAAGTTGAACAATGAACAACAAAGACAGAAGCATCAATGTCTCTGAGTTTTGGAGTTGAATAAAGAATATCCCAAAAGAACAAAGACATCTATCTCGGAGGAAATACAATTAGGGTGCTCCTTGGAGGCAAGGATGATGAAACTTGGTCTCACAGTCTTTGGGCATGTTGACAGAAGGGCCTAGTCCCTGGAAAAAGATACGTTGCTGGAAAAGGTATCAGAGATAGAGAAGACAACCATCCACAAGATGGACTGAGATAGTGACAGCAACAATGATGAGGAAGATGAGGAAGACGCTTCAGGACAGGGTAAGGCTCAGAGCTGCTGTTCACAGAGTGACTGTGAGTCATGGCAGGACGCGCCTGCCTATCTGTGCTCTGCAAACCTTGCTTTGTGATTGCTGGCATTTGCATTTCCGTTCCATTCATTTTCATGCGCTGTGAAATGCCATTGCTTTTGGAAGTTTTGCGACCATTCAAAAGGTAAAATCTTTTTCCATGTTCTTATGCGGCTATGAGCACCAGCGTATAAATCTCCCTTTGAGTCTCAGTTCTCATTACCTTGGGGTATATTCCTAGTAGGGGAATAGCTGGGTCATACAAAATTTCTTTGTTCAGCGTTTTGAGGAAATGCCAAACTGCCTTCCAGAGCGGCTGTACCATTTTACAGTCCCACTAACAGTGTATGAGAGTTCTCACCTCTCCACATCCTCTCCAACAGTTATTACTTGCTGCTCTGCTAAACTTTGCCACTGTTACTGGGGTGAGATGGTATCTCACTGTGGTTTTGATTTGCACCTCTCTTATTACCAGCGATTCTGAGCATTTCTTCATGTGTCTGTTGGCCATCCACAATCTAATGGACTGAAAAATGATGGTACATTCATACAATGGAATACTATGCAGCACTCAGGAGCAATGATTTAGAAAAATACAACATAACTTGAGAGAGAGTGGAGGGCTTCATGACAAGTGAACTAACTCAGTCTCATAAGGACAAATACTGCATAAGACCATTTTTGTAAAAATAGAAGGATAACTAGTAAAACGTAGTTGGAGATCCAAGGGGGGGAAAGGGGTGGGAGTAGAGGGGTGAGGATGGGTAGGGGTGAAATCACAGGTTGCACAATTTGGTGGGTGAAGGAAAGGGGTAAAGGAAATGGGAAGGACTGGGTAAAGGTGAGCATAGATCAATGGTGTTTAATTTTTATTATTATTATTATTTTGTGTGTGTACCGTCAAATCAGATTTGACTGGTACAGGAGGATATTGCGCCTCCTTCTCCAGCAGAGCATCTGGTGGACTCAAACCGTGTTCCTCTGGGATTGCAGTGCAGCTTCTTGCCACTAGGCCACCAGAGCTCCCCAATGGTGTTTAATTTTATAAAACAAGAGTTCAAGGGAACTCTGGTGGCCTAGTGGCAAGAAGCTGCACTGCACTCCTGAAGGCACGCAGTTCTAATCCATTAGATGCTCTGCTGGAGAAGGAGGGGCAATCTCCTCCTGTGCCAGTCGGATCTGATTCAATGGTACACAATAAGGAAAAAACCTCAAAACCCAAACATAAAAGAAAAGAAGTATGGAGAAAAAATATTTTTTAATGAAAAAAAGGTAAAATCTATTCTCAGCTGCAGAGCCATTCAAGTCTAGCTCCAGGCTGAGGCCTGTCCGCCCTGAGAGATATGATAGTTCAAGAGCAGGAAGGCTGCCTCAGGGCCAGCCCACCTCGGCCTTCCCTGTAATTGCTCCTCTCCAGCCCCCTGCCCCTGAGGTCATCCGTAGGCAAAACAAAACCAACCCCACAAAGTTTTGGAAGCTTCTGGTGTGATCCAAGCCAGCAAATTGCACCAGAAACAAGTCCCACGTGCCTCTGATTTTGTGCTAGAAAGTGAACCAGAGGTGGTGCTAGCTGGTCCCTCCTCTTTTATAACTCCTCTCTGGTGAGAGAAAGCCACACACTAGGACAGACTGGGTGGTGACAGGCTGGCCACTGAGTGGGCGGGTGGAGTCCCAGCCTTGGTGACAAAGGAAGAAGAGGCTGCAGCCTCATGTCCCACACGGAAGACTAGAACCACAGGCAAGTGCACCCCCATCCACTCCCACTATTCTATCCTCTGACCCTTCCCTTTGCATTCAGTTCTGCACCCAGTGTCCCAGGGGACTCCTGGCTTCCCAATGCACAGGTACTACTGAGTGTGACAAAAATCCCAGCTCGAATCCCAGGCGGGAATTACAAAACACCCCCGAGACAACCTGTTGAACTCCTCATGCCTCATTTCCCATCTGCAAGACCAGAACGCTTCCTCAGAAAGGTGAAAAATGGAAGTATCATTTGGCTCAGCTATTCCACTCCTTCTAGCATCCCCAGTCATTGTCCAGCTTTCTGACGCATACATAGCAAGAAACTGCAAAGACCATGGCCTGAATCTGGTGGACCTTAGTCTCCAGACTGACATCGCTGCTCTTTAGCACTAAGGATGATAGAAGGAGAATAGATGCCTTTGAGCTGTGGTGTTGCAGAAAAACACTGAATACACCATGGACTTCTAGGAGAACAAACAGGTTCATCTTAGACAGGGTGAAACCAGGTTGCTCTTTGGAGGCAAGACTTCGAAAGCTTCATCTGACATACTTTGGGCATGCTGCAAGGCAGGACCAGTCCTTGGAGAGGGACATCATGCTTGGGAGGGTGCAGGGACAGCGCAATAGAGGAAGACCCTGGATGAGATGCATTGATTCAGTGACTGGGATAATGGGGGTAGGTGTGTCAGAGACGGTAAGATTAGCACAGGATAGGGCAGAGTATAGGGCTGTTGTACATAGGGTCATAAAGTGTGGTACAAAGGGTCATAAGTGCAGCAACATGAATAGATGTATGCACACTTGTGTTTATTTTGTTTGTCTTACACACTCATGTTTATTGCAGCATTATTCACAAAAGAGAGAAGAAAGCAGCCCAAATGCCCATCAACAATCAAATGGACAGAAGAACACTTGCACGATGGAGTATGACTCTGCATTTAAAAAACAATGAACTCATGAAACACTACACAACTTGGATGAATCTAGAGGATGTTCACTGAGTGAAATAAGTCAGTCACAGAAGGATAAATACTGTATAAGACTGCTATGATGTGCAACAACCAATGACTTTTTTTATTAATTTTAATGAAAGTTTACAGAGACTTAGGGTTCCATTCATTCATTGTTGCACTTTGAATATTTTTTTAAAAAATAGAAAGTGAACTGGGGAAGAGGAAGGGAGGAGGAGGGAGGAAAATGTGCAAAAATAAATGAATGAAAATCCATTTTTTCTGTAAGCTTTCATTAAAATCACAATTAAAAGAAAAACTTTATTATTTTTTTTAAAAGGCCACTGTTAAAAAAAAGTAGTATGTTTTGGAGGTTGGGGAGAGTAGGAAGTGAATGGATAAATAACAAACATAATGAACACCTTATTGGAAGAGGGAAGGTCAATGTGAAATGAATGGACAATCTGACATTGTGTGTATTGCAATTAACAACATGGAACAGGACATGAATGACTAAAATAATGCTAAGCAAAATTTTACACACATCATTCTACTAAAAAATATATAAAATATATTAAAAAGCTTACACACAGACACAGCCATGGACTGTCGACAAAGGTGGGAGGAGAGAGGGGACCAGAGATTGGTGGGTGGACAAAGAGGGGTGAAGGGGAAGGCAAAGTGCAGGGAGGATCTGATGAGAGATTGTAATAAATGGCACGGAGCAACTTTAATTAATGTTATGAAACAAAAATGTATATGAATGATTGAATGAAAAACAGGGAAAAAATGGCAAGGAATTATCTGTCATGGGTTATGGTTGGAATTGAACAAAAATAGAATGACTAAAGCACTGAGCCCTGCACCTGACCTCAGGGAGCGGGGCGCAGCACTGGGTCCCCTCTCAATGGCACTTTGAGTCAAGGTCGGATCATGTCAAGTTCAACCATCTCCTTGGTGTGTGCACAAGATGCAGATGACCAGTGGACAAGTACTGCAGGTCATGGCTTTAATAATGTCTGTCCTATAGGCATGCTTGACTGGTGTGTTATGGGGACTGATTCTGAAAACCCATCAGAGGGTCAGCTATGGGTTGGTTCTGACTTGAAGGTACACAACAACAACATGATGTGGTGACAGCCACTAGGTCCCCTCCTTTAGGACAGGCACTGACCACCTCTGATAGATTCCCCGAAGGGTTTCTCCAAGCTGGGTGGACCCCAGGGCAGGCTGTGCCCTGTAGGATAAGCCCATACCAGACCAGGCTAAGCCCACTCCAGACGAGGTTGGGGACCGTGCAAAACTGGCAGAGAGGTCACTTCAAGAATTGGTGATGGGACTGATATTCTTTCTTCTGTATGTGACATGGCCCAGGTGACTCTTGTACCTGTGGGGACTGTGGGGCCATGGCCAGTCAGGGATACAGAACAACATGGGTTGGAGGGACTTGAAACCTGGCCCCACACGTACCCAGGGACGATCATCATTAGTCCTGGCCAAGCTGACCAGGCACTGTTGAATCTGAGAGCAAAGAGCGGACCAGAGGCCTTTGACAAGTCCTTAGCATGTAACATACACCAGGCCCGGCAGTGGGGAACAGCGGCTGGGAGCTAGTCCAAGGCTGCGCTGTGGGCTCTTTTACTTCCGAAGCCAGGAAGCCATGTAACTTTGCATTTGATTTATGCTGTCCTCATCTTATCAGCACTTCCCAAGAAGTAAAAATAGGGGATTTGAATGTTCACAGTAAGGAGCAGAGACAGGAAAGAGATTAAAGTGCCCGCCACAGCTCCGGGTCCCCTTCCTCCCAGGAGGCAATGGAAGGGTGGATCAGAACTGGCTGAGGCCTGTGCTTGCAGCTGGGAGTGCGAGGCCTTGAAGCCACCGGGCTGGGCAAGGACACAGCCAGCAGGTGAGCACGCCAAGTCCCACCAGGTACTGAGACATGACGCTGGTGGTGGTGTTTTATGATGTCAAATATGACTCACAGCGACCCCATGAGCAACCGAGCTGAAATCTGCTCTATCCTGTGCTGTTCTCACAATCTCTAACACGTTTGAGTCCACTGCTACAGTCACTGTGTCAATCTGTCTTGTCGAGCATGGGGGAATCAGTCCTAGCTTTGCTCACCTCTCTCAGGTCCTAGAAGGCCTTCCCATGGATGCGGCCACCTCACTTTTCCACAACATGCAGGCCCACGGGCTATTGGCAGACTACAGTCCTGGTCACTGAGGATTCCCTGCTAACCTTCCCAGACCTCTCCCTCTGATGCCCTCCCTCTGTGGTTTCCAGAACCCCCACCCTCTTATTTATCTAGTTATAACAGAAAATACCACACACAGATTTCCTGTCTCGTAGTTTTGTTGTTATTAGGTTCCCTCAGGTTGGTTCTGCCTCAGAACAACTCTTTATAAAACGTGAACGAAACACCACCCAGTCCTGTTCCATCCTAAGCTCTGTGGCTGGGCTCGAGCCCATGGCTGCAGCCACTGCACGAATCCATCTCATTGAGGGTCTTTTTTTTTACATCAATCCTGTACTTTACCAAGGAAATGCTGGTGGTACGATTCACAGGGACCACACTGTTACTGCAAAGACAGAAACTCTCTGGTGATTGAAGTTCACCATTCAGTGGTTCTGCATGAGAAAGAGAGGCAATCTCTTCCC
>NW_006399839.1:7021240-7078051 GCF_000299155.1 Elephantulus edwardii | reverse complement strand
TACCCAGCATGATGTCCCTCTCTAAAGACCCGTCTCTCCTTACAATATGTCCAAAGTATGTCAGACGGAGCCTCAGAATCCTTGCCTCCAAGGAGCAGCCTGGTTTAATCCTCTCTACAATGAATCTGCAGGAGGGGAAGGCCCTCTATGAGGTGGATTGATTCAGTGACTGGGGTAATCGGGATGGGTGTGTCAGAGGCAATGTGATTCAACCAGGATAGAGCAGGGTTTAGGGCTGTTGTACATAGGGTCGCTATGAGTCGCAAACGACTTGACGGCATATAACAACAACACAACAACAACAAAACAATGAATCTGTTTGTTTTCTTGGCAGTCCATGGTACATTCAATACTCTTCTCCAGCACCACAGCTCAAAGGCATCAATTCTCCTGCTATCCTCCCTAGTCATTTTCCAATTCTCTGATGCATAACAAGTGATTGCAAAAACCATGGCTTGTATCAGGTGGACCTTGGTCTCCAGAGAGACACTGTTGCTCTTGAATATTTTGGAGAGGTCCCTAACCGCAGACTTTCCCATTGCAATACGTTTTTTGATTTCCTGGCTACTGGTGCCAAGAGTGTTGTCTGCGAGATAGTCTTTCCACGGTGGCCCTTACCTCATCCCTGTGAACCAACCCCCTAGGCCTTCCCCTGCCTCCCCACCTACTCTCCTATACCCGCCTCCTTTCCCTGTGTGCCCTAGACCCTCACACCTCCTCCACTGTGCTCCCCAGGCTCTCACACACACTACCCCCTGCCTCCCTCAGTTCCTCACTCACTCCTCGTTGTGTTCATTGCATGGTCTGCCCCTCCAGATGCATTAGCGTTCTTCAAGGGCTGCATCCACTGCTTAGTGGGGACACTGCTCAGCTTACCAAGCACTGTGACTCCAGTCTGGGTGCTGATGGCCTTTCTCTGCTCTGGCACCCCAGCCTCAGGTCACCACATCTACAAGAAGCAGAGGTGCACATGGCCAGAGAAGACCCAGAAGAGGGGAGTAGAGACCTCGCAGCAAGCGTCAGGCAATGGCCCTCATTTTAGTGCCAGGCTCTGCCTGCACCAGCCTCAGACTTCGCAGTTCTCTCAAGTCCCTTTGTCTATGGCTCCTAGGTCACTCTCAGTGTTGTCAAGTCAATTCTAAGTCATGGTTCTGTGGGTGGTAGGACTGTTCTGGAGGGTTTTCAGGGCCTTTATAGAAGGGAGTGGTATAGAATGTAGGGTGGTGTCAGCTGTGGGGAATTTTCACTGCTTAACCCAAAAGCTGCATCTCTCCGCCAGTTGAAATCCACCAGCAATTCCGAGAAAGAACGATGGAAGATCTCCTTCTGTGCAAGTTACAGCCTCCCAAAAACCAGCTAGAGGGACAGCTATGCATCTGTTGTGGCTCAACAGCTATGAATTCAGTAGTGAATTTTACAAAAGCCGATCTCCAGGCTTGTCTTCGGCGGCATCTCTAGGGTAGGATCGAAGTGCCAACCCTTCACCAATAGTTCAACCATCTGAACCATCAAGAGACTCCTTCTTGATTATCTATGAGATGTCTATGAGGTATCATCTCACCCCAGTCAGAATAGCAAAATTTAACAGAACAGCAAGCAACAAATGCTGGCGAGGTTGTGGAGAAACTGGAACCCTTATTCACTGTTGGTGGGAGTGCAAAATGGTGCAACCACTGTGGAAGGCGGTATGGCGCTTTCTCAAAAAGTTGCAAATAGAGATACCATTTGACCCAGCAATTCCACTACTGGGAATATATTCCAAAGAGACCATAACTGACATCCAAGCAGATATATGCACACCCATGTTTATCGCAGCTCTGTTCACAACAGCAAGGAGTTGGAAACAACCCAGGTGCCCATCAACAAACAAATGGATAGAGAAGCTGTGGTATATTCACACAATGGAATACTATGATGCATTGAAAAACAAGGAACTAATTCAATATTATTCAAAATGGGTGAGCCTGGAGGACATTATGCTGAGTGAAATATCTCTGTTGCAAAAGGACAAATATTGCATGGTGCCACTGCTGTAAAATGGGACTGATATCAGGGTGGGGGTAAGACTGAGAAAAACTGGATAAATTGTGTATACTGCACTGAAACAGATGAGGGACTGAATAATTTAGAAGCGATGTATGATGGTATTATGGTTATCACAAGAGTCCACAATTAAAGTTGCATAGTGGAATGTACTTGGGGCAGTGGAAGGGGTGCGGGGGGATTGTGTATCAGGGAGGGAGTCTTTCTTTTACTTTCGAAAGAGAGGAGCGAACTGGGGGGCGGGGGGAGAGGGCTGGGCGGGTGGAGAAGTGCAGCAATGAATGAATGGAAATCCAAACTCTCTGTAAATGTTCATTAAAATTATTTAAAAAAATAAAATTTTAAAAAAAAGAGAGAGACTCCTTCTTGCACTGTTGTTCTGGGTACAGGCCTGTCAGACGCAAGCCGTCAGTCTACATGTACGTACCCACGCCTGACTGACCGGCACAGAAAACAAGCATGAAGTAAGTATTTTCATCTGGTTTTCTTTTCTTTTGTTTCTATTGTAACTTTATGACAACCTGCTAGTTTGAACGGAGGAATACAGAGAGAAGAGCTCCCTAAAACTTCTCCTGCTGCTATGGCTATAAATACATAATAAGTTCAAATTCTTTCTCATTGCCATTGTGTCAGGACCAACGCATACCTAGGCCTCTAACGGGTTTCTGAGACTATAATTTGCAGCAAGAGGGTACTGCAGTGGGCTGATCCGGACTGCTGGAGAGGTGTGGTCTTCAGGTTAATAGCACACTTCACCATGAACTATGCCACCAGAGCTCCCCGAGGGGGACCAGTTAAGCATTGCTAACGAAAACAGGAAAAAAAATTGACTCAGAGTTCTTACATAAATATATATCCCATGAATGTCTCCATCTATTAGCTAGCACAAAGCAAATCAAAAGGTCAGGCAAAGTTCTCTGCAGTGACACACTCAGAAAATGATATCTAAATGTTGTCCCCGCAGCCTCTATACAATGCGGAGCCTTGAACTGTTTATAATATCATACAACAGAAGCACAATCACTCAAGAACATAGTTATGCTGCCCTTTGAAGCTGCCTGAAGCTCAGGCATTACACAGGCAGGAAGCAGAAATCTGGGCTTTGATTTGTTTCAAGTAAATTAAACAAAACTGGAAACCATATTTCCTCTCATTCAGAGGCCATTTATAAAAGGCAGAAGACCAAAAATACCAGGTGATTATCAAATGACGGAACTGGCTCTTCGCAAGTGAAAAAGGGAAAGCAAACCCCCTGAATGGTGAGCATCAGCCGTCCACGCACCACTGCCTGTTTGTGTTGCGACGGCTTGTGCATGGCTGTGATGGTGGAAGGAGGTATTGCAAGTATTTCAGAGACCAGCCGGGTCACCACGATGCCCAAGCTTCAATAGTCCATCAATTAAGAATTCCTGGGAAGAAAGGCCTAGAGATCTACTTAAGAAAAGTGTTGTTGTTGTCATTGTTATGTGCTGTCGAGTCACTTGTGACTCATATAGAGTCACTTGCGACTCAAAGTGACCCTATGTACAACAGCTCTGAACCCTGCTCTACCCTGAGCCAATTGCATCATCTCTGACACACCTATGCCCATTACCCCAGTCATTGAGTCAATCCATCTCATCGAGAGTCTTCCTCTCCTGCACTGTCCCTCCACCATGAGGTCCCTCTCCAAGGTCTGTTGTCTCCTTGCAATATGCCCAAACTATGTCAGATGGAGCTTCAGAATCCTTGCCTCCAAGGAGCAACCTGGTTTAAGAAAATTGTTCTTTTTATGTGCCATCAAGCTGCCTGCAACTCATTGTGACCCTATGTACAACAGCTCTGAACCTTGCTCTATCCTAAGCCAATCTTATTGTCTCTGACACACTTACCTCCCATTACCCCAGTCACCAAGTCACAGGGTCTTCCTCTCTTGCACTGTCCCTTCACCCTCCCAAGCATGATTTCCCTCTCCACAGACTGGTCCCTCCACGCCACGTGCCCAAAGTATGTCAGACAAAGCTTCAGAATCCTTGCCTCCAAGGAGCAGGATTTCACCTGGAGAGGTTTCACCAAGGAGAGGTTCACCCTCCCCGGGATGAACCTCTTTGTTCTCTTAGCAGTCCACAGTATATTCAGTAATCTTCCCCAGCACCACAGCTCAAATTAGTTAATCAAAATTATGTGATGACCCCAGAACATTGGTCAATACAGTGTTGGAGAAGTAGCCCCCTAGGTTGGAAAGAAGCCCAAATACGAAATGGCCCTTAACAATGAACTCAAGTACATCTACACCCACGAATACAGTATAGGATGGGGCAGAGGTGTGGTTTTGGGAGTCACAGTGTGTTATAGCTGATTCAATGGAACTAGCAACAACGATCAAGAAACTTGCATCCCTGATTCTAAGGCGGTTACTGCTCAAAGCAATTGGGGGGAAATGGGTTTCTTTAAGGTCAAGAAGTCACCCAAATAAACATGCCTCACACTTTTATGGCTTTTGTTCACAGTCCTGTGCTGAATCTTCTTGTGCTGTTGTTGTGCACTGTGGAGTTGGAACTGACTCATACCTGACCCTCCAGTGGCTTTTCAGAGGCCGTAAATCACATGGAAAGAGAGTGCCCATCCTTCTCCCAAGAAGCAGCTGGTGGATTTGAACCTGGTTCTTCCTGCCGTTGGCTTTAGGACTGCCATGAGATAACGGGGTGGGATTGTGCAAATGTGAGGTGCTGCTGGCCCACCGAGGGCATTGGATTGCTTGCTAAGAACATAAATAAAATGAAGAGTGCTGTGTGATCAAACAAATCAGGTCCGTTTTGCCACACTGCCAGGCTTAAAATTGAGCCATTTAAAGGGAAAATGGAATGTCCTACTCTTAAGGAAAACAATATATGCCCTGGACCCAAGATCCCCACACTGTGCTAAGAGACAGAGAGTTTGACAGCAGAGATGGCACTAGGAACAGTGGCAGAAAAACAATTGTGGGCTTCTTGGCCAATGGAGTGGGAAAGGTTGAATGCCTTCATGCAGGAGGCTTGCTGGCCGGAGAGGAGTACCTCTGAGTACTTGCTATGGAAACTAGGTTTGCCAGTCCTCAGAGTTGAGTAGCTTAGAGCTGAGACTTGCTAGTGGAGTGGGATGTTTTAAGTATTTGATAAGCAGATATTTAAAAAAAAATTGGGGGTATAGACAGGGAGAAAAGTGCAATGATGAATGAATGGAGGAAATCCAAAGTCTGTAAATGTTCATGAAATAATTTTTTTAAAAGAACATCACAATATTTTTCTTTTTTAAAAATTTTATTTTATTAATTTTAATGAACATTTACAGAGATTTTGGATTTCCATTCATTCATTGTTCCACTTTTCTCTCTGTCCAGCCCTCGCCGCCGCCCCGCTCCCCCAGTTCACTCCTCTCTTTAAAAAGCAAAAGAAAAATTTCTTCTTTGGTATACAATCCCCCCCGCACCCCTCCCACCGCCCTGAGTATTTTATGTTGGCTTGTGTACAAAATGATGCATTGTGTTTCCCACATTGCTCCACTCACACTGCGTTTCATACGACTGTTCCCATACATTGTGTTTTATAATAAATTAATCACAATTGATCCATGCCCACCATCACCCCGCCTTTTCAGGTCCCCACCGGTTCTTTCCTAATTCCTTCACCTTCTTCTTCTGCTCACCAAACTCTGCAACCTCGTGATTTTCCAGATCTTAAAAAGCTGTGTAGCACTTGCCTGATCAAGGCAGAGGCCAAGGCCAAGGGGCTGAGGACCAGTGACAGGCCTGCCTGCAGGCATGGATGAGAAGAGGCTATCCTGGTTGAAGAACCTTAGTCACTTCGGATTTTGTACTGTAGCTTCTGCAGGAAACTCAACAATTGCAAATATTGTCTGTCTGTTCTGTGTGGCCATTGCAATGAGCAGGTGAACCCAGCAGGGACGTAGAGAGTGACAAGAGAGGAATGGTTGGTGTTAGAGGTGGTAAAAAGGTGGAGATGGGCCTGACCTACTTCTTCTCCTTTTTTTTTTCTGGTGAGAAAAATTTATATTTAGAATTAGCCAGCTGGACTCAGTTTAGATGATCCCAATTTTGTTGGCAACATCCAAAGCATCATAGTCAGGAGCAAGTCAAACACAGGCCTTCTTCTCTCCATCAGGCCTAATCAAGATGTTGACCTTGGCCACCTCAATGTCATAGAGCTTCTTTACAGCTTGTTTGATTTGGTGCTTGTTGGCCTTGACATCCAAAATTAACACAAGTGTGTTATTATCTTCTGTCTTCTTCACAGCTGACTCAGTGGTCAGGGGAAATTTGATGATGGCATAGTGGTCAAGCTTGTTTCTCCTGGGGGCGCTCTTCCGGGGGTATTGGGGCTGCCTTTGGAGTCTCAGCATCTTAGGCCGCCGGAACGTGGGTGACATGCAGATCTTCTTTTGTTTGTGGCTGTGGTTGTTGCCCTTCAGGACGGCCTTCTTGGTCTTTAATGCCTTTGCTTTGGCTTCAGTTTTGGGAGGCGCAGGGGCTTCCTTCTTCGCTTTCGGTGCCATCTTCATATCCTGATCTACTTCTCCTACCAACAGCCATGGGCTATTGATGATGATGAAGATTCTTCTTCTTGTGACGTTAGAGGCCAGACACCTCCATTCATGCCCTTTTGTTATACTTGCTAAAACACTCTCAGTTTCCAAGAGCCTTAGTGGTTCAAAACTGCCCATGGAGGAAACCAATTGAACTTGGTGATAACAGAGCATCCACAGAATGAAGCCGCTTCTGTCCTTCCCGATGCACAGGATTAAATATCATTACCTGAGCTAGCCTTCAAGGACTTTTGACAACCAGAAAAACCCACAGGCTACTCAACTGGCTTTGCATCTTTGTAAAAATTTGGGTCATCTCTACAGGCTGCTCCTTAGAGGCAAGGATTATGAAGCTTCATCTAACATACTTTGGGCATGGTGCAAGGAGGGCTCAGTTCTTGGGGAAGGACGTCATGCTTGGGAGGGTGGAGGGACAGCACAAGAGAGGAAGAACCTGGTTGAGATGGATTGACTCAGTGACTGGGGTAATGGGGATAGATGTGTCAGAGACAATGAAGTTGGCTCAAGACAGAGCAGGGTTCAAGGCTGTTGTACATAGGATTGCTATGAGTTGCAAGAGACTCGATGACACTTAACAGTAAGAATAGGTCTACTTCTGAGCTCTATTCTACTCCATGGATGTGTGTCTGTTCCTTCATTGATACCACTTTGTCTTGGTGACAATAACTTTGCATAAGTGGTTTTTTAAAATATTTTGTTGTGGTTTTGGAGAAAATTTACAGAGCAAATTAGTTGACCCTTCAGCAATTTATACAGATTGTTTTGTGATGGGGATCTCCGTCGTTCGTTACCAGTCTGCTTATTTCTGCTTTGGGTGGTCCATTTCTGTCTTCCCAGGTTTCCTGCCCTTTCCTGCCTTCTTAACCGAGCCTTTGAGCTGATGTTGCACACACAGTTGATTGTTCCAAGGAACGTTCCTCCCGGATGTTGTTCACTTTTATAGGCCTGACTTTATGTGTGAGGAAACTCCGGCGGCAGAATCTGTAGAGAACCGTACTGCTAGCTGCCTCTCTGGTGGTACAAATCAATTGGAAAAAGATGAGCAATCTCCTCCTGTTTGATTTATATCCTCCAAAACCCACCGTAGGGTCAGCCATGCGTTGATTCAGACTCAACAGGAAAGACTTTTGACTTTTCACTTCTAAGTGGCTGAAGGAGTATCTCCAGGAATGATTTCTGCTCTATGTTAAAAGAGGATCTATTCTTTAATGCCACAGACTCGGGGATTCCACCAATTTCTAAGTCTGATCTTTTCTGTGACTTTGAATTTTGTTCTGTCTTTTTCTCCTACAGGGAACTCCTGTGGCATACTGGATCACATGTTGCATGGTTCATACATAGAGCTCCTGATTATAAAGGTTCCTGGGTCTTCTGTTCTGCAGAGTTCCCTTTTCTTCTGGGCCCCACCCTACAAGTCACAGATGCTTCAAAAGGCCCATATTTTCATCGCTGCTCCTCCACACAGCACAGTCAACAGGGTCCTTGTTCCCTGAACCATGATCCCCAGAGTGCAACAAACAGAAATCTGTGGCAATCACCGTATTTTTTTTTCTTCATTTTTTTTCCTCTCAGGGATCATCGGTCTACAACGCCTAACTGTCGGGGCAGGTTGACATCGTTGATTCTCAGTGCTCGGAAAGGTCCCTGACAGCAGATTTCCCGAATGTAATCTCTCTTTTGATTTCCTGACTGCTGATGCCAAAAGTGTTGATTGTGGAGCTGAGCAAGCTGTAACTGTTAACGACCTCAATCTCTTCTCCATCCGTCATGGTGCTGCCAGTTGGCCCAGTGGTGAGAATCTTTGTCTTCTTGATGGTGAGCTTCAATCTGTATTGAAAACTACAGTGCTTGACTTTCTGCAGCAAGCGCTTCAGGCCCTCCTCAGTTTCAGTAAGCAGGGTTGTGTCATCTGTATAACGCAGGTTGTTTATAAATCTTCCTCTAAACCTGATGCCACATTCCTCCTCAAAAAGCCCAGCCTTCCAAATGATCTGTTCTGTATATAGATTGAAAAGGTATGGAGATAGGAAGCATCTCTGACATACTCCCTTCCTGATTTTGAACTATGCAGTGTTTTGTGTTTCCCTGCTCAGTTCTGAGGATTGCGTCCTGGTTCACTATCATTGCCCTCATTTTTTTAATTTTGTTGTTGTAGATTGCTGTCAAGTCAATCACAACTCATGGTAACCTTATGAACAAAAGGCCTGAAGCCTTTCTATAACTATTGTCGTTTATCAAAGATCATAGAGATTCCAGAGGCAAGTTGTTTAGGAATTGGATGCCACTCCTGCTTCCAAGCCCTTATTTTAAAGATGGGGAAACTGAGATCAAAGAGCCTAAAACTGAACGGAACTGAAACCCATCTTAAGACACACACACACACACACACACACACACACGCCCAGAGATTTTCAACATTTTCTTTAAAGAAAATGAAATTGTGATGTTCCAAAACTCAGCTGTCATCAGATATGTGTATTTTTTGAAAACCAAACATGAAAATCTAGAAAAACTCTTTCCCAGATGTGAGCTCACACTCTAAAAGCAAGTAAGATATTTTAATTGAACAAAAAAAGAAAGAAAGATGGTGGGTTTTTGCTGGCAGCTGTGAAGTAGCCAAAGTAGTAGCTATGTCGAGCCTCAATTCAGCTTAACATAAACTTGAGTTACTTCAACAAATCTAGAACAATCTGCGTAGATAAAACACCAGATAAACAGACGCAGGTCTGTGACCCACAAAACAAGCGTTGCAAGCCCTGAGTGCGCCAGAGGTGTGTGAATGTGGAGGAACTGTCCGAGCCACGTGCAGAGAGGATTGTCAGCAGAGCTCAGCTGTCTGGAGGAGCAGAGGAGACAGAGGACCAAGTTCAAAGCTTTGAATATGGGTGGAAGCTGTGATGCCCCATGAGCCCCAGAGAGGAAGGAACTCTGCAGGGAAACACCTTGAAATCTTCAGAGGGAACTCCTGTGGTCTGAGGAATACCAAGCGTTCCTGGATAAAGTCAAACTCCAGGAAACAGGTAACGGAGGAGAGTGAAACATTGAAAGATTTCCAAAGCTCACACAAGGCAAGGAGTCATCAATGTCCCACCAGCTGGCAGGAAGCCTCCTCGTCCTTGCAGAACACCTGGGCATTCAGCCAAGACCTCAGAGCATAACATGCCAGCCAGTTGTTGTCATGTAAGGTGGAGACAGAACCGACTCATAGCTGACTCTCCAGTGGGTTTTCAGAGACAGTGCGTGGCACCAGGAAGAGATTGCCCATCTTTCTCTTGCACAGCAGGTAGTGGATTTGAACCCGTGGACTTCTGAGTTGACAGTACAGCTCCTTATCACTAGGCCAAACTAAAGACAGGGAATTCTGGTGATGTAATCCATAGGGAGTCTGACTGACAGCAATGAGGTGAGAGCTAAGATAAGACCTACCACTCCCTTCTCAAGGAAGCTCTGGTGCCTTAGTGGCAGGAAGTTGTGGGGCAACTCCAAAGGTACACAGTTCGAGGCCACCAACTGCTCGGTGGTGAGAGAAGGATGGACAATCTCCTCCGACTTGATGATACACAACAACTCCCTTCTCAAAAACTCAGAGCTGTTGGGTCAGAACCAACTCAACACTGATCCATCATTGGGTTTCTAAGATTGTAAACTGCCTGGGAGGAGATTTTACTCATCTTCCTCCTTCAGATTTGTGGATTTGAAATAATCCAGGGGGAAGGGAGAAGTCTTTGGACTGACGGTAACTGAGCAGGAATGGAATCAAGAGTCTCTCTTGTGAGGTTGGGACAGGACAGGACAGGGTGCAAGTCTGTGGTTCCCCAAGTCGCTATGAGTCATACTCGACTTGACATCAACAACATCACATCATCAACAGCTCCCATCAGACTAAGCCACTGAAGCTTCCCTGACACAACTTACACGTATCACTAACAATAATGCACAGTAATCAATAACGTCAGTCAGGATAAGGTCAGGGATTAGACTAGAACAGAACAGACCATCACTTGCTCATATGATGAAATGAAAGAAAAGGAAAACAAATTCCGAAGAGCTGAAAACACGACCTTGCGGAGGAGACCATCTCAAAAATCGATATGATGCTTTAAACAGTGACCAGAGGTGTTGTGGGGATGGTATCAGGGACGCCAAACATGAAGAAAGCAAAAGGTCATTATAGAGACAAGAAAGAAAGAGAAGACTAAAATGGGTATCAGAAGAGATTCTGAAAATCGCCTTGGAAGACAGAACTGTCTCAACAAAGGGAAGAAATATTGAAATAAGAGAGATGCATGGAAGATTTCAAAGGGTAGTTAAAGATGACAAAAGTTAAGTGTTATTAAGAAATGTGCAAAGAGCTGGGGCTGAAGAAACAAAATCAAGCCCCAAGTTGCAATTCTGAAGGATTCTATGGGTCAAATACTGAATGATGCAGCAAGTACCAAAAAAAGGTGGAGGGACCACATAGTCACTGTGCTGAAAAGAACTGTTTCCCACAGAACCAGTCCAGGAAGTAGTAGCATATGGATCAAGAACCAATGGTAATGAAGGAAGAAGTTCAGCCGCACTGAGGGCATTAGTTGGAAAAACTGGGAAGTAATGGAAAACAAACTGAAGGGCTTCAATGAACAGACATAGCTCCTGAACGTGCCCACTAATCTATATTCACAAATTTGGAAGGCAGCTACTCAGCCAATTAACTGGAATTGGCCCATATTTGTTTACATGCCAAAAAAAGATGATTCAGCACAACATGGAAATTACTGAATAATCTCATTAATATCACATGCGAACAAAGCCTTGCTGAAGATTCTTATAAAAAAAAAATTGGAACAGTCTATCTATAGGGAACTACCAGAAATTCAAATTGGATTCAGAAAAGGTCATGGAAGGAGGAATATCATTAATAAAATGTCATGTGAATCTTGGCTGAAAGCAGAGACAATCAGAGAGATGTTTACTTGTGTTTTATTGACTATGTAAAGGCATTTGACTGTGTGGATCACAGCAAATGATGGCTAACATTGAGGAGAAGGGGAATTCCAGAGCTCTTAATCAGGCTCATGTAAAATCTAGACATAGACCAAGAAACAGCTGTTTGACTAGAACAAGGAAACACAACAGGGCTAAAAATCAGGGAAGGTTTACCTCAGGGTTGTATTCTTTCTCCATATGTATTTTATTTGAATGCTGAGCAAATAATTCAAGAAAATGAACTATATGATGAAGAATGTGGCATCAGTGTTGGAGGACGGTGAATCAACAATCTGCATTAAGCACATGATACAAACTTGCCTGCAGAAAGTAATGAAGATTTGAAGCTCTTACTGAAGGAGATAAAAAAAAACCTATATACAGCCTTCAAAACAGATTATATCTCAACATCAAGAAAACAAAGACCATCATTCAACCAATAGGCAATATCATGGTTCTTTGTTGCTGTTGTTATGTGCCATCAAGTTGCTTGCAACTCATAGAGATCCTATGTACAACTCTAAACCCTGCTTTATCCTGTGCCAATCTTATTGTCTTAGACACACCTACCCCCATTACCCCAGTCACTGAATCAATCCATCTCATCATTGGTCTCCCTTTCTTTCTCTGTTCCCTCCACCCTTTCAAGCATGAGGTCCCTCTCCAAGGACTCCTTGCAACATGCCCAAAGTATGTCAGGAAGCCTCAGAATCCTTGCCTCCAACAAGCAGCCTGGCTTCACCCTCTCTAGGATAAACCTGTTTGTTCTCTGAGCAGTCCATGGTATATTCAACACTCTTCTCCAGCAACCATAGCTCAAAGGCATCAATTCTCTTTCTATTATCCCTAGTCATTGTCCAGCTCTCTGACGCATAGCACGCAATTGAGAAGACTATCGCCTGAATCAGGTGCACCTTAGTCTCCAGCCTGACATCATTGCTCTTTGGTACCCTGGAGAGGTCCCTGACAGCTGACTTTCCCAACGCAATTCATCTCTTGATTTCTTGGTTGCTGGTACCAAGAGTGTTGATTGTGGAGGCAAGCAAACTAAAACTTAACAATCTCAATCTCTTCACCTGATGCTGCCAACTGGCCCAGTGGTGAGAATCTTTGTTTTCTTGATGTTGAGCTTTAATCCATACTGAAGGCTGTAGTCTTTGAACTTCTGAAGCAAGTGCTTCAGGTCCTCCTCAGTTTCAGCAAGCAGGGTTGCATCATCTGCACAACGCAGGTTGTTAATTAATCTTCCTCCAATCCTGGTGCCACATTCCTCCTCATACAGTCTAGTGTCCTGGATGATCTGTTCTGCATACAGATTGAAAAGGTATGGGGACAGAATACATCCTTGACGGACCCCCTTCCCAATTTTGAACCATGCAGTGTCTCCTTGCTCTGTTCTGATGACTGCCTCTTGGTTCAAGCATAGGTTTTGCATAAGCACAATCAAATGTTCTGGGATTCCCATTCTTCTCAGAGTCAGCAGACAGAGAAAAATTAATTTGTCGATAATTTCTTTTTGCTTGGATCCACAATCAACAACCATAGCAACAGTTGCGAAAATGAGTCTAATCCAAGGTACGGATTTTGAATTACTCTTCATGCATCTGAAAGTGGGTCCATGAATAAGGAAGACCAAGGAAGAACTGATGCCATTGAATTGTTATAGTGGCAAAGAGTACTGGATATCCCATGGACTGTCAAAAGAACAAACAAAGCTGTCTTTGAGGACGTGAACTAGCATGTTCCTTAAGAGGAAAGGATGGTAAAACTGTATCTGACATACATGGGGCGTGTTATCAGGAGGGGCAAGTCCTTGGGAAAAGATACCACACTGAGAAAGGCAGAGGACCAGTGAAAGAGGTGGTGATGATCAAGGAGATGAACAGACAAAGCGACTGCCGTGGGCTTGAACAAAGAAGGTGGGGATAGTGCAGGAGAGAGTGAGGTTCAGACAGACTACTCACAGTAGTCACCGTAAGTTATCACTGACTCCATGGTCCAGGAGTCACTATGAGTTGCCTGCGACTCAACAGCACTTAACAACACCACCACCACCAGCAGCAGCAGAGAGAGAGAGAGCAGATGGCCTAGCGGACAGAAAGCCATGCTCCCAAGCCAAATGTGGGTGACTCTACTCCGCGGCCCCCAGGCCTGCCTTTAATTGTTTTTGGTGAAACATTCTTCTAGGTCATATAACCCTGGTGTGTCCACTTGCTGTACAGAGGTAACTCGTGGTTGCTGTGAGGCCGAACACTGTGACACTGATGAGTCAAATGCGAGAATGGATACCCATGGTGGACAGTGTTTGGTGGAGCTTCCCGATTAAAACAAGCTTGGAAGCAGGAATGGCATCCACTTCCACAATAGCTTGCCTCTGGAAACCCTATGAACCTGGAGAAAGGACGAAAGTTATATAGGAGGGGTCCCGGACTTCCATTCACAGGGTCCTACGAGTCGCCTGCGACTCGACAGCACTTAACAACACAACAACAACAACCACGGCACATGACCACAACGACAGTGAATTTTAAGAGTGAATTTATCTAAAGATAGCACATTTGGCCCTTATTTTCCCTTGACTTGTTCTGACAACAACTGTCTTTTACTTTTTACTTAAAAAGCTAAAATAATACGTCATGTTCAAAGTCGCATCCCTTCTGCTCAGCATCAGAATTTTTAATAAAAATGAAAAGCTAGAGTCATAATTAATTTTTTAAGCATATAGCAGGAGTCGTATCCACTTCCTAAACCACACGCCTCTGGAAATTCTATGAACTTGGAGAAACAACAATAGTTTGGTTTTTTGTTTTGTTTTGTTTTTAAAATTTAATTTTTGGGTGGGTTTCGTATTTCAAACACATTTATATTGTGTTTCTTACGATAATTTCCATACATTTTGTCTTTTTTAATTAATTTTTTTATGTTATAATTATTTGTGTGTGTGTGTACTGTCAAATCGGATCTGACTGGTACAGGAAGAGATGTGTCCCTCCTTCTCCAGCAGAGCATCTGGTGGATTCGAACCACACACCTCTGGAATTGCAGTGCAGTTTCTTGCCACTAGGCCACCAGAGCTCGCCACAACAATAGTTTTATAGAAAGGCTTCAGGTCTTTTTTTCACAGGGTTGCTATGAGTCGTGCTTGACTCGACAGCAATCAACAACAACACAGGAATCTCAGCTACGCTTTTTAACAAACATGTGATAACTGTTGGTAGGTCCCTCGTAGTTGACTGTGACTCATAGTGACTGTATGAACAACAGATCTGACGCAGCCCTATCCCGTTCCATCTTCACCATGTCGGCCACGGTCAAGCCATTGTTGCAGTCAATGCGTCTGTCAATCCGTCTCCACGAGGATCTTCCTCTCTTTCTCTGACCCCTCACCTTTCCCAGGTTGATATCTTTTCCCAAGGACGGGCAACATGACAACATGAGCAAAGTAAGGGAGATGAAATCTCACCACGCTGGCCTCAATGGTACACCCTGGTGATGGTCGCAAAGGCAACTCTGTGACAGCAGAAGCTTTGATAGTAAATGGGTGGTTATCAGACCAAATGGCTTGGTCCTCTACGGGTTTCAAAACAGCGACAGGAAATGGACAGAGAAGTAAAGGTCTCTGGGTTTGCCCGCTGGCGCTGTGCCCCTGAGCATGACAGGCAGGAAATGGCCGAGTGACACCCGTGCAGCCCCTGAGCCAGGGCTTCCCTGAGGGACCCAGGGGACAGGCTTGTCTCGAGATGTATCACATGAAAAGCACATGTCTCATGCCCTCTGATCACATGCAAAGCCACTGGTGGTTTCGTTTTGTCCTCACACACATCATGTTGTTGTTGTTGCTGTTGTTGGGTGCTGTGGAGTCAGCTATGACTCACAGCGACCCCGTGAACAACAGCTCTGAACCCTGCGCTACCCTGGGCCACCCTCATCGCCTCTGACACATTCGGGCCCGATGTTACAGACACTGGGCCAATCCATCTCACTGAGGCGCTTCCTCTCTTACACTGCCTCTCCCTTCTTCCAGGTATGATGTTCTTCTCCGAGGACTGGCTCCTCCTTGTAATAATGCACCCAGAGTATGTGAGATGGAGTTTGGCCACCCTTGCCTCCAAGGAGCATACTGGTTTCACGTTCTCCAAGACATATTTGTTTGTGCTTCGGGCAGTCCAGGAGATATACCCAGCATCACAACTCAAAGGCATCAATTTGTCTTCTGTCATCCTTAAAAACGGTCCAGCTTTCCCACTGAAGGCTCAGCTAAGAGTTGATTCCAACCCGGCCACAATGAGATACAAGAAGCAGAGAGTGGGGAGCTCTGGTGGCCTAGTGGCAAGAAGCTGTGCTGCAATCCTGAAGGGTGTGTGTGTGTGTGTGTGTGTGTGTGTGTGTGTGTGTTGATTGCCTTTGAGTCAAGCACGACGCATAGCAACCCTATGAACAAAAGGCCTGAAGCCACTCCACAACTATCAACATTTATCAAATTTCATACAGTTTCCGGAAGCATGTTGTTTAGGAAGTGGATGCCACTGCTGCTTCCAAAAATCCTGAAGGTGCACGGTTCAAATCCACCAGATGCTCCTCTGGGGAAGGAAGGGCAATCTCCTCCTGTGCCAGTCAGAGCAGATTTGACGGTACACAAGAAGGAAAAAACCCCAAACCCCCACCATATGAAATAAAAAAACGAAGAAGAAGCAGCAGCAGCAGCAGCAGAGAGCGAAGGCTTGGATCACCCTTTTAGGCAACAAAACAGCCATTAGCACTGGAGTCTAGCCCCAACCAGAGGTGCTAAAAGATCCCACTTCTATTTTGTGGAAGAAGACTTGAATTGCACAATGTAACACAGCTGCTTTGCTCTAGAAGACGTTTACTGGGAGGAGCCTTCTTATCCCCTTCTACCCTGTACCACAATCTGTCCATGTTGGTTGGGCCTGTCTACCTCATGTAAATGTATGAACATGAAATGACTACAATGGCTTGGCTTTGGAGTAAGGGTTTAGTAATGACACCTCAAGAAAGAAAATAAATATTGGTGCAACCACTGTGGAAGGCAGTGTGGCGCTGTCTCAACAAGTTGCAAGTATGGGGAGCTCTGGTGACCTAGTGGCAAGGAGCTGCAACTACAATCCCAGAGGCACACGGTTCAAATCCACCAGATGCTCTGCCGGGAAAAGGAGGGACAATCTCCTCCTGTACCAGTCAAATCTGATTTGACGGTACACTCACACAAAAATAATAATAAAAAAAATTTAAAAAAAAAAGTTGCAAGTAGAGATACCATTTGACCCAGCAATTCCACTACTGGGAATATACCCCAAAGAGACAATAACTGACATCCAAGCAGATATATGCATACCCATGTTTATTGCAGCTGTGTTCACAAGAGCAAGGAGTTGGAAACAACCTAAGTGCCCATCAACAAGCGAAGGGATAGAGAAATTGTGGTATATTCACACAATGGAATACTACACTTTATTGAAAAACAAGGAACTCATGAATATTATTTAAAAGGGGTGACTGTGGAAGACATTATGCTAAGTGAAGTATCTCAGTCACAAAAGGATAAATACTGCATGGTGCCACTGTTGTAAAACAGGACTGACCTTGGGGCTGGGGAGAGACTGAGAAAGATGGGTTCAATAATGTATACTGCTACATCTTCAAGGATATGAACATGTATGGCTGAGTACAATCAATAACAGTGCATCTAAATTCCAAAATCAATCTCCATAATAGTCTATGTGTTTCCTACTGCCAAAGAGGCCCTTTAGAGTAGTGAGAGAAGATCTCCACCCTGAAACCCACAACGTCCCTTTTCAGCAGGAAGTAGCTAAGAGAATACGCCATCCCCTTTTCCTTATGAATCAGGGTGAAGTCTCTCTCAGGGAGGAGTGATAGGGAATGGCAAAGGACACACTGACAAAGGAGATTAATCAGAACTGGCTTTGACAAGCACTGTGGCAATTGGACAATTAAAACAGACTTTCCAGGGGGTGGGAGAAGAAGAACGAACTGGGGAGGAGGGTAGAGAAAACAGTGCAATAGTGAATAAATGAGAACACAAAATCTCTGTAAATGTTCATTAAAACGAATAAAATTTAATAATAATTAAAAAATAAAATAATGTATAATTCATTAAAACAGATGAAGGAGGAAACTGGTTAAAAGGGATATGTGATTAGGTATTTTTGTCATGACAGGAGTCTAGAGCGAAGGCTACATGGTGGAGTGGACCTGGGGTAGGGTTTGTAAAACAATGAAAGAATAAGAATATGTCTTTTACTTTTCCAAGAGAGGAGTGTGCTAGGGCGGAGGGGTGGGAAGGGAGAAAAGTGCAACAATGAATGAATGGAAATCCAACGTCTCTGTAAGTTTTTACTGAAATTAATAATAAATTTAAACAAATACATTTTTAAAAAGGAAAGAAGATAAATAAATATTAAAACCCTCCAGAGTAGCTTCAGAAGATGTTTCCTTACTCCAAGTCTACTAGGTAACATCCCTGCGGCACAGATTTCAGGCAGAGAAATCAAGACAGGGGTGTCTAGTAGGGAGAAGGGTCAAGGACACCCAGAAAGGGTGCTCCAGCCCCAGGGGTTTCTGTGCCAATATCACTGCTTCCCCCTCCCACCTCCCACTTTACTCCCCACCACAGTCCTGGAACATTGGTTGTGACACAGCTGGTCTCTGCTCCCTCAGCCCTGGGGACCCAGCTCTCCGGAAAGGCCAGCTCACAGGCTCCACCCAGGCTGAAATAAACTGACCTCACCCAGCCTCTAACTAAACCATCACCACACCCAGACATGAAAGTATAGGTGTTCCCCAGCCTGGGCACTCTGCTCACCGCTGCAAAAACAAGTGATTCAGAGGGTATGTTTCCATTAGCTGAGAGCACTCGGGCTAATCCACGGAGATGGAAAGTGGGTGACTGATGGTCACTGGGTGGGCTGGGGGCCGGGGGGGAACAGGAGTGACCGCCCACAGGGACTTGTATTTGAGGTGATGATTCCTCAACTTTGTGGATGTCTTAAAGACCATCTGTTAGATATAAAAGAATGCAAGGGTGAGAAGGAGAGAAATAAAGAAAGAAATTGGTCCCAAGAAACGATCAGGTCTTTATTGCGTAGTCTGAGAGGGAGGTCAGGTGACCCGGCCACATGGCAGCGGATGGGATCGAAACGGCGTGCGGGTAGTTTGGGGTCGTTTTTAAATAGGGAGGACCAAGATGGTACTGCTCAGAATTTGGCAAGTTAATGAAGTTAGCTTTTAGCTATTTTTAATCAAACTCAGACCCTTATCGGGATCCGTTGTCTGGTCTAGTCTTTGATATGAACAGCTTAGGTGTTATCAGGTTCAAGGGTGGTGAGACAACTGCCATATTCTTCCTTCACGGCCAAGTTGCACACTTCATTTTTTTTTTTTGGTCACTATATAATGCATCTGGAAGCAGGAGCGGCATCCACTTGCGAAATGGCTTGCCTCTGGAAACTCTATGTACGAACAGTGCTCAGGCTGTTCGTTCATAGGGTCGCTATGAGTCGTCTACGACTCGACAGCATTAAACAACAACAACAACATATAATGCATATTTTGTTGTTATTGTTATTGCACCATCAAGTTGACAACGTTCATAGCAACCCCATGAATAACGCCTCTGAACCTTGTCCTGTTTATCCTGAGCCAATTTCACCATCTCTGATACACCTGACCTCATTTACCACAGTCACAGTGTCAACCCATCTCACCCAGGGTCTTCCTCTTCTGTGCTGACCCTCTACCCTTCCAAGCATGCCGCTCTTCTCCAAGGACTGCTCCCTCCTGGAAAAATATCCAAAGTATGTGAGACAGAGCTGCAAAATCTTTGCCTTCCGTGAACAAACTGGTTTCACCTTGTCCAGGACAGACCTATTTGTTCTCTTTATAATCCGTGATATGTTCAGTACTTTTCTCCGTCATCACTACTCAAAGGCATTGATGCTTCTTCTGTCATCCTTAGTCACTGTCCAGGTCTCAGATGTGGAGTAAGCAATTGAGAAAACAATGGCCTGGATCATGCACGTTAGTATCGAGACCAATACCATTATTCTTTAGCCCTATGGAGAGATCCTTGACAGATTTTCCCAATGCAACTTGATTTTTAATTTCCTGACTGCTGGCGCCAAGAGTGTCGATTATGGATCCAAGCAAGATGAAATCATCAACAACTACAATCCTTTCTCCATATATCATGATACTGCCTATTGGTCCAACAGGATCTTTGTTTTCTTGATGTTGAGATGCAGTTCATATTGAAGGCTGCAATTTTTTACCTTCTCTAACAAACTCTTCAAGCTGTCCTCAGTTTCAGCAAACAAAGTTGTGTCAGAGTTGCACAACTTTAAACGAGTGAACTGTATGGATGTGAATTCTCTCAACGAAGCTCTTTTCAGACAAAGAAGAGAAAGAAGGAGGTCGGAGGGGATGACAGAGACAGACAGAGAGCTGTGTACGTGTGTACCCCAGGAGGGCGAGAGGCAAGGGGGTCAGAGCAAGGCCAGGGCACAAGTGGGTGCCAGGCGGACAATCTGGACAATTGTGGTCTCAGACAGAATTCTGGGAGTTTGGCAAGAGCACGGGGTCAGAAGGCATCACATCAAAATTGCAGTGACGGCTTGAGGCCATAGGCAGCCCCCTGCCCCTAAGAACACCCAGAAAGAAGTGAGTGGGAGGTGAGACCCAGCTCAAAAACTCATTCTCATTCTTGGTCTACCCACAGCAGAACCAATAAGCACAGCACTGCAAGAACCTTCTAGCAATGACTCACACCTTCCTGACATTATTATTCTTTATAACCTCCCTCTGGGTTGAATCACCGAGGGTTTCAAAGCTCCCAGAACTGGGAAAGTCTGCACATTGCCGAGAATTGTATACTGTTTTCAAAACATAAGTCTTTCTGACAACATATTGATAGTCACACTTCTTGCTACAGGACACGTAAATAGTGTTGGTAAAAGGAAAGTCTATTTGAGATGCTTACCAGGGACGGTGTCAGGTGAAGTCTGATCCAGCAACCCTGACGTTAGTTGTTGTTGTTGTTGCTATGTACCTTCAAGTCGGAGCAGACCCGCAGCAGATCCTCTGGCGGATTTTCAGAGGCAGTTAATTACCTGGGAGGAGAGTGCCCATCCTAGCAGCTGGTGGCGTTGAACTGCCTACCCTAGGGATTGCAATGCACCTTCTTGCCACTATGGTAGAATTGCTGCCCGGTGTCTGTCTCTCCTCTCATTGTCTCTCTCCTCTCTCTGTCTCTCTTCCTCTCTGTCTCTCCTCTCTCTCCCCTCTCTCTTCCCTCTCTTCCTCTCTCTCTTCTCCCTCTCTCTTTCCTCTCTTCTCTTTCTCTTCTCTCTGGCTCTCTTTTCCATTTTACAGAAGAGGCCTAGAGTCTCCCAGGAAACGAGAAGATAATCATTGCACTTGCACCAATGAGATAGTACTAGTACTTCCAACAGGAGCCAACAGGGGGTTACACCAGGAAGTAGCCTCATCCCCAGCCAATCACACAAGCTCCTAGGTGGGACTAGACTACCACCAAATCACGCGTGGTTTGGAATCAATAAATGCAGCGCCCACGTGGGGGGCTCCCTAGTTTTCTATTTCTGTTGAGATTTGTCTCTCAGTTTTGGCTTCACTCCTGTCTTTTTAGGCACGCTTTAGCCCTTTCCCCTCATCTTCCTTTTTCACTTTAACTCTTACTTGGTCTACCTTTCACTAGCTATGCCTATTAAACTTTTTTCACTTGTTTTGCTAAATTGCCCCTGTGTATATGTCAGTTGACTTTAACTACTGTCACTTCGTAGGAAATAATAGCGAATGGTGAAAAGATAAAGAACTCTGGTTTTAACAAAAATAACTTTTTAAAAAAGAACGCTAGGTTTAGCACATCTCAACATTCACTGTCAAATAAAAGGTGTCTTAGTATCAGAGATCCCAGTTTTGTCTTGCTGGTGTGCCTCGGTTTGACATGAGATTTTTGGGCAGGTTCCCTCACATTTTCGGGTCTGCCTCCCACAGAAACAAGGCAAGGCACACTCATTAGATGATACAAACAGAATTGTCATGATGCTTTAAAGGCGAACAGGCAGGAGCTATAAACAACTCCAGTAGGGCTCCAAGGATAATATGAAAGATGGAGAACTCACACTGGCCCTAAAGTCAGCGGCATTCCTAGGCTGAGGGTATAGTGTGGCAGAGACTTGAGGATGACACAGGGTAGGGCAGTGTTCAAATCTGAGGTTCTCAGAACCGCTATAAGTTAGTTGTACTCGATTGATGGCCCCTAACAAGGAGCTACTAACAACATTCATATTCATTTTCTTTTTCTTTTTTCTTTATTATTAATTTTAATGAACGTTTACAGAGACTTTGGGTTTCCATTCATTCATTGTTGCACTTTTCTCCCTGCCCACCCCTCCCCTCCCAGTACACTCTTCTCTTTGAAAAGTAAAAGAAAAATTCTTTCATTGTTATACAATCCCTCCCCCGATGTTCACTCCGTTATGCAGCTTTCTTTCTGGACTCCTGTCATTATAATAATACCTAATCATATATCGCTTTTAAACAGTTCTCTTCCTCATCTGTTTCAATGCAGTATACATTATTTATTCCCTCTTTATTTTCTAAAAACAAGTTCTACAGCTCAATAAAGAGCAAGATAAACAACCCAAAAGAAAAAGAAGGTAATGCACTTTGAGGAGGCAACTTCCTGTGGCCAATAACCATTTCAAAAGATGCTTAAATTTGTAAATAATCAATAGGATGTGAATGAAAGCATCAACAAAACTATTCACACCCTTTCTACAAAGATGGCAAAGATGGTGTGCTAAAAGTGAAGAAAGAAAAACTGAAAGCCAAAGCAAAACCTCTCCCAAAACTGAAGCCAAAGCAAAGGTGTTAGAGGCCAAGGAGGCCAACCTGAGGGGCAGCCACAGCCGCCAAAAAAGAAGATCCACACGTCACCCAGCTTCTGGTGGCCTGAGATGCTGAGATTCTGAAGGCAGCTCAAATACCCCCGGAAGAGGGCCCGCAGAAGAAACAAGCTTGACCACTATGCCATCATTAGGTTTCCAATGACCACCGAATCAGCCATGAAGAAGACAAAAGATAAAACACACACTTGTGTTCACTGCAGATGTCAAGGCCAACAAGCATCAAGTCAAAGAAGCTGTAAGAAGCTCTATAACTTTGATATGGCCAAGGTCAGCACCTTGATTGGGTCTGATGGAGAGAAGAAGGCCTGTGTTCGACTTGCTATTGACTAAGATGCTTTGGACGTTGCCAACAAAATTGGGATCATCTAAACTGAGTCCAGAAGGCTAATTCTAAATACAAATTTTTCTCACACAACAAAAAAACCCCAAGCAAACCAAAGAAAAAATTCTTCCCACAACTGAGTAGAGAAAACTGAAAAGGTAATGTCCAGCGTTGAGGGATAGAGGTGGGAATAGGCCTCTGGAGAAAGTGAAAATGTGCCTGCCTTTGGCTATAGCAATTCCACTTCTAAATTTCAGTCAACAAAATAATCCATAATTCTATATAAATAGTTGCAGATTTTTTTTTATTGTGATTTGAGAGAGGCCTACAAAACAAATTTTTCATTCAACCATTCGGATGTACTTTGTTGTAGAACATTAATTTCAACACCCACAGTGTAATCACACTTTCCCTATTTCCTTCCTGTTATTCTGATTTCCATTAATCTTTCTCCGTGTGTCTTTCCTTTCTTTACTGATATTGTATGGAACATCTCCTCTATGTTTGTATCCATCCTAATGTATGTCTCTTACCTAATTACTAATGTTTTTTAAAAAAAATTATTTTATATTAGTTTGCTTAAAAAAAAGTATACATTGTATTTCACACTATCATTCACATTGTGTTTCATACAATAAAATCAATCAGCATTGAACTACTCCCACCTAATTACTAATTTTTACTACTTCCTCCCTTCCCATCCCCCACAACCGTGGAAGAATTAATCTGTGTGAAAAATACTGTCATTTAAGAAGACACTTTCAGGGGAGCTCTGGTGGCCTAGTGGCAAGGAGCTGCAACTACAATCCCAGAGGTGCCCGGTTAGAATCCACCAGATGCTCTGCCGGGGAAGGAGGGGCAATCTCCTCCTGTACCAGTCAGATCTGATTTGATGGTACACGCACACAAAAATAATAAAATAAAATAAAAAAATATTTTTTAAAAAAAGAAGACACTTTCATCTTTCCATCAAAGGATGAAAAAGCTCCTTAGCTTCCCCTCCTTCGCTTTTTAGAACAATGATTTTATGTAATATTTGTCCTTTTGTGACAGATTTCTTTTGCTCAGCATCTTGTTCTCTGGGTACATCCATGTTATGAAGTGTTTGTGAATTCTTAGTTGTTATCAGTGTTGCATAGTACTCCCCTATGTGAAGGTACCAGAGTACAACTTTGCTTGTTCTATCTGTAGTTTAATTTTGGTAGCATTGACATTTTTACAATCTTAAATCTCATCTTAGAAGATAAACTCATCACTAACCATGCCGTATATGTGAGATATATATAAGAAGCTCTGGTAGCCTAATGGCAAAAAGCTGTGCTGCAATCCCAAAAGCACACAGTTCAAGGCCACCAGCTGCTCCATGGGAGAAGGGTGGGCAACCTTCTCCCATGCAATTGACTGCCCCTGAAAACCCACTGGAGGGTCAGCTATGGGTCAGTTGCAGCTCTATGGTACACAATAACAATATATTTTATATACTAGCAAACTCATTGCCATTGAATCTGAACCAGCCCATAATTGACCCTCCAACTAAGTTTCAGAGGCTGTAAATCACACAGGAGGAGACCACCCATCTTTCTTCCAAACAGCAGTTAGTGGATTCAAACTACCTGCCTTTAGATTGACAGTGTAGCTCCTTACCCAGCACATCATCAGAGCTAGAGCTAGGTTGATATCTGTCTCTATCTCTATAGCTATATATTCCTTTCACCATCGCAGCCTTAGATTGAAGACGGGCTGTTTCTCACCAGCAGAAAGGCTCATGGCCTTCTCATTCACCCTTCACACTGAAGATCAAATGACAGTGGTGAGGGTAGAAAATGTTGAAACTACCATGGCTGCCCAGGGATCAAGACCAATCGATACCTTCACAAAGCCCACCAACATGGGGCCCACCATCCACGCTTCAGCCACCCTCCCCTCCCTGTGGGCTCCGTGACTTTCTTTGGTTCTCTGCTTCCTCCTGCCCCAGGTCCCATCTGGAACTCCCCTGTCTGTCTGTGCCTGAAGGACTCCCCCTCCCCTTCAGATCTCAGCTTAGCCCGCACGTCTTCAGTGACAGTGATGCTTATTCTGACCTTCTCCCTAGTGGCTTCCCCAGTTCAAGGCTCAAGGAACACCCTGTCATTGTGCTTCGAAGAGGCATCTGATTAAAATTCCATGCTTGGGACGTCAGAACTTGTCATTGAACTCCAGCCCACTCTCTGGAGCAAAGCAGAAGTACAGGAAGTAATTGGGGGCTCACTGAGTGGCCTTGCGTTGAGATATACAGATATTTTTATTTTATTTAGAAAATATTTCAATAAAATATTTCTTTTCTTTGTAAAAACTTTTTTTTTTCTTTTTGGAAAATGTCAAATATACTTGGAAGTAGAAAGAGGAATAGGATAAATTCAGGTCCAGAGACTAAGGTGCCCCAGATCCAGGCCATGGTTTTTGCAATTACTTGTTATGCATCAGAGAGCTAGACAATGACTAAGGATGACAGATGAAGGATGGATGCCTTTGAGCTTTGGTGCTGGAGAAGAGTATTGAACATACAATAGACTGCTAAGAGAACAAACAAGTCTATCCTGGAGAGATTGAAAAAACAAGTCTATCCTGGGGAGAGTGAAACCAGGTTGCTCCTTGGAAGCAAGGATTTTGAAGCTCCATTTCACGTAATTTGGGCATGTTGCAAGGAGGAGTCAGTCTTTGGGCAAGGACATCATGCTTGGAAGGGTGGAAGGACAGTGCAGGAGAGGAAGACCCCAAATGAGATGGATTAACATAGTTATTGGGGTAGTGGGGTGGGTATGTTAAAGACAGAGTGGCTCAGAATTAGGTAAGGTTCAAAGCTGCTGGACGTAAAGTTGATACGAGTCACAGTTGACTTAATGGCACATAACAACAACCACCACCCCTCTCCAGCTTCAAAAGCTACTCAGACTCAACAAACTCATGCCATGGTGTCAGAACTGACAGATATCTGATCTTCCAGTGGATTTCCAAGATTGTAAAGCACACGAGAGGAGACTTTCTCTCTCCCAGGAAGTGGTTAGTAGAGTCGAATCACCAGAGCAGCATCTTTGATTATCAGCGAAACTCCCCATGGATCAAGCAAGCCACCAAAGCTCCCATTCAAGAGCTTCTAACATTCGTCTATTCATTCTCTCTACCTCCTCACATCTTTGTTATTTATCTTGCTTTTGCTCTATGTCACTGCGTAAGTAGATATATACTTGTACATAAATGTATATATTGTTGTGTTAGGTGCTGTCGAGTTGAGTATGACTCATGTGACCCTAGAATAACAGATCTTAACCCCATCCCATCCTGTACCATCCTCGTAATTTCTGACACACTCAAGCCTATTGCAGTAGTCACTGTGTCAGCCAACTGGCTGAGGGTCTTCCTCTCTGTGGCTGACCCTTCACCTTTCCAAGCGTGATGTCCCTTTCTAAGGAATAGCCTCAGCGTGTTTCTTCAGAGGGGTAGCCGAGACACAAAAATCCTCATCACTGGGCCAATAGGCAATATCATGACGTTGCCACTGTTGTTAGGTGCCATCAAATCACCTGCAACCTATCATCACAGCAACTCTATGTACAAAAGCCCTAAACCCTGCCAATCTTACTGTCTCCAACACACCTACCCGCATTACCCAGTCACTGAATCAATCCATCTCATCCGGGGTCTTCCTATCCTGTGTTGTCCCTCCACCCTCCCAAGCATGATGTCCCTCTCCAAGGACTGGTCCCTCCTTGCAACATGCCCAGAGTATGTCAGACGAAGTCTCAGAATCCTTGCCTTCAAGGAGTAGCCTGGTTTAACCCTCTCCAGAAGGAGCCTGTTTGTTCTCTTAGCAGTCCATAGTATATTCAATACTCTTCTCCAGCACCACAGCTCAAAGGCATCAATTCTCCTTCTATCATCCCTAGTTATTGCCCAGCTCTCTGATGCATAGCAAGTGATTGCAAAGACCATGGCCTGTATCAGACACACCTTAGTCTCCAGACTGACATCATTGCTCAGCAGTAGTTTGGAGAGGTCTCTGACAGCAGACTTTCCCAATGCAATATGTCTTTTAGTTTCCCAGTTGCTGGTGCCAAGAGATAGTGGAGCCAAGTGAACTAAAGCTGTTTACAATCTCAATCGCTTCACCATCCATCATGATGCTGCCGATTGGCCCAGTGGTGAGAATCTTTGTTTTCTTGACATTGAGCTTCAATCCATATTGAAGGCTGCAGTCCTTGACATCATGAGAGATGGAGAAAAGATTGAAGTTGTCAAAAAGTTGTCCACCATCAACGCCCTTGGCACCAGCAGTCAAGAGATCAGGAGATGTGTTGTATTGGATATATCCACTGCTGAGGGCCTCTCCAAAAAACTAAGGAGCAATTATGTCAATTAAAAGACTAATGTGCATCTGAATCAATCAATTGTCTTTTCAATTACTTGGTTATTGTTGTTGTTGTTAGCGACCCTAAACCCTGCTCTATCCCTTACCAATCTTATTGTCTCTGACACACCCACGCCCATTACCCCAGTCACTGAATCAATCCATCTCTTCCTCTCCTGCACTGTTCCTCCACCCTCCCAAAAATGATGTCTCTCTCCAAGGACTGATCTCACCTTGCAACATGTCCAAAGTACATCAGATGTAGCTTGGTATATGCCTCTGAAAATTGGACAATGAATAAAGATGCCAGAAACACGCCTTTGCGTGTGGTGTTGGAGAAGAATATTGACTATCCCATGGACTGGCGAAGGAACAAACAAATATATTTCGGAAAAAGTGCGACCGGGGTGCTCCTAGGAGGCAAGGCTGGTGTCTCACATACTTTGGGCATGTTGTTAGGAAGGGCTAGTTCTTGGAAAAGAGCATCGTGCTTGGAAAGGTAGCAGGTCAGCAAAAGAGAGGAAGACCCTCGGGGAGGCAGTAAGGTTGACACAATGACTCTAATAAGGACCTCGTGTATATCAGAGACAGTGAAGGCGGCACATGACAGGGCAAGGTTCAGATCTGTTGTTCACAGGGTCGCTATGAACACTTGACAGCAACCATAATACTGTGAATTATGAAGCCAGATTTAGCCCTGCCTGCAAGCCCCGTTCTTGAGCAAGCCAGCAAGACCGTGGAGGCCTCTGGGGAAGGTGATGTGAGGAATTGCCTTGGGGCCTCAGGTGTTAAAGCAATCGGGGGTCGGGAGATTGGCCCGCCCTTCCCCACACTGCCAAACACAAAGAGATGAACCCCTTCAAGTCACCCACTTGGCTGAACTGTGCACCTGAAAGCCCTTGGAGTTTCCTTGAAGAGAATTCTTCTCCCTGACACAAAGCCGTCGATGAAGTCAACCGGGAAGGACAAAAACAGGAAAAGTCCAACCTATCGGAGTGGAGCGGCCCAGACAGGAGCACAATGCAGCCCAGATTCGTAATTCGGGGTCTGAACGGGAAGCACAGACGTCAAGGCTTCGGCTTCTGCGTGCGCCTCACCACAGTGAAGGGAGTTAATCACACTGACACACAGACACTGGCCAGCACTTGACTGCTCGTAAAATGAGAAGGGACAGGAATGTTTACTCCTTCTCAAAAGAACAAAAACTTTTGCTGTCAACTGCGGCCCCCTAGGGCATACCACAGCAATGTGATAGAGTTTTCAAAGCTATTCTAGTCACATAATCAGATCACCAAACAGGTCTGTCTCTAGGTGGCTGGGGGTGTGTGTGGGGGAGTTTAACTACCAACTGGCAGAGGACTGAGAACCACTGCACCACCAGGCTGCCTTTGGTTACTCTGGGTTGTTGTTTTTGGGTGCCATTGAGTCAGAACTGGCCCAGAGCTGACCCTCCGGTGGGTTTTCAGAGGCAGTAAATCCCACAGGAGGAAGCAACTCATCCTTCCATGGAGAAGCTGGTGGATTTGAACTGAGTGCCTTTGAGTTTGCAGCACAGTTTCTTACTTGTAGGCTGTGAGAGCTCCCTTTAAAAAGTCCTAAATAAGACCATAGTTTGATGGCCACTTCTTGGGTGTGCAGTAAAGACCAGTGGTATACCATCTTTACCTCCGTCTGAAGCAGAAGCCAAGAGCACGCGAGTTTCTGGATAAAAAGGAGACTGAGTCATGAACTCGACTCGTTGTCAAGTCAAAAACAAACTCATAGCTGACACTCTGTGGGTTTTCGGAGGGACCTCATGCCCTCACCTTTTTCCAGCACAGAGGACTTGCTACCGCTGACTGGTACCTCTGCCCCCACCAACAGAGGATGTGCCACTGGGTGCTCCCTTGAATCTTCAGCAAAGCCCCATGTCCGTGAAATCAGGAGGAAAGCAGGCCCTTACTTAGCTCGACCAAAACGTGGGGAAATGCCGGGTCTCAAGGGAGCGCTGGTGGTTTAGTGGTAAGGAGTTGTGCTGTGCTGTTAACTCAAAGGTACGTGGTTCGAATCCTCTAGCTGCTCTGTGGGAGAAAGATGGGCACTCTCCTCCTGCGTGATGTATTGCCTTTAAAAACCCCTGGAGAATCAGCTATGGATTGGGTGTGACTCAATAGTATACAAAAGAACAGTTCTTAAAGGGCTAATAATTCGGAACAAGCTCATCAACCCTGGTGAGATCTCAAAGATAAATACACCAGTTGCCTATTGACCCAAAGCTAAGGTTCTGAGGCAGCATTAGTTTAAACATCAAACCATTCACCACAGAGTTCACTTTGATTCTCAGAGAACCCATGTGAGCGTGCAATGTAGAACCACTCCATTGTTTTTTTAAGGCATAGACCTTGAAGGAAAAGATTGCCTCCTTCCAAGGAGGCTCTGGGTAGGTTTGAACTATCAATCTTTCCATTGCTGATTGAGTGCGTTACTGTCTGGACCAGCCTGCACCCACATGTTGTTTGCTGTTGACTCAGGACTGACTCATAGCTGACCCCCACCCCAGCACTTTTCCAGAGGCAGTAAATCACACGAGAGGAGATTGCCCATCTTTCTCCTGAAGAGCAGCTGGTGGATTTGAACTGGGTGCCTTTGTGCAACGTAGCAACTTGCCACTAGAACTCCAGGCCTCCGTGAGGTGGCCATTCACTCCTGGATGACAGTGGCTTGGTTATTTCACCTTCCTCCTAATAGTCAATCTGAGTTCCCTGGAGTCAAACTGAGATGTGACGTAGCTCAGATGACAACTCATTTTGGTCCAGCAGTAACTGACTCACAGCTGACCCTCCAACAGTGGTTTTTGGAGGCTCTAAATTGCCTCCGAAACGGGAAGAGTTTGCACACATTTCTCCCGCAGAGCTGCTGGTGCCTTCGAACCACCAGAGGTGTTTTCTTTGGGTTAAAGTACAACTCCCTACTGATCACGCCACTAGATCGCCTTCTGGCTGAGGTACGTCTAAAAACCCAAATCAACAAACAAACCACCAACAACGACAAAAGTTCTTTGAAGTGGAGTCAGAACTGACTCATACCTGACCCTCCAGTGGGTTTCCAGGGCTGTGAAGTGCACGGGAAGAGACTGCTTGTCTTCCAAGCACTGAGCTGCTGATTCGAACCATCAGAAAGACTCGCCTTGGGCTTAGTACTGAAAATAGATTTCCCCTCTGTAGCCTCTGACAAGGGACTCACTTTCACCTGGATGTATTTCCCTCCATATCTGAGCCTTAAGAGTAATCCACACACTGAAGATTGAAGGCTCAAGTCCACTGAGAGGTGCCTAAGAAGAAAGGCCTGGTGGTCTGTTTCTGAGAAAAGCAGTCACCAGGAACCCTAGGGCACTCCGCTGTGCTCTGAACACAGAGCAGGCACGCATGAGTGGAAATTGACTTGGCGACAATATTTTGGGTTTTTCTAAAGTCTTCTCCAATCCAATCCATGCAAGTCATGGCTCGCTCTGGAGAGACTGAATAAGAAAGAAAGTCGGTGTTTAATTTCCACGCACCAAACAGGCACATCATCTTGAGAGTGCTCCGTACGGGTTGGGAGCACCATTCAGAGAGAGGAGGCAGCTTCCGGGGGTGGGGGGGCGCTCCACAGGATGTGGGTGGGTGGGCCTCATTCCTGGGATCTTGGGGCCAGTTCTCTTTATGTACAGAAATGGAATCACACTGGTCACAAGACACAGTTTGAAGCCCGAGAGAATTCTGAGTACCAAGGAGGATTTTAAAGATGACTTGTCAAGAAGCCTGGTTCAGACTCCCTGCTCGGCCCGTCCCCCCTCCCCAAGGCAGCCCCTCGCTCTCACTGCAAATCTGTGCCCTGTTCTAACCCTCAGCCGTTTGGAGTGCCTCAGCTTCCTTTCTGGGAGCCTTAATGCGATGGATAGCCAACCCTGAGCTCTCCATTTTTAACTGTTCTAGCTGCATCCTTGGCACTCAGGACATTGCAAATTCCACATGCTGTTGTTGAGATCATTCTGACTCACAGCCACTCTCCATTGGGGTCCTCAGACTGTGGTTCTTAACAGGAGGGGAGACAGCCCAACTTCCTCCCCCAGAAACGCTGGTGGATCCGAGACTTGAGATGCACGGGCTTTTGGTTAACAATCCAGCTTGTTTTCAAGCACGCCGGGAGAACTCCTTCAGGACACCTGGAAGGTGCCCAGTGACTCTGTTGAGGGAATCATCAAAAACATATTATGATCCAGTACCGTCATCCGCCTTGTACAACAAGCCCATGAAGGTCAAGGTGAATCAATATTAAGTCTCTCAGCTGGAATGTCCCCGAAAAACTCCCATGGAGTCTTCTTCATTCACAAGTCTTGCGATCAGTTTTCATCATGCTGAGCTCATGCGGGCTCACAGTCCCACCGTCCCACCAGGGTCACACACTGCTCCCTCAGCACTTTCGGCAGCTGCAGGGCCTACAGGTTTCTTCCCTTCCGACTCCGTACCCCTGCACACATCAGAACATGCCCTGCTGTGAGTGTGGTGCCCACCCCCCAGAGACTAGTCTGAACAGAATTGTACTGTAAAACCAAAGGCGGTGCCTCTTTCTCTGGTGGTTCAAATTCACCAGCAGCTCTGTGGGAGAAAGATGGGCAATTTCCTCCCGGGCAATTTACAGTCTCCAAAACTCCACTTGAGGGTCAGCTATGAGTTGGTTTTGACTTGACAGCAATGAGGTTTGTTGCTTTATTTATTTTTTAAAAAAATATATTTTGAGTTATGCATACAATTCTAAATTTTCTAATGGCTACTTTTTTTAAAACTAATTTTTCTTTTTCTACTAGTTTATTTACAAACTTCAAATACAAATTGGAATAAATTCTTTCAATTTCCCTCACCCCTCAACCCATCAAATTGTACAACCCAATGATTAATCCCCTCATCTCCTGCACATCCACATCCCTCTGCTTCCAGCCTCTCTCACCCCTCCTGGATCCTTATACTCATTCTACAAATAATGGTTTTATACAATATTTATCCTTGTGGGACTGAATTAGATCACTCAGTATAACACTCTTCAGTCTGTTCCAAGTTATGTAATAATTTACAAAGTTATTGCTCCTGCATGCTGCATAGTATTCCATTGTGTGAATGTACCACAATTTCACAATCCATTTGTTTGTGGTTGGACATTTGGGCTGTTTCCATGTTCTTGCAATGGTGAATAAAACTGCTATGAACATTGGTGTACAAATCTAAAATTAATTTTAATAAAAATTTACAGAGACTTTGGATTTCCATTCATTCATTGTTGCACACTTTCCTCCCTGCTCACCCCTCCCACAGTTCACTTTTCTCTTTGAAAAGTAAGAAAAAATTCCTTCATTGTTATACAATTCTCCTCACCCCAGTCCACTCCACTATGCAGCTTTCATTCTGGACTCTTGTCATGACAATAATACCTAATCATATATTCCTCCTAAACAGTTCTCTCCCTCATCTGTTTCAATGCAGTATACATTATTTATCCTCTTTTAGTTTCTCCCCAACCCTGATGTCAGTCCCACACCGCATTATGCAGTACTTGTCCTTTTGTGACTGAGATATTTCACTCAGCATAATGTCCTCCAGGATCACCCATTTTGAATAATAATTCATGAGTTCCTTGTTTTTCAATGTAGCATGATATTCCATTGTGTGAATATACCACAGCTTCTCTATCCATTCATTTGTTGATGGGCACCTGGGTTGTTTCCAACTCTTTGTTACTGTGAACAAAGCAGTAATAAACATGGGTGTGCATATATCTGCTTGGGTGGCAGTTCTGGTCTCTTTGGGGTATATTTCCAGTAGTGGAATCGCTGAGTCAAATGATATTTCTATTTGCAACCTTTTGAGAAAGTGCCATACTACCTTTGCCTTCCACAGTGGTTGCACCATTTTACACTCCCACCAACAGTGAACAAGGGTTCCAGTTTCTCCACAACCTTGCCAACATTTGTTGTGTGCTGTTCTGTTAAATTTTGCTATTCTTTCTGGGGTGAAATGATATCTCATAATTGTTTTGGAGTTTTTGTTTTGAGAGACTAACACTTAAATTCAAACTTCCTACCTGACCCTCCATCAAACAAGGGCAACTTCTAGTCCTCAGAGAGAGAACCTTACCAAGCCCTTGCCTAACGCTCCCAGCTCCTCCAGGAAGCCACCTCTTATTTCATCCCCACCCAGACTCATGTTAGGGACCCCTGTCACTCCTTGTTATTTTGTTGTTATTTACTGTCAAGTGAGAACTGACCCGTTGCTCCTCCAGCAGCTTTCCAGAGGCAGTTACTCGCATGCGAGGAGATAGCCCACGGTTCTCCTGTGGGGCAGCTGGTGGATTTGAACCACATGACTTTGAGTTAGCAGTGCAACTCCTTTCTACCAAGCCACCAAAGCTACCTTGCATATAAATAGCTACCTGGTTATCTAGTGCTTTTAAAAAACCTTCTGATGCTGGCTGCTTCAGACAAGTCAAACCCAGTTTTCCAAACCCAGGAGCCACCCCACTGACTGGAAGCCAATGAAGCTTTTCAATTCTCAAATCTCTCGCAAATTTAGTTTTCCCTTTCCCACCCCCACTGTTATCGCAGGAACTATTCCAGTCACTCCCTGCCCCTTTCATCTCCTTTAGTTACAAACCCTTCTTCCGCTCCTGCCAGGGTTACACTGCAGAAACACGCAAGTGATGTGGGCAGTCAGCTCTGCAGGTGAATGTGGCTCTGAGCCCTCCACTCCCACCCACACTGCACCCCACTCAGTCCTCCTCTGATTGCTCCTCTACTATCACCATTGCTCCGTGCACTCAGTAGTCACATCAAGTCCCTCTGAGCTTTTTAATCCTCTCAACCAGCAGCATCCTTCCTAAGGCCACTTGAGAGGCCATCTCTTCTGTGTAACTTGCTTGGACGCCCCTCCTCCCTGCAGAACCCGCCTTGCCCCACTCCATCTTCTAGGGAACCTCAACTGTATTCACTACATCTCCCAGCCCTGGGCCCAGCCAACTGGCTGTGTCTTCCAAAGCAAGCTGGCGCAATGAACGAGTCAAGCATCCACCACATTTCCTTCAGTTTATAGTGTTAAGCACATTGTGCTCCTCTTCTTTTTAACAATGGGGATAAAGAAGTCCTAGAGTGAGACGAGCCTGGCCCAAGGCCAACGCCAGAAAACATCTGATTTGAAATTCTATTCCCAAGCCAGGATGGGGCCTCGATTGTATTCACAAGCCCCAAAGGGGACTCCAGCACAGAGAAGCCACAAGAGGACCGGGCAGATGAGCACGGGTCTCCATGCCAGGCTGCACCAGCGCTCACTACCCACCCAGCCAGCTGGGAGCTGGCGGAAATCATTCTTCTTTGTTTACACTCTATTAACCGGAACCATTGTCTCCTTTCCGCAGCTGGTGCAAGGATTTATAGGCTGTTTGGATTCTTTCTCACTCTTCCAATGTTGGGCGCACCCAGGCCGAGTCTCAGGTGTTGGAGAGACACGTGAAGGTGGCCGTGGGAAGTGAAGGATGAACCTGAGCTTTCCCACCCAAGGGATAGCGACGCGGAAGGCCCAAGGCGCAGGTGAGGGAGTCTCCCTCCGGTGAGAGGGTCGCCCTCAGGAGAGGGAACTTGGCGGACAGCGCAGATGCACAGGTGAGCTGGCTAGGAGCAGCTGATTAGTTGTGAAGCCAGGGTGCACTGGTCTCCCCACCTCGATGGTAAAGAGAGGAGGGAGCGAGGAGGAGCTAGTGTGCAAGGCGCATGGAGACAGAGATGACAACACGAGAGGCACATCCTCCCCTGGTGCCAGATCGCTGACGTTGTCCTTCATATTTTCTTGTTGTTTTTGTGTGCCATTGAGTCGAGTGTGACTCATAAAGACCCAACGAACAACAGACCTGAACTCTGTCCCATCCTGTGCCGTCCTCACCTCTCACACCCTTGTGCCCAGTGCTGCAGTCAATCCATCTTGCTGAAGGTCTTCCTCTCCTTCGCTAACCTTTCCGAGCTGTCCCTTTCCGTAATGTCCCTAGCTTCTCCCGGGAACGTGTCCAAAGTACGCGAGATCACGCTTCATCATCTTTGCCTCCAAGGAGCATTCTGGCTGCACGTTCCCCCAAACACGTTTGTTCTTTTGGCTGTCCATGGGATACTCAGTGCTCTTCTCCAAAACCAGAACTCAAAGGTATCAATAATTCTTCTCTCAACCGTAATTCATTGTCCAGCTCTCAGATGTGTATGAAGTGATTGAAACAACTATGGCCTGACTCAGGTGCACCTTAGTTGTCAAACTGATAACATTGCTGCTCACGAACTTGGGCGAGGTCCCTTGGAGAGGACATACCATGTGAGCCAGCAGCTGTTGTGAACCCACTTTTCTTCCTGCTCTTTAGTGGAAAAGGGTGCTCTGGCTGTACGGTCCTTAGCCTGTTGACCTGACAGGTAGTCTTTAGAATTCCCCAGCTGTCCCGTGTGGATCATTTCTTCCTATAAAGACTTAACAGCCTCAGAAACCCAATGGATTTGACTAGGAGATGAAATCGGTTAAGTGGGGAAACAACAGCCTTTTTAACAAATGATGTTAGCAAATTGGAAAACTAACTGCAGAAAAACTCAAGCAAGATCCACACCTCGCTCCATACACAGAAACCGAATAGAGGGTCACTCTAAGTTGCTACTGACTGGCCGACAGTGGGTTTGGTTTTGGGCACTGGTTCCTAGTAGAAAGGAACACAGAATAGTGGCTGGTGGTGTAGACCCCAAGCCAGGCTCCCTGGGTTCACATCACAGCCCTGCAGTTTACTAATCCCATCAGCTTGGGCAGCTTCTGTGCCTCCGTTTCCTCTTCTGTACAGAGCTATTGTGAAGCTCACATACGTGACCACAAATACGACTGCGAATTGTGTCTGGCAAGCATTATAGAAGTGTTTGTCTGGTTTTATTACTGTTTTTACTAGAGCTGTAAAAGGATTTAATGGGACTTTTCCTGTTTCCCTGGAATTGATGAAATCACTCAAAAGTGAGGCCCCAGGAAGTACTTAGAACGCTACACAATATTGAGAATTCCCTCATACAAACACCTAGAATTCTGTCCCTTTCAAGGGTAGATTGACACAGGGATTGTAACAATGGACTCGAGTGTATCAGAGATCATGAGAGTGGTGAGGAGAGGGCCAAGTTCAGAGCCATTGTTCACAGGGTTGCTAGGAGTCGCAGTTGACGGCACGTACAACAACATAGGCATCATCGCAGTTCAGAAAGTACAGATGATTTACAATATTGCTAAACTCATAATGTGCTTTTGCCCTCAGCCGACACCAAAGAGGCAGCTACTGTATGAACACATCGCCATCAAGCTGAAACTGATGCACAGCTCACTGGCCCTGCACTGGGTCTCCAAGGCTGGAAGTCACACAGGAGCTTGCCCGTCTTTCTGCTGGAGAGTCGCCGGAGGATTTAAACCACTGGAGAATTACAGCCTTTGGCTTAGTGGTGCAGCTCTCTGTGGACCACGTGCCGGGGTTCCACGTTATATACGTTTATTGTGTGCCATCGAGTCAAGCACAAGACGTAGCAACCCTCTCAACAGCAGCTCTGAACCTCGCTCTAGCCTGTGCCATTCTCATCATCTTCCACACGCTGAGCCCACTGTTACAGTCACAGCACCAGTCCCCCTCCGTGAAGGTCTTCCTCTCATCCACTCACTGACCCTCTGCCTTTCCATGCATGCTGTCCTCCTCCAAACTCCTAAAACATGTGAGTCAGAGTTTCACCATCTTTGCTTTCAAAGAGCACCCTTGAAAGGTTTTATTTCCTTTATGACATAGCTGAAAGCCTGCTTGGAGGGTCAGCTATGGGTCGGTTCTGACTCTACAGTACACAACAACAACAACAACAACAACAACAGTGACATATCTGTTCTCCTGTCAATGCTCTACTCCAACACCACAATTCAAAGGCATCCATGCTTCTTCTGTCATCTTTGTTGTTGTTGTTATGTGCTGTTGAATCGCCTGTGACTCATCGCGACCCGATGTACAACAGCCCTGAACCCTACTCTATCTTATGCCGACTTTATTGTCTCTGATACATCTACCCCCATTACTGCAGTCACTGAATCAATCCATCTCATCGAGGGTCTTCCTCTCCTGCACTGTCCCTCCACCCTCCCAAGCCTGGTGTCTGTCTCCAAAGATTGGTTCTTCCTTGTAACATATCCAAAGTATGTCAAGACAAAGCCTCAGAATCCTTGCCACCAAGAAACAGCCTGGGTTCACCCTTTCCGGGACAAACCTGACGGATAAACACAGTAACTGCAGCAATGGACTCAAGCCATTGCTTCTCATCATCAAGAGACGAGGAGAATGGCACCGGAGAGGACAGAGATCAAGTCTCTTAATCACAAGTTCGCTATGAGTCACCCTCGACTCAGCAGCACACAACAACAGTAGTCCCAAGGCTGTGGATTGTGGATCCAGTCAAGTGAGAGGAAGCCGTTGGCAAACTCAGTCTTCTCTCCATCTATCATGATGGAGCCTATTGGCCCAGTGGTGAGGATTTTTGTTGTTGATGATGTTGTCTTGATATTGAGAAGGAATCCATAGTCAAGTCTGTTGTCAAGTGCTTCAAGTCCTTCTCATTTTCAGCAAAGCAGGGTTGCAGGGGGACCCTAAATTTTGTGTGCTTGAAAAAGAGTGTTTGACGTCGGAGGGAGTGTTCCTGCAGAAATAACAATGCAACCCGTGCCATCTGCCAGAAATAAGAACGGGGCGGGATCTGCTTGGACTTGAGACATGGTGAACAGGAAGGAAGAATCAGCAGGAGGAAGAATGCTGTGCTGTGTTCATCACAAATGAAGAACTTTTCCAAGAAATAGCGAATATGAGAGCCCAGCCCTAATTCTGAGCTTAGCCAGACTTACCTTCCTGCCTGTGGGCTCCCAGGGGGCTGACCAGGCACTCGTGGGACATACATCTAACCAGACAGAATAAGGAGGTGAACTCTGGCTTGCTACAGCTCACTCGTGTGATCCCAGGCCACATTCTTAGCTGCTGGGCTTGATTCTTTCCTGTGAATGACCTGCAACAGATCTGTGACTGCAGACCTCCAGGCAGAAATAGAGGTTTGGATCAGTTTTACTTCTTTCAAAATCCCACTGAAGAGTTAAAGCTTCAGACATGGGAATCGAGCTTGGAGTAGCACTTAGTTTTCCAGATCAGAACTCCAGGAGTGTGTAGGCAGCCCCGTGTCCTCCCTCCTTCCTAGCAGGTCAAAGACAGTGATTTGGAAGAGGTCAGATGCAGGGTCTCTGGATTGTGGAGGAAGGAGGTTTGTTACCTTAAGACTTGAGTTCAAACCCCTGGAGCCTCTTATTAAAAAAAAAAAGATTCCACAGTCTGAGAAGAGAGAGACACCCTTTATTGGAAGATAATCGGTGAGGAGGGAGCTCTGATGATGCAGTATGTGAGGAGTTGCTCTGCTAATTCAAAAACCACACCTCTCTGGGAGGTTAGTGTACCAGCTGCTCTGTGGGAGAAAGACGGGTTCTCTCCCGCTGACCCAATGGGGGGAAAACAGCGGTAACACCAGAAATCCCAACAGTTTGAAATTTCTCAACCTGCCCCCTTCCAGATGCCCACTGTATAGGAAACAGAACCAAAGACTGAAAGGTGGTCGTCAGAAGGCTGGTAGAGGACCTATAATGAAGAGTTCTGTTAAACGCTTCATCAGTTATCACATGTGATTGTTTTATCAGTTACAAACTTTAAGGCTTTATCTCTCGCTGTCAGTCCAGGCATCCATTTAATGATAAATACCATTAAATGTTCTCTTAAACGATGTTCTTAAATGTTCTGAATAAATGATGACTTGACCCTATTCTGCAAGTGCCCAGCATTCCCATCTCAGTTAAGATATATTTACATTTACATGGGGCTAGTTTACTGGAATGTATAATATAGCAACAAGAAAGACAAAATGGCTTTAGTATTCCTTGAGGTACTGATTACTACTTCCTTTCAGATCCTTCCAGCCCTGAGACCTCACTAGTCCTCATTGTTAAGTTGAAATCAACACATAACTTGGCCTCTATTGAGTTTCCAAGGCTGTATATATGCATTTTTTGTTGTTGTGTATTGTCAAATTGGATCCGCCTAGAGCATCTGGTGGATTCGAACTGTGTGCCTTCAGGATTGCAGCACAGTTTCTTGCCAGTAGGCCACCAGAGGTCCTTGAGTTTCCAAGGCTGTAAAACACTTGGAAGGAGATTTCCAGTCTTTTGTTTTAGGAGCCACCAGTGGCTTTGAACAGCCAAAGGGATGTTGTAGCCTTTGGATTGACAACACAACTCTCTACAGATCTGGTCACCTGTTGTGATGCTGACTGAAAGTTCAGCGGTTCGAATCCACTAGTCCTTCTGCAGAATGAAGACAGTCAACCTCCTACCATAAAGATTTATAGGCTTAGAAAGCTAATGAAGGGTTGAGGGAAGTCAGAATCAACTCCACGGCAGTGATTTTGGTGTTTATGTTTGGTATGCAGCTTTTTGGTTTTTAATAAAATGTTTATTTAATGCAGGTTTACTTACAAAGTTCATATACTTTGAGTATGTGAGTGGCACACAACACCGCAGATCACACGCACGCGTGCAGGACTGGTGACTAAAATCTGTTTTTGTGTTCCTTGGTGGTGTGTGCCGCTGAGGCAGACCTGACCCATAACTGAGCCTCGAGTGGGTTTTCAGAGGCAGAAATGAGTTCTGTAGCTCCTGCCAACTTAACTCCAGGCTCGTCCTTGGCTGGCCTACCACGTTGCTTTAGCTCAGGCCTCATCCACTCTTTCCTTAAAAATCCTTGCAAATAGCCCCCAATACGGTCCCTCTGACTCCACTTAACTGCCCATTTCCTCTGATATGGTGGCCTCGGGGGTCTTTGTCCAGATGAATCAATGTTTCCTTCTCCAAATCCCTTGTGTGCAGACCAACTCCCTCTTAGCTGGACGGATGGCCTGCCTGTTTGCTACATGGTGGACACTGCAGGACTGACTGATGGGAACCGGGGGGCTCAGGGAGGAAAGGGCATGACACAGGAAACGGACCCTTCCTCTGTGCACTGAGGGCCGGATTCCCCACCAGCCTCCGCGTCAACGCTAGTCCAGAGACAACCCACAGATGCCTCAGAGAAACCAGGGTGGCTGACGGAGCAACCTGCTGGCTGCTGGCTGCGGGCCTGGGTCCTTCATCCAGGGCCACCACTGCTCTTGTTGCTACGTGGTGTCAAATTGCTTCTGACTCAGAGGCAACTTCTGTAATGTTTAAAAGAGGGTTTTCCAATTCCATCAAGAGCTAAAATGAGAAAGCTGGAATTTGGGAACATTCTTTGTTGCTCTTAATTTCCTGCAGTAAGACACCCCCTCCGCCCCCCGTCCATTCTTCTTTGCATTGATTGTGTTTTTCTCCTTGCACAGAATCCAGTTAGGGTGATTTCTGCCCTCTCTGCTTCTTTGCTCCAGCTGAGGTGGCGTGTTCATTGTTTTTGTCTTTGTGTTGATGTTGGAGGTTTGCAGGCTAATCATGCCAGGTCTGTGTTTCCCACGCCTGCCACAGTGCCGCGCCCAGAGCCCCAGCCCCTCTCCACCCCTACCCTGCCCCATTGACTTGCATCCTGAATCCCATTCTCATTCTGAGCCCCCAGCCAGCTCCCACTGTTGGGAGGCATAACTTTTATGTTACGTTAATTTTTTTATGCTACTTTTTTTCACTGAGCAAGAATGACTTTGCTTTCTTGACAATACTTAGTTGTGTCCAGTTTTGTTGTCTTTGAACTTAACTTCCCAAAGACCTAGGGTGGTTAGCAGAGTCCTAAAGTTGTCCCCAGAAAGAGTCTCAACCCCTACTTATTCTCACCTTGGTTCCAACTCAACGGCAGAGTCTGACTTTTGAGTTTTGTTGTTAAATCGGACATTAATTTAGATTCTACTATGAAGGGCCAATTGATAGCATCATGATGGATAGTGAAGAGATTGAGATTATTCACAGCTTTAGTTTGCTTGTCTCCATAATCAACACTCTTGGTACCGGCAGCCAGGAAATCAAAAGATGAATTGCTGCACACCCATGTTTATTGCAGCTTTGTTCACAATAGCAAGGAGTTGGAAACAACCTAAGTGCCCATCAACAAACGAATGGCTAGAGAAGCTGTGGTATATTCGCACAATGGGATACTATGCTGCGTTAAAAAACAAGGAACTCATGCAATATTATTCAAAATGGTTGACTCTGGAGAACATTATGCTGAGTGAAATATCCCAGTCACAAAAGGACAAATTTACATGATGCCACTGTTGTAGAATGGGACTGTCCTTGGGGTTGGGGAGAGACTGAGTAAGATGGGTTCAATAATGTATACTGCACTGAAACAGAGGAGGGAGAAAACTGTTTAAAAGAGATATATCACTAGGTATTTCTGTCATCACAGGAGTCTAGAGTGAGGGCTACATGGTGGAGGGGACCTGGGGGAGGGTTTGTAAAACAATGAAAGAATCCTTTCTTTTACTTTTCCATAATTTTTGACTCATGTACTTATAACTTGTTAGTCAAATTTGTGTCTTCTAGGTTGCAACACCCCCATGATACATCTTCAAGGATATGAACATGTACGGCCAAGCACAATCAATAAGAGTGCATCTAAATTCCAAAATCAATCTCCATCATAGTCTATGTGTTTCCTACTGCCAAAGGGGCCCTTTAGAGTAGTGAGAGAAGATCTTCACCCTGAAACCCACAGCGTCCCTTTTCAGCAGGAAGTAGCTAAGAGAATACGCCATCCCCTTTTCCTTATGAATCAGGGTGAAGTCTCTCTCAGGGAGGAGTGATAGGGAATGGCAAAGGACACACCGACAAAGGAGATTAATCAGAACTGACTTTGACAAGCACTGTGGCAATTGGACAATTAAAACAGACATTTGGATGGTGGGGAAGAAGAACAAACTGGGGAGGAGGGTAGAGAGAATGGTGCAGCAATGAAGGAATGAAAACCCAAAATCCCTGTAAATGTTCATTAAAACTAATAAAATTTAATAATAATAATAAAATGGTTAAAAGGGAAAAAAAACCAAAAGATGAATTGCATTGGGAAAGTCTGCTGTCAGGGACATCTCCAGTGTACTGAAGAGCAACAGTGTCAGTCTGGAGGCTAAGGTGCACCTGATCCAGGCCATGGTCTTTGCAATTGTGTACTATGCAACAGAGAGCTGGACAATGACTAGATACGATAGAAAGAGGATTGATGCTTTTGAGCTGTGGTGTTGGAGAAGAGTATTGAATATACCATGGACTGCCAAGAGAACAAACAGATCTGTTCTGGAGAAAGTAAAATTGGGATACTCCTTGGAGGCAAGGACTGTGAAATTCCATCTCACATGCTATAATCAGGAGGGGCCAGTCCTTTAAAAGGGGCATAATGCTTGGAAAGGTGGACATATGGATAGATACAGCCCCTGCAAATATGGGCTTAAGTATGTCAGAGATGGTGGGATGGCACAAAGCAGAGCAGCTTCCAGAACCATTGTTCACGAAGTTGCTGTGAGATGTAGCCAACTTGACAGCACCTAACAACAGCAACAACAACAAAAGACCCACTAGAGCTTGGAGCTGTGTCTCCGCAGAGCCTTCTGGGAAGAACTCAGTCTGCCAACATCTCACCTTCATCTGGTGAAACCCAGAGCCTGGAATCTCTTGAGCCACCCCATGATTGGACTTCAGACCCACACAGTTCATGATAGTAGTAGACAGGGCATATAAGGATCGAGCATTTGACTGCAGACTTGTGAACTAATAAAACTAAGTGGCTTGGTTGTAGCCGATTGTCCTGGTGGTAAGAAGCTGTGCTGGAATCCCTAAGGCACACATACTGTTTGAATCCACCAGCTGCTCCCCAGAAAAGGATGAGCAGTGAGCCCCAATGTGCCAGTGATTAGGAGGGTGGCACAGGAAAGGTCAGGGTTCAGAGCGGTTGTTCAACTCAATGGTACCTAACAACAATATGAGTTGTAGTCAACTCAATGGCACTTAACTACTACTAATTACTACTGTGTACACCTATTACGTACAGTGTTTGGAGGAGCTTCCAGATTGATTCATGTTGGGAAGCAGGAGTGGCATCTACTTCCTAAACTAGATGCCTCTGGAAACTTTACAAACATTCTTATATATGTACAGAAATGATGTTATTTCTATAACAGAGTTCAGATCTTTGGTGCAAAGCTTACTCTGAGTCGTATTTGACTTGACGACACTTAACCACTGCTAAATGAGACCAGTGCTGCTATATCTGGAGGAATGCTCTTCTGCTTTGCACATCACTCTTTGTGCTGTATGAAGAAACCTGGGTTTGCTGTGATGCTGAACCTTGTGCCACGGGGATATCAAATACCAGAACGGTTTCCCATTGTGGACAGTGTTTGGAGCTCCCAGTTGTAAAACAGATTTGGAAGCAGGAGAGGCATCCACTTCCCAAACCACAGGCCTCTGGAAACTCTATGAACTTGGAGAAACAATGATAGCTATGCAAAGGCATTAGGTCTTTTGGTCATAGAGTTGCTGTAAGTTGACCTCAACTCAGTGGCAATTAACAATAATAACATTTGTTTTGACTTTTGCTGATGGAATCTGGGACATCCATTAGGCTGGCAGGTAGGTAAAGAAGCTGAAGCTGGGAGATGCCAACTCACGCCTGGCCCAGAAGCGAGAAGTGGTTCTCAGTGCATGAAGCCAGAGGTGGGAATAGAGTAACTCAGGACCACAGTAGGAATGTTCTGGGTTTGCTCATTGCCTCCAGGGCCCCTCCCGGGCTCTCTAGGTTGTCCTATCTGGTGTTGTCTGCGGTGTTGCACCCAGAGCTCATGTCAGGAAGCCAGTCCAGCACAAGTCAACATCTGCCCCAGCGATGGGACATATCTCTAGGGCCTGTTGGGAAAGCAAGAGCCCGCGTCCAGAGCACGTCCAGCCTTCCAGAGCCAGCTGAAGCGCCGTTGCTCGCATGAAGGCTTTCCGAAGTAACGATCTCTAAGCTCACCTCACGCAGCGAGCGAACCCGAGGAAGGCCATCGCCGCAGGCCCAGCTCATCCCAGCACAATGCCACCCTCCCTCGCTGCCCCTGCCCACCGTGGACCTGGGCCACCACAGAGGAGAGGAGTGTTCCCTCCTTTCCTGTTCTGAGGCACTTCCTGTGCTAACACAGGATGTTTGTGGACAGAGGAGTACCTCCAGCGTGGAAAGGACAACAAGCCTCTGGCATTGACTTTGGACCAGAGGGCTCTGGACTGGACTTGCTAGATAACCTTCATCCAGAAACTAGGCATCCGCAGGGGTAGGGCCTGGGCTGGATGAGCAAAGTGGGGGAGCTGTGTGCTTCAGGGGGCACCCGCCCCTTTCCCCTCCAGCAGCGGCCGTAGCTCCAAGCTCTGGTTCCTCAGCACATCTTGGCTAGGTCTCTGGTGCAGTTGGCTGGTGAATCCATGGAAGGAGGAAGAGCAACAAAGCCCACAATCAGCTTCTAATTAAAGGCTCTTTCCACCCCTGCCCCCATGCTTACGGGTGAGGTCTCAGGGTCATTCCCCAGCATCTTCAAGCAGCTAGGAGTTACGGGGAGCGATGGTGGCGTAGTTTGTAATGAGTTGTGCCGATAACACTTGTCCTGGTGACTAGTTGTATAGATTTTCAGAGGCAGTAAATTACACAGGAAGAGATTGCCCTTCTTTTCAAGGAGAGCAGCTGGTGGATTTGAACCGCGTGCCTTCAGTATGGCAACACAGCTTCTTACCAGTAGGCCAGCCGAGCTCCCTTTGGTTTGAGGTGGTGGTTGTTATGTGCTGTCAAGTGGCTTGCGATTTATAGCGACCCTATATATATAAGACCTCTGAACACTGTGCTATCCTGAGCCAATCTCGCTGTCTCTGACACATCTACCCCCATTATCCTAGTTACTGTCTCCATACATCTCATCCAGGGTCTTCCTCTCCTGTGCTGCACCTCCACCTTTCTGAGCATAATGTCTCTCTCCAAGGACTGGTCCTTACTGGTGCCCAAAATATGTGAGATGGAGCTTCAAAATCCTTGCTTCCAAGGAGCAGCCTGGTTTCACTCCCTCTAGGACAGACCTGTTTATTCTCTTAGCAGTCTGTACTCTTCTCCAGCACTACAACTCAAAGGCATCAATTCTTCTAACATCTTTAGTCATTGTTCAGCTCTCTTGCATAGCAAGGTTTGGGGTAAAGGGGTTTTTTTGCTGATTTGACTTCTTGTGCAGCCACCTCTGATTGGTGTAGAGAAGTAAATTTTCCATATATGGAGGTCACTTCATACTGTGGTGTCCTACAGACAGAAAGCAAAGCTAAGGAATGTCCTGGCCTGTTCCTACTGCAGCTGGTCTTCCTGGCCTCGTCACCATATTCCTTTTCTTCGCTCTGACCCAAACAGGCTTGAAAAAACCAGTGGAGGGTCAGCCGTGAGTCAGTTCTGACTCAACAGCTGTGAGCTTTTGAGAAAAAGAAGAAAGAATCAAGCAGAGAAAGGGGGACCTAATCCCACAAAGAAAAAAAAGTGCCAGGGGGGAACACAGCCTTTGGACTTGGGGGTCATTGCATGGAGGCAAAATACATGGAGACCCCCAAGGGACATCATGTCTGCAGATCAAAAGGCGACAAGGGTCTCTCTCCTCACCTGTCACGGAGAGAAAGCCTTCTCCTCAAGCTTTTTTAAAAAATTTTATTTTATATTGGTTTGCTTACGAAGTTCATATACACTGTGTTTCCCACTATCTTTCATCCATGTTGTGTCCCAGAGCTCTTTTCATGTGGAATTCTAGCCTCCATAATATTTTTGCTGCTGTTGTTCACACACATTCATCAAATTAAATCGCCATTGATCCACGCCCACTGTTACCCTGTATTTTCAGATCTCCACTGTTTCTCGCCTAATTCCCTCACTCCCTCCCCTCTGCCCACCACACTCCACGACGCTGTGATTCCCTTCTTCCCCTCTAAATCCCCCTGGCCCTCCCCCATCATTTTTATTTGTTAAAGCTGCTCACTTGTGATATTGCAGTTACAACAGCACGAGATGATTAGGACACTGGGTCAAGGACTTTAACAATGAAGATAGAAGAAGACCCAGAAGGGGCCCTGTGGTAGATCCAGTTTTAACTGGCTCCATCACGTGATCTTCAGCTCCGAAATAGCCATTGATTTACCGGTCCTTATTAGTGGTACATAGAGAGTGATCAGCTGGCCCAGTGGACTGAAAGCGATGCAACCAAACCAAAGGTGGGTGACTTTTAATCCACAGCCCTTGGGCCTGTCTTTTGCTGTTTTTTGTTCAAACATTCCTCTAGGTCGTATAGCCCCGGTGTACAAGTTGCCGTACAGTGGTAACTTGTGGTTGCTGTGAGGCTGAACACTGTGACACTAACGTGTCAAATGCGTTAATGCTTGGTTACCCATGGCAGACAGTGTTGGGTGAAATTCCCTGATTAAAACAAGCTTGGAAGCAGGAGCGGCATCCATTTCTGTAATCGCTCGCCACCGGAAACCCTATGAACCTGGAGAGAGTATGAGACACCAACGCGTTGAGGACTCTCCTTCATAAGGTTGCTATGAGTCGCCCGCAACTCGATGGCACTTAACAACAACAACAACAACATGAGTGGTACAGCACTGGTCTGCCAATTTGCTGTACTGAGGTAACTTGAGGTTGCTGTGATGTTCAACACTGTGCCACTGGTGTGTCAAATGCCATAATGGTTCCCCATGGTGAATAGGGTTTGGTGGAGCTCCCAGATTATGACAGGTTTGGAAGCAGGAGTGGCATCCACTTTCTAAACAACATGCTTCTGGAAACTTTATGAATTTGCAGACATGATGACAGTTAGAGAACAGGGTTCAAGGTCTTTTGTTTATAGGGTCACTATGAGTCGTGCTCAACTCTACAGCAGTCAACAATAACAACAACATTCTAGGGACTAGGAGCAGAACTGACTTCACTCCCAAAGAATCGTCATTAGTTATTTAGTTTTCATGGTGGCTTCATGAAAGGGCATCTCAGGAGGTCTTTATTTTTTTTCAACTCAAAACCAGTGTACTAGGGAGCTCTGGTGACCTAATGGCAAGAAGCTGCACTGCAATTCCAGAGGAATGTGGTTCGAATCCACCAGATGCTCTGCTGGAGAAGGAGGGGCAATCTCCTCCTGTACCAGTCAGATCTGATTTGACAGCACACACACACACAAAATAATAATAACAATAATAATAATAATTAAAAAAACCCAAAACCCGGTCTACTGATACAGGTATTTCTTGGAGGTCATTTGTCAATGTTATTGGCTATTTCTTGGCAGCACCTGTTAGACGCAATAGGGAACAATTGGGCAAACTATAGATGAGCCAGAAAGCTTGAGAAAAAAGCCCAAGGAATGTGGTATCTGCTGGGGATTTGGAAAGCTCTGACTCTGACACATAGGGCTCTACCTGCAGGCCAACAACAGACAGGCCTGTAAGATGAGTACTAATGCCAGGGGAGGATGCACTCCATAGAACAGTCAACCATGCAAGATCAACAGGGTAGCGTTTGCCCAGGGATAAGACTCAGTCGACAGAGGGCGCTCTGGTGGCCGAGTGGCAAGAAGCTGCACTGCAATCCTGAAGGTGAGTGGTTCGAATCACCAGGTGCTCCCCTGGAGAAGGACAGACAATCACCTCCTGTGCCAGTCGGATTCGACTCAGTCGGATTCAACAATAAGAAAAAAAACAACACAAACAATAAAGACCATAAAACCACAAAGCACAAACCAACCAAAAACTCTCAGATGACAGAATTGGATAGGAAACAGATGAATGCAAACATAAAGCTCAGCGAGGAAATGTCAGTGAATGCTGTTGTTCTGTTGTGGAAACTGGAATCCAAGTCACAAAACAAAATGTCTATGAATCGCCAAATGGGAAACCAATCTGCTCTGTAAATTTACTCCAATCACAGTAAACGCTTTTGAACAGAGGCTCCGCTGTATTTCAGGGAGTCAGGGAGAGCGCATGCGCAATGACCGAGAAAGTCCTTAATTAACTCTCCTCTAAACTCAGACTCCTCTGAAAGTGGCCACAGCCTGGATGAGATCGTGAAATTACAGCAAACCAAAATTTACAAAAGCAGAAGGAAGGTGGGGAAATTCTAGCTGTTGTTGCTATGCACCATCGAGTTGGAACCGACCCATAGCTGGCCCTCCAGTGGGTCTTCAGGGGCAGTTAATCTCATGGGAGGAGATTGCCCATCATGCTCCCCCAGAGCTGCTGGTGGATTAGAACTGCGTACTTTTGGAATTGCAACACAGCTTCTTGCCACTAGGCCACCAGAGCTCCCTCCATAAAGAAATTCCCACATAGAAATGTCTGTATTAAAAAGAAAGCTCTCACACCAACCGAATCTTCCACATTAAGAAACCAGAAGAAAAAACAACTTAAAATAAACTCAGGAAAGGAAATTTAAAAGGTTAGCATGAAATAGGGACTATAGAAGATCATGAAAGTCAAAAGATGGCTTATCAACAGTTCAACAATACTGACAAATTCTTAAGGAGATTGAAGAAGCTGGACTGCAATCCCAAAGGCTCATGGTTCAAATCCACCAAATGCTCTGCTGGAGAAGGAGGGACAATCTCCTCCTGTACCAGTCGGATCTGATTTGACGGTATACACACAAAAAGCTAATAAAATTTAAAATTTTTTTTCAAAGGAGAAGATTAAATTTACAAACAAATGCCTTTGAATTTTAATGTAAAAAAAATATTGACTATCCCATGGTCTGCCAAAAGAACAAACAAATCTGTATTGGAGGCATGAATATATAAGTACTAGCATATTCAATTACACCTCCCTTAAAAGTTATAAGCTCTGAGCTCTGGTGGCCTAGTGGCAAGAAGCTGTAGCTGCACTGCAATCCCAGAGGCACACAGTTCAAATCCACCAGATGCTCTGCTAGAGGAGGAGGAACCATCTCCTCCTGTATCAGTCAGATCTGATTTGACTGGACACACACACACACACACACACACACACACACACACACACACACACTTTAAAAATAATTAAAAAAAAGTTATAAGCTCTGTGATCTGTCTTAGCAGGAATCGCCCCACCTCCTCTTGGGGTGCCATCCTTGGTTTTCCAAAGGTAGATCCTGGGTCTGAAGACGCAGAGGAGCACTCCATCCCCATGTCCTCTGGACCCAGAGGAGCTGGATGTCCCTCCAGCTCTGGCTGACCCCTTGTTTGGATAAATTCTGGCCCAGGCTTGGTCAGAGTGCCAAGTCCCAGTGGCCTTGACAAAGGCAGGGTAAGAGGGAGATAGGATCTGAGGCTGGCTCCTGGGAACAGTCTGGGTGCCTGCCTTGTGTTTATACCAGCTTCCTGCTCCTGGGCACTCTGTCTGGTAAGCTGGGTGTGGCCACAGGATGGAGGAGAGCTGGGAGGTGTGGGGCCGATCCTCCCCTGACCTCCCCTCAACCGCACACAGAGCCCTGTCCCAGGGTATTCCCTGCGTATATGAGACCATCATAGCCCACCAGGCACAGGGGACTGTGCAAAATAGCCTATCAGCTGGCAACAGTCACAGGACCTCAACTATGCCAAGGTTTAGCCTTGAGTGGAAGGAAGGTTAAAGCAGATTAACTGTAGATGTTAAAATGTACTGTGACCACTGCAATAAGGGCAGAAGACATCATTTCCAAAGAAATAGTGTAGGAAAGGGATGAGAAAGAGATTAAAAAAAAATCCAAAGGAAGGCTGGATGAAATTAGTAGGGGGTGTGGGGAGAAAGAGCTGGATGGATAGAAGAAAGCCAGTAAGAAGATAGTACAAATAGGTGGTGAGCTCTGGTGGCCTAGTGTCAAGAAGCTGCACTGCAATCTCAGAGGTACACGGTTCGAATCCACCAGATGCTCTGCTGGAGAAGGAGGGGCAATCTCCTCCTGTGTCAGTCAGATCTGATTTGACGGTACACACACAAAAAAAATGAAATAAAATAAAATTTAAAAAAAGAAAAAAGATAGTACAAATAAATTCAAGTATGTCTATAATTACAAACATAAAGGGCCCCAATGTCTCAGATAAAGACAAAAAAATCATGTGATGAAAGACTGTGTGAGAAACAAAACCCAGTTTTATGTGACTGGCAGGAGCCCTGCCTATAACATAAGAAAACAGAATATTGAAGATCAAGGGGAAAATACAGCTTGCAAAGACGAATCAAGAGCAAATTTGTTAGCGTGCCAATAACAAAGAATATAAAATTTAAGGCAGCAAAGCTAAACATGGAGTTGTTGATAACCAAACCTCTAATAATATTAACAAAAAGAGTTGTTGTTGTTGTTGTTAGGTGTTGGCAAGTACAATTCGTAGCAACCCTATGAACAACAGATCTGAACTCTGGCCTCTTTCTGTGCCAACCTCATCATCTCTGACACATTCAACCCCATTGCTGCAGTCACTGTGTGAATCCACCTCATTTCAGAGTCTTCCTCTCTTTAACTGACCCTCTATTTTCCTAAACATGACACTATTTTTAAGGTATAGCCTCTCCTAACAACATACCCAAAATATGTGAGACAAAGTGTCGCCATCCTTGTCTCCAAGAATCACTCTGGCTGAACTAAAAAAAAAAAAATTAAAAAAAATATATATAAATATATGTATATATATATATATATATATACACATACATACACACATCTAATGTTTTGCAAGTCGACGGGCTATTAATTGCTTTTCTCCAATACAACAACTCAAAAGCAACAATACTTCTGTCCTTCACTGTCCAGTTTTCAGATGCATAGCAAGTGATTGCAAAGACTCATAGCCTGTATCAGGCACACCTTACTCTTTGAACTGACATCATTGCTCCTCAGTAATTTGGAGAAATATCTGACAGCAGAGTTGCCCAATGCAATACATCTGCTGGTGCTGAGGTTCTTGATTATGGATCCAAGCAAGATGAAATCATTGATAACTTTTTGTCCAACATGATGTTATCTATCAGTCCACTGGTGAGGATTTTTGTCTTCTTGATGTTGAGATGGAATCCACATTGATGGCTGTAGTCTTTGGTCCTCTGCAATAAGTGTTTCAAGTCCTTCTCACTTTTCAGTAAGTATGGCTGTGTCGTCAGCATAACACAGATTGTTGACGAGTCTCCCTCCAATCTTGATACCACGTTTCTTTCTTCACAGAGTGCAGCTTCTCGAATCATTTGCTAAGCTTAGAGGTGGAGGAACTCTGACGTACATCTTTCCTGATTTTAAACTGTGCCGATCTGACTTTTTGTTCTAGGTATAGATTTCACATGAGCACAATTAAGTGGTCTGGGATTCCCATTCTTTTCAGTGTCAGCCATAGTTGTTATGATTCACATAGTCACATGCCTTTGCCCAGTCAGTAAAACACAAATAGACATTCTTCTGATGTTCTCTGCATTCAGCCACGATCCACCTGACATGAGCAATGATAGTCCTCGTACCACAGAAAAGAAAAGTAATCCACAAGCACCAAAGTACAGCTTTAAGTCTGTCCCCCTGAACTTAAAGATCATTCCCAGAATAGAGGCGTTGAACAGCGATGCTCAAAGATCCAATTAGTTATGGGATGATAACAAGGATATCATCCATGAAAAGAGCAAAAGGCCATTACAAAGACGGAGGAAGAAAAGACCAAATAAATGTCAGTAAAGACTCTGAAAATTGCAATCAAGTGTCGAGAAGCCAAAACAAAGGAGACAAATGCCAAAATTCAAGAAATGAACAGAAGATGCCAAAGGGCGTCTTGAGAAGGCAAAGCAACGAGTGTGCAAAGAGCTGGAGTTGGAGAATAAAAAGAGAAGAATTCGTCTGGCACTTCCAAAGTTGAGAGAATTGAAAAACAAATTCAGGTCTCAAGTTGTAATACTGGAAGATGCTATGGGTAAAATCTTGAATGATCCAGAAAGCTTCAAAAGAGGATGTCAATTATACACAGAATCACAGTATCAAAAAGAACTGGTTGACATGGAAACATTTCAGGAAGTTCCAAATGAACAAGAACCAATGGTAATGAAAGAAGTTCAAGCTGCACTGAAGGCTTTGGCAAAAAATAAGCTCTCGGGGAAAAAAAAAATTTTAAAAAAATAAAAAATAAGCTCTCGGGAAGCGATGGGATGCCAAGTGACATATTTCAACTAAAATTCCAACCCTGGATGCGTTCACCACTCTAATCCAGGAAATTTGGAGGACAGCTGCCTGGCCAATTGACTGGAAGAGATCCATATTTGTTCCCATTCCCGAACAAGGTGATCCAACATTATCTGGAAATTATCAAACAACATAACTAATATCCCATGCAAGCAAAATATTGCTGAAAATGATCTAAAATTGGCTAGAATAGTACATTGATAGAGAATTGCCAGAAGTTCAAGCTGGGTTTAGAAGAGGCCAGGGCCCCGGCAAAGTCAATGTCATTGTAAAAAAAAAAAAAAAAAAGAGAGAGAGAAGAAGTGAAAAAAAAAAAAACCTAGAAGAAAGGGAGTTACTCATAGAAGATACCACAGGTAAGCAGGAATGTAAAAGGCTGTGTCAACACATTTATAAGTAATTAAATTGGTTTTGGTTTTGTGTTCCTTTGAGTCAGAATGGACACTTAGCTAGCCCTCTGACAGGTTTTTAAGAGGCTGTTAATCACATGGGAGGAGACTGTCCATGCTTGTCCCGCTGAGTTGGATTTGAACTGTGTGCCTTGGGACTGCAGCACAATTTCTTACACGGCCACTTTGGAAAAACAGAGCTTTGCAAAATGGAATCTTGAAGAAGTAAAAAACCCGGCAGTCATCTTATAACAATTAAATTTTTTTTTTAAATCAGTAATCTTAAATTAAAACAAGCTTGGAATCAGGAATGGCATCCACTTCCAAAATAGCTTCCTCTGGAAACTCTAAGAACTTGGAGAAACAAAGAAAGTTCATAGGAAGGCTATGAGTCGCCTACGATTCGACAGCGTTTAACAACAACATAGAGAGAGCTCAGTTGGCCTAATGGACAGAAAGTGATGTGACCAAGCCAAAGGTGGGTGATTTTAATCTGCATCACTCTGGCCTGCTTTTAATTGTTTTTGGTCAAACATTCTTCTGGGTCATATAGCACCGCTCTGTCAATTTGCTGTACAGAGGTAACTTGTGGTGGCTGTGATGCTGAACACTGTGACCCTGATGTGCCAGATGTGATATTGGTCACTCACGGCGGACAGTGTTTGGTGGAGCTTCCCAATTAAAACAAGCTTGGAAGCAGGAGTGGCATCCACTTCTGAAAAAGCTTGCCTCCAGAACCCTATGAACTTTGAGCAATGAAGAAAAGTTCATAGGATCGCCAACGATTCGGCGGCATTTAACAACAACAATCTTAAATCCTGTCCTTTATCCCTTAAAATGGTCAAATGCTCTTGAAAGCAAATTCTGTCTTTCAAGAAACAAATAACTCCAATCATATATTTGTTGTTGTTGTTATGTGCCGTCGAGTCGTTTGCAACTCATAGCAACCCTATGCACAACAGCCCTAAACCCTGCTCTATCCTGCACCAACCGCACTGCCTCTGACACACCCATCCTGATTACCCCGGTCACCGAATCAATCCATATATATACAGAATTTAAAAAATAAGAACACTCTTCCTTCACACTAACAAGGCTAACATAACTTGACCTATTTACATATCACACCAGATATAAATTTACCAGTAAATCTTAGTCATGAACACAGTTGCAAACTTAATCTAACAATGTGTAAAAAAGAAACCATTGTGGCTAAGTTGGGTTTATATCAAAATTCCAAGGTAGGTATAATATTACAAAATTACATAGTAGTATGTCATCACATTACTAGAATAATGGAGAAACCAAAAATATCCCAATAGATGCAGGGGGAAAAATGCTCAACAACAACAACAACAAATGCTCAACAAAATAAAACATGATGAAAATTAGTAATTAATATAACAAAGAAGATCTACCAAGAACCTAGAGCAGGACAAACGTCTCTATGAACTGTTTAAAGCACTTCCTGAAAGATCAAAAACTTAATAAATGCCCACTACCAAATTTTATCGGGACCACTGGCGGCCTAGTGGCAAGAAGCTGTGCTACAATACTGAAAGCTCGCAGTTGGAATCCTCCCCCCGCTTCCCCAGCGGGGGAAGATGGACAATCTCCTCCGAAACGATTTACCTGCCTCTGAAAACCTGCCAGAGGGTCCAGCTCAGGGTGGGTTCCGACTCACAGTACTCTACACACACATACACAAACACCCCATATTTTTGAGATGACAAGTTAGTAGAGATTCCAGCCCGTGCAGTCAAAAAGGGAGGAAAGAATGTAAAGACATAAGGATTTAGAAAGAAAAGGCAAAACTCTTGATTCTTTGCAGATACTAGGACAACTTAGAAAATCTAATGTGTCTGGAATATAAGGTATTAGTAATTAAGATTGCTGGGTTCAGAGTGAAATTTACTTGCATTTCTCTACCTTAGGGAGTTCTTGCGGCCTAGGGGTCAGGAGTTGCACTGGAAATGCAAAGGTGGTTGTTGCGTCTGGTCGAGTCAGAATGGACCCACAGCTGACCCTCCAGTGGGTTTTCAGAGGCAGTTAATCACACCGGCGGAGATTACCATCCTTCTCCCACAGAGCAGCTGGTGGCCTCAAACAGAATGCTTTCAGGATTACAGCGCTGCTTCTTGCCACTAGGCTACCAGAGCTCCCTAAAGGTATGCAGTTCTAATCCACCAGGTTCTCTGTGGGAGAAAGACAATTAACCCATGCAATATTCTCTTGTTCTGTTTCGACAACAGCTTCTTGGTCTAGGTATAGGTTTCACATGAGCACAATTAAAACCTTCTGTGCAATTAATCGCCTCTGAAAACTCCCCAGAGAGTCGATTCTGATTAAATGGTACACAGCAACAACAACAACAAACCTTAATAAAAATCAATTGTTGTTGTTGTTATGTGCCATCGAGTCACTTGTGACTCATAGCAACCCTATGTACAAAAGCCCTAAACCCTGCTCTATCCTGTGCCAACCTCACTGTCTCTGACACACCAACTCCCATTACCCCCGTCACTGAATCCATCCATCTCATCGAGGGTCTTCCTTTCTTGCGCTGTCCCTCCACCCTCCCAAACATGATGTCCTCTCCAAGGACTGGTCCCTCCTTGCAACATGTCCAAAGTGTGTCAGATGGAGCTTCAGAATGCTTGCCTCCAAGGAGCAGCCTGGTTTCACCTTCTCCAGAATGAACTTGTTTGTTCTCCTAGCAATGTATGGTATATTCAGAACTCTTCCCTAGCACCACAGCTCAAAGGCATCGATTCGCTTTCTGTTATCCCTAGTCACTATCCAGCTCTCTGACGCATAGCAAGCAATTGTGAAAACTGTAGACTGGATCAGTTCTTTGAAAAAAACAATTTAGGGGATCTCCCAGGTTGTTTTCTATCCCAGAGGGTTTTGTTATTTTCCTAAGGGAGGAGTCAGGAGGAGTCAGTCTCTTTAAAGATTATTAAACCTTTTACTTGGGTATAAACTTTGAGTTGATTGACATTTCCTGTTTGAGAAATTAGTCAAACTCTAGGTCTGGTAAAGGAGGCCTTTCTTGTAATGGATGAGGACTGGTATATAAAGTGTTGAAATACAAGCTTTTTGAGGATCTTAATGGAGATGTAGAGACCCTATACTTTTAAACCCTGAGTTAGTTGTGCTGTAAATCACTTGGGAGGAGATTACTCAGCTGTGAGCTGCTGGTGGATTCCAACCACCTGCTTTTGGGTTGGCAGTTCTACTCCTTACCACTAGGCCACCAGAGCTCACTCTTAAAGGTGGTAAAATAGCTGCTGTTGAAAGAACTGCTCACTAAGGTTTGGGCTGATTGGCTGAGAGAGCTGAGTTAAGCGGAACAGAGTGGAGCACAGCCGAGAGCTGTTTTTGGCTGTGAGCTGCACCAGTGAGTAGCTGAGAGCACTAATATATTTCATGACTCCATGTTAGCACTGTGGTTTGCTTTTTAGTTCTACCCCATTGTTTTGTTTCATTGGCTTGGTTTGGTTGGGTCTACTGGTTGCTTTAAATTGTTGCATATAAATATTTAACTGGTCTAAAATCTATCTCCAAACAACATTATACAATTTCACATTTAAGAATCCTATAGCTACATACTTTCCTGTGACCTGATTCTTGACAAATATTTTCCTTGTTACCTGTGTTAGAAACCTCATAATACATTGCTACAGGTGTTTTGTTTTGCTTTAAAGATGTTTCATGTAATGAGCTTTTAAAAATAAAAACTATGGGGGAGCTCTGGTGGCCTAATGGCAAGAAGCTGCACCGCAATACCAGAGATATGCGGTTTGAATCCACCAGATGCTCTGCCGGAGAAGGAGGGACCATCTCCTCCTGTACCAGTCAGATCCAATTTGATGGTACACACACAGA
>NW_006399839.1:6968110-7019675 GCF_000299155.1 Elephantulus edwardii | reverse complement strand
ATTAAAAGTAATAAAATTTAATAATAAAAAAATAAAAACTATGTTAAATTGGCATATCATATTTGTGGAGGGAGTTCTGGTGGTGACTAGTGGTTAAGAAGCTGCGCTGACATTTCAAAGGCACGTGGTTCGAATCCAACAGTGGCACACTGGGAGACAGGTGGGCAGCCTCTTCCTTTGTTATTTATTGTCTCTGAGAACCTGCTAAACGGTCAGTTGTGAGTTGGTTCTGACTCAATGGCACGTAGCAATATGTTCTATGTACCGTGTTACAGTCGTGATTTGTTGATGTTAACAGTCCTCAGATGTTCACTCCTAGATAATTGATTTTCTGATCTGATGTTAAAAATACAGCCCTATAAATTTTGTTTTCTGAACTAAACCAGGGACATCAAATACTTAAAGACATGGATCAAAACACTGATCACTTCGCAGAAATTGGTAGGTAGATTTGGCAAGCAGCGAGCAAGTTATATGTGAAGAAAAAGGAAAAGGGTCAGAGAAAGAATTCTCGGTAATCTCCTGACTAGAAATACCATCCCCATTTCCAAAGGTAATCCAGAACCTTCCACAAATGAGGTTCATCATGCAGCTGACAAAATAAGAGCCAATGCTGCTCACCTCTTCTTCAGTGTGTTATAGTTTAGCATTTTTATGCATCTGCACCTTTATATACAAACTTTCCAATTCATAGAGTCAAATATTGGGCTCATAAAAATACTGATCATAAAAGGCAATGCTAACGAACCCTAAAAAGAAACAAAACCAGAAGTTGGACTTATGTCAGAACTGACTTGGACCAAAAGCATCAGAAAAAGAGCTTGATTATAAATTGGAGACTAGGGACGGCGCAGGAGAGGAAGGCCCTCCATGAGGTGGATTGATTCAGTGACTGGGATAATTGGGATGGGAGTGTCAGAGACAGTGCGATTGGCACAGGACAGAGTAGAGTTTAGGGCTGTTGTACATAGGGTCGCTATGAGTCGCAGGTGACTCGATGGTACATAACAACAACAAACAACAACAACTTGTATAGTTTTTTTAGGAAATGATCAAATGGTTTTCCAGAATGGGTGCACCATTTTACATTCCCACCTCCATCAAATAAGAGATTCTGTTTCTCTGCATCCTTATCTCTGCATGTACTGAGTACTATTAATATTATTCTAATTGGGGGGTTTTCCCCTTTTTTTTCGGTGGAAAATGACTTAGATTTTTTTTTATTGTTCACTCAAATCACAATTTAAAAACTTAGAAAAAAGAGAAATTAATATAAAAGATCTCTACCCAAAAGAAATAACATTTTTTGTTGGTTTACAGTTTGAGGACTAAAATATGTCTGATATAGGCCATAGTTTTTCCAATTAATAGCTATGCATCCAAGACCTGGACAATGATTAGGGATGACAGAAAAAGAATTGACACCTTTGAGCTGTGGTGTTGGAGAAGAGCAGTGAACCTCCCATGGACAGCAAGGATAACGAACAGGTATGTCTTGGAGAGGGTGCAGCCGGAGTCCTCTTTGGAGGCAAGGATGATGAGACTTTGCCTCACATACTTTGGACATATTATTGCTAGAAGGTGCTGTTTCTTGGAGACGGATGTGATGTTGGGAAGGGTGGAGGGTCAGCGAAGGAGAGGAAGACCCTCAACCAGGTGGACTGACATGGTGACTGCTGCAGTGGGCTCTTGTGTGTCAGGAAGTGTGAGGATGGCGCAGGACAGCACAGGGTTCAGATCTTTTGTTCAGAGGGTCGCTATGAGTCATACTCGACTCGATGGCACCTAACAACAACAACTGATTTACATACAAAGTTCATAAGGTTCATGTACATTGTTTTTCACACCAGATCTTTCCCCTCTCCTTATCAAATTGTGTGACCCTATGATGAAGCCCCCTCTCCCCTCCTTGGACCGTCACACTTGTTCTACAATAATGGTCTTATGCAGTATTTGTCCTTATGAGACTGAGTTAGTTCCTTTAGCATAATGCTCTCCAGTCCCTCCCATGTTAGTTGGTAATTTACAGAATCATTGATCCTACATGCAGCATAGGATTCCATTCTGTGAGTGTATCATAGTTTTTCAGTATTCTAGTTGTTTTATAACCATGTAATAATATCTCATCAGGGTCCAAATTTTCACTTTTCTGATAGGAGTTCTGGTGGCCAAAAGGTAAGACGTTGTGCTGCCATCCCAAAGGCACATGGTTCAAATCTACCAGCTGCTCCACGGGAGAAGGAAGGATGAGCAGTCTTCTGTGCGATTTATCTGCCTCTGAAAACATTTTGGAGGGTCAGCTATGGGTCGATTTTGGCTCCACAGCACACAACTACAACAATGGTTAGTGATTTATTTTTAAATTATTTGTTTTGACTACTAATATTGAGCTTCTCCAACAATTTCTTCCACAGATACAGTCAATCTGCTTTCTGTGAGGTCCATGTGTAAAGTTGCCGTTTGTGGGGTTTGTTTTAAAGGTATTTGCAATGAGTTATTGAGTGTACTAAACCCGATCATTCCATTTCCACCCTCATTTCTATCACCAAGTCCATACTTTCTGACAACCTTTCTTTCTTCATTGTTTCCAACTTTTGCAGTCCAGTTTTTATTAATGCATCTTGATTGAATGGTCAATTTTGGAGTGCAAAATTTGGTGAAAATCTTCAATTTCCTGTCACTCCAATCTCATGTCATTAATGCCTAGAATATTTATGCATGCTATTTGATTTTTTACAACTTCTAGCTTTCTTTCATTCATACTTTGTCCATTCCATGTTCCAATCATGAAAGGATGTTTGCAGCTGCTTCTCCTCTTTTTAATTGACTTTAGATCTAGTCTCTAGACTTCTGTTACTATACTAATCACTATCCATGTTCCTCTGTAATTCATAGGGTTTTCAGAGGCCTGCTTTTTCAGAAGTAGAAGGCCAATTCTGCTTCCTCCTTTTTCTTAATCTGGAAGCTTTGACCTTGATTCTATCCCACCTGAGTTTAAAAGTCGTCTTAAGAATAGGTGTGAGGCTTTGAATGCCAATGCTCAAATACCAGACGAATTGTGGGATGATATCAAGGAAATCCTTCCTGGAAAGAGCAAAAGGGCATTATAAAAACAGAGGAGAAAGAGAAAATTCAAAATGGGTTTAAAATGAGCCTCCAAAAATTGCACTAGAGCATCAAGAAGCCAAAATAAAGGGAAGAGTTGCTGAAGTAAAAAACCTGAACAGAATATTTTTAAGGGCAGCAGAAGAAAAGAAAGCAAAGTATTTTAATGGAATGTGCAGGGGGCTGGAGTTGGAGAATAAAGAGGGAAGTACTTGCTAGGAATTTCTCAAACAGAAAGAACTTGAAAAACAAATTCAAACCACAAGTAGCACTAAGGAGAGATTATATGGGCAATTGAATGATCTAAGAAGAATTAAAAGAAAGTGGAGGGAATACACAGAATCATTATACCTACAAGAATTGGCCAACACTGAAGTATTTCAAGAAATACCATATAATCAAGAGCCAATGGTAATGAATGAAGAAGTTCAGGCTGCACTGAGTCATTGGTTAAAGCCCCAGAAATTTGTGGAATATCAATTAACATGTCTCAACTAACAGTTACAACCCTGGACATGCTCATGCTGATGCCAGAAAATCTGGAAGACAGCTGCCTGGCTGACTGACTGGAAGCGATCCATATTTATTCTCATTCCCAAGAAAGGTGATCCACAAGCTCTGCTGGCCTAGTGGCAAAAAGCTGCACTGCAATCCTAGAGGTGAGCGGTTCAAATCCACCAGATGCTCTGCTGGGGAAGGAGAAACAATTTCCTCCTGTACCAATCAGGTCCAATTTGATGGTACACCCACAGAAAAATAATAAAAGAATTTTTAAAAAAAGAAAGGTGATCCAATAGATAGTAGAAAATATCAAATAACTTTAATATGTCATATACAAGCAAAATCTTGCTGAAGAGCATTCAAAAACACCTTGAACAATACAGACGTTCAGACTGGGTTTAGAAGAGGCTGGGGCCACCAGGAATATCATAGCTGATGACAGATGGATCATGGCAGAAACTAGAGGATACCAGAAGAATGTCTATTTGTGGTTTATTGACTATGCAAAAGCATTTTACTATGTGGATAATTAAAAATTATGGCTAACATTGAGAAGAATGGGAATCTCACAACACTTAATTGTGCTCTGCTCATAGGAAACTTAAACCTAGACCAAGAAGCTGTAGTGTGAATAGATCAAGGGAACACTACATAGTTTAAAATTAAGAAAGGTGTGTGTCAGGGTTGTATTTTTTTCTCCATATTTATTCAATCTGTATGCTGAACACATTATTCAAGAAGCTGGACACTATGAAGAAGAATGTGGCATCAGGATTGGAGAAAGACTCATCAACAACCCGCATTTTATGCAGATGACACAACCTTGCTTGCTGAAACTGAGGAGGATTTGAAGTGCTTGCTGTAGAAGATCAAAGACTGAACATCCTTCAATATGGATTACATCTCAATGTCAAGAAGACAAAGATTCTCCCTAATGGACCTGATAGGCAACATTATAATCGACGTTAGACTTCATTTTACTTGGATCCACAATAAACACCGTTGGTACCAGCAGTCAGGAGACCAGGTGACATATTGCACTGAGAAAATCTGCAGTCAAGGAGCTCTCCAAATTACTGAGGAGCAATGATGTCAGCTTGAGGACTAAGGTGTGCCTGATTAAGGACATGGTCATTACAGTTCACTTGGTATGCATCTGAAAAAATGACAGAAGAAGAATTGATGCCTTTGAGCTGTAGTGTTGCAGAGGAATATGGCATATCTCATGGATTGCTAAAGGATAAATACTGTATAAAACCATTATTATAGAATTAGTATGAGGATGGGGGGGTGGAAGCAGGTGGGTGAGGATGTGTGGTTTTGGGGGGAAGGATTAATCATGGGGTAGCACAATTTATGGGTGGGGTAAAGGAAATGGGAAGGATCTGGTGTGAAAAAACAAATAAAAAATGCAAAATAGAATACATATGAATGATTGCATGAAACATAATGCAAATAGAAGTGTATAAAACACAATGTATATGAATGAAATATACTGTGAAGATACTATTATATGAAAATCAATAAAAATATTTTCTTTTAAAAAAAGAACAGCTAGCTCTTCGAGAGAGTGCAGGCAGAGTGCTGCTCCTTGGAGACAGAGATGACAAAGTTTCATACTTGGGGCCATTTCTCTCTGTCTGTTTCTTTCTGCCAAGAAGATGGACTTGGGAAGTTAGTTGGACAGACCCAGGATAGAAGGTGCCTCCACCTCTCATGACGGTGGGATGTGACTGTGATTCCCTACCACTAAGCAAAGTGGCCAGAGATCTCCAAAGCCAGTGCAGACAAGAGTGGGGAGGCTGGGATCTGTCAATCCTGGGTTGGATTTTTCTCAGCTCCTGGGGACCCTGAATGTGAGTCAGCAATCACCATCCAGTGTGGTCTGTGAAGTGGCAAGAGTTCTTGAGGTCCCCGGGAGCTCTGACAGCTGGTGTCCTCTGCCATCTCCCACCCTCTGTGGACACTACAACTCTGTTGCCCACAGATTTTGACAGCCAGCCAGTGACCCTTTGTCAGGGACTCAAGATTGAAAGACAGACAAGCTGTGTTGGTGAATGGAGCCTCCACGTAGAATTGACATCAATCTCCCTTATAACTTCACAGTCTCCATTCAGAAGGACTTCGTTTTCATTGGGGAAACTGAGGCAGGGTGTCTCAAATGGTGAGCTCACTTACAAGGACACACGGCTGGCGTGACTCTTAAGTACACTAAAGAATGATTCCAGCATGGGCTGAACTGTGCACCCCCACCTTTAACGCTGAGCCCCCTCCCCCAAAGAGCGGCTGAGGCACCTGGCACAGGGGCTGCTGAAGGTGGGAGGGGCTCCTTGGTCATTCTTGAGTCCTTGGGAACACTGGCTCACTCCAAGAAAGAGCACAGCCATGCTCTGTGACCAGAGGCCTGGGCAAACATCTGTTAAATTGGAGGAAGATGCCTTTAACTCTTTCTCAGCTTCAAGACAGAAGGAACATTGTCACTTACCTTGAAATGAAATCTAGACTCTTCCCGGACCTCAAACCCCAGAATCCCGGACCCTAAATTTAGATCTCTGTGGGGGCTTCCCGGATCACCCTGGGGCAGGGTCAGGCAACAGCTGCCCAAGATAAACTTTGCTTTTCTGCCGACTCAGCCCTTTCTCTCACACAATGAATGAGAGCCCGCCCCACTTCCCCTGGGAACGCAGAACAATAGTTGTGGAGGATCAGGTGGCGGCCTTGGCCAGGGCTCTGGCTTGAGAAACCAGGGCTTCATGCCCTCGCCCTGGCCTGGAGGCTGTGGGGCTCCAGCCACTGACTTGCTTCTCTCCCCAGTGGGTGCCAAGCCTCTCCCCACCTCTGGCATCCTGCGCTGGCCTTCTCTCCTGCCTGGGAACTGGATTGTTGCTGGAATGTCCCCAGCATGGAGGAAGCAGCCTTCTCGAGCCTCTTTAAACAGAGCTCCCAGCCGGTCTCCATCGCATTCCTGAAAGGAGCTCCCTGAGGCACGGGGTGGTGGCTCACTGTCAGTTCTCCACCAGCAGGAACCCGTCTCCTTCTCAGATAAGGTTCATCAGCACATAGCAAGTGGTCAGGAGCTTTTTCCCTGGTGAGAGGATGGGGGTGTGGGTTTTCGCGGCCCCTCCTGGGTCTGGACTAGGTCACTGAGAGCACACTTCGGTCTGGGGGGAGCTTGTGGGGCTATTTTAGGCACCGATTCCTCAGAGCCCACGGCTGCCCCTGACACAGTGGAGCATCTAGAGTGGAGATAGGTGGAGGCTAACCTTGTTCAGAGGAACACGAGAGCTGTGGGCTTGCACGGTGGTGGTGGGATGGTGGCAGGCTATGCATGGGTCCTGAACCACATGGTACTGGTCGTCTGCCCAGTACAGGTACAGGGGAACGGCCACATACTGTTTGTATTTCCTTCTGTTGACTTGTCCTGAGGACTGGTGAGGAAAAATGATAACGAATGGGTCATCCCAGTTCAGGGCCCTGAGAGTGTGGCTGGGGGAGAGGACAGAAAGATGTCCTAGGAGGAGTGACCACAGCAACCAAACAGAGGCTGAGCAGGAGCCAATCAGGTGGGCAGTGCTGCAGGCAGAGGGGGTTATAGGCAGGCAACCGAGGCCTAGCTGAGAGCTAAGGTGGAGAGCATGGGGGCTTGTGGATCATGTAGGGGCAATGCTGCCAGGCCCACCAGTCCCAGTGCGTGCAGGGCTCACTAGCTGGGGCAGCGCTGTGACTCAGTGCTTTATCCATATGAAATGGGAGCCACAGAAGGCTATAGGCAGGGTGTATGTAGTCTTGGAGAGATGCCTGCCATAAAGCTGGCTCAGGCAGGGGCCAGAGGGCCCAAGGAGACCTCAACAGTTGTCCTGGGGAGATTGTAGAGGGCAGAGGGGGTGATGGCAAAGCCCCCAGATTCCAGGGAGGAGGATCTGCAGAGGAAAAGCATCATCTGGTCTGCAGGGGATGGGAAGTAACTTGAGTTGATTTTTTGAGGGAGAAAGTGGTTCTCTGAGCCCAACCTGATGGAAGAGGCTAAGTGAACAGAGGGGAGCTCCCCTCACTCTCCAGCTGACACCCTCAGAATGCAGCCTGTCTTCAGCACCTCCCCCACGGTGCCTCAGCCAGGCACTGGCCTTAGTGTATTTAACCCCTTAGAGTCATCTGAGGAGAAGGCATTCAAGCCCAGAGGGAGGTATTTATCTGGGCTTCGCATCTGTGGATTGTCCCGGCACCAGGCCTTCTCCACCGAGCACCCGGACCAGCAGAGCTGGGAGACAAGAATTGGCTCCCAGAAACCTCAGTCCTTGGAGTCAGTACAGGCTTTGCTGGAAACACAGGGCCCCACATTGAGTGGGAACTGGGCCTCTGTGTCTGTCTCGCTTGTGGGTGGTGGAGTCTGGTGTCCCCACAAAAAGCCTCAAGGGGGGCCTGAATGTCTACCCCAATGGACCTTTCGAGAAACTGCTGGGCCATTGTGCAGAAGAATGCCCGGAAATCCCGAGCCTCCTGCCTCTAGTGAGAATGGGGGCTCTTCCTCCAAGCCAGGAAACTCCAAGTTGGCTTCCGGAGGGCGGTGTGTGGGCTAGGGCAGCAGGGGCACCAGTGCCATCGGTGAAAGGGTCCCTTGCCGCTCTTCTCTGAGAGTCAGCACAGGCCTCTGGGAGGACGGACTGGGCTGGGTTACTGGGAACTCCCTGAAGTGCTGTCCCAAGTGATGTTCCCAGGTTTGGGAAGCCTGGCATAGGAACAGGGTGTAGGTCTGAGATAATGGAAAGACCCTTAGGAGCACTCCCTCCCCTTGGAGCTGAGGACTTTATTCCCTGGTGGAAGTGAATGTGTGGGCCCTGGTGCTTGGCGGGTTGGCCTCTGATGGTCCCTGTCGGCAATGGCTTTGGAGGGTAGTGCCAGGGTCCTCAGAGGCAGAGTGAGAGAGCTATTAGCAGCTGGGCTGGAAGTGGACTCAGGGTGAGCTTCCTGGAGGAATCTGGCAGAGCTGTGCTGTCTAATCCTGGAGAGGGGCCGAGAGATGGTCCCTGTCCTCTAGCAGCCCTCAGTTCACAGCTGTGAGAAGAGGAGGCTTCCGTAGTTCCTGCCTCAGGGACGCGCGCTGGAGCTGGCCAGGTGGGGGTGGGTGAGGGACGGTGGCGATGGCACAGGCCCAGGATCCTGCAGCTCCTGAAGTGACAGGAGACACGTAGGAAAAGCAGCCCGCAGAGCGCGCCTGCTCCCACAGCGGAGGGGTGGCGGCCAAGGAGTAGCGGCTGGCCAGAGTGCCCCCAATACCCACCTCCCCTCTCCGGCTCTCCCTTGTTTCCCTAACTCTGGTCGCCTGAGACCTGTAATTGGCTGTGGATCGACAGCCCCCCGCGCGCATTGGCTGTTTGGGGACAGAGGGCCGAGCCCCGAGGGGAGAGGCCACCCCTCCGAGCCTATAAAAGGGGCACGCTGGAGGCGCGCACAAACTCTTGAACACCAAGCTGAGCGGAACTGTTAAGTGGAGAGCCAGGCGCACAGCCAGGCGCACGGGCGCAGCGGCCCCTGAGCCATCGGGTCTCTCCAGCCATGGGGTCGGCGGCGCTGGAGATCCTGGGCCTCGTTCTGTGCCTGGTGGGCTGGGTGGGCCTGATCCTGGCGTGCGGGCTGCCCATGTGGCAAGTGACTGCTTTCCTGGACCACAACATCGTGACGGCGCAGACCACCTGGAAGGGGCTGTGGATGTCGTGCGTGGTGCAGAGCACGGGGCACATGCAGTGTAAGGTGTACGACTCGGTGCTGGCGCTGAGCACCGAGGTGCAGGCGGCGCGCGCGCTCACAGTGGGCGCCGTGCTGCTGGCGCTGGTGGCTCTGTTCGTCACCCTGGCGGGCGCACAGTGCACCACCTGCGTGGCCCCGGGCCCGGTCAAGGCGCGCGTGGCCCTCACCGGCGGCGCCATCTACGCCGTCTGCGGGCTGCTGGCGCTCGTGCCGCTCTGCTGGTTCGCCAACATCGTGGTGCGCGAGTTCTACGACCCGACGGTGCCCATGTCCAAGAAGTACGAGCTGGGCGCCGCGCTGTACATCGGCTGGGCCGCCTCGGCGCTGCTCATGGGCGGCGGCGGCCTCGTGTGCTGCGGCGCCTGGGCCTGCGCGGGTCGCCCGGAGCTCAGCTTCCCCGTCAAGTACTCGGCGCCGCGGCGACCTGCGGCCAGCGGCGACTACGACAAGAAGAACTACGTCTGAGGGCGGCGGGCGGCGCTGGGCAGCGCCAGCACAGCCTCCTCCTCTCCATGGCCCGGGGACCGGCCCGCCACACCCGACGGCGCGTCTTCAGAGCTTTTCTCTACGGGGCATCGGCTCCCACGTGGGTGGGGCCCAGGTGCCAACAGACTGAGATGCTTCTGCTCCCACGGACCCTCCCCGATTGCCACTTTCCTCCCGAGTGGCCGCTGCGGACCCAGAGCAGCATTGGAGAGCCCCTGCCCGAGCCACGGGGGGGCCAAAGAGACTGGACCTGGACTCCCGCCTTCCCCCCAGCAGCGGCTCGGAGGGAGGACGATTTCGCTTAGTAAATGGTGTAGATCCTCTCCACCTTGTGTCCTGTGCTCTGTCCAGGCTGGGACCCCTCAGCCCCCACTCGCCAACTTTTCCCCGAAGGGTCCCCCACGGGGCTGAGTCCTGTGACCTCTTCTGCGGCTATCCCTCTGTCCGGTCCACCTTCCTGCCTGCTGGGGTGGGGGTGGGGCATTGAGCTCCCGCCCCCCCAAGCCACTTTAAACTAAATTGAGGGAGATTATGCAGCCTCCCCAAAGAGTTTGGTGGCCGGCTGGGCCCCAGCATCATGATTTTCATCTGCCCCTTTGGGGCTCATTTCTCCAGATTCCATCAAGTAGCCTCTACAGCCCTGTACAGTCCTTCCCCATCAGGGTGAAGCCAAGGTGACTCCAGCTGAGCTTGGAGACATCCTTATTGTCGTGGGGCGGGGGCGGCGGCACCCGCTGCTGTTATCCAGGGATCCTCTGCCGGTTCCGCAGCTCTGTGAAAGGCTAATCTGTGCCCACCTGCTGGCCTGGTGCTAACAGACTGGGCATCAGCCTCTCTGTGCCAGCTCCTGCGGGGTACCCTGTTAATAACACTCCTTCCAGAGACAGCCAGCTCGGACCCTGCTCAGGTACCTAGAAAGGTCCCAGGTGGGCAGGGCAGAAATACCCTAAAGAACAATTAACTGGGCTGCTTCCAACTTTGCTCTGGTTCGAAGTAAAGGCATTTGCACCTTCCCCAATGGCTAGGGCAGGGCTTTGAGCTGTGGGGGCAACTCCAGGGCTGGCATTGGGAAGGCCTGGCGCCTGCCCCAGCCCCAGCCAGCTTGGGGGCCCTGCTAGGAATATGTGGGGTTGCATTTAGCACAGGGAGCCTACAGGGGCTGGCCAGGATGAATGGCGGAGGACAGGGTGAGACCTGGCTGAAAGGAAAGGCAATCTCTGAATGAAGATTTTTTGGGGGAGTGGAGCTGGGGAGGCCATCCAGGGAGCCGGAGTATTCTGGTCTCTGCGTGTATGATGGGCTCAGGTGAAAAGGAGCTCAGGGGCCAGAACTTTGACAGCGACGAAGACCAGCTCTCAGGTGTGACTTTACACATGAACTGCTCACACTGGCACTTGGCCCCAGGGCTGCTTGGCTGAGGAGCCAGGCCTGGAGGTGGCCCTGTGCGGCCGCTTCTAACACCAGCTCGTCCCCAGTGCTCGGCCCGCTCCTGTTCTCTGCAGGCCCTACGTCCAGCCTTTCCAAGTGTGTGATGGGTGCTTGAGGGCCCTGGGGAGTCAGGGCTGCCTGCAGACTCATGCCAGGAAAGGTCATGGTGAACCCCCACCTGTGGCTGGAGGACTGTCAGAGGTCAAAGGATAAGAGCCGCCTCTAGCCTAGCTCCTCCTACCCTGCTGCCCTCCTGAGGGGGCACATTGGAGCTCACGTCGAGGGGCCCAGGGACCCCATCCAACTGTGTCTGCCCCACTAGGTGGCTTTTGCCCACACCGGGTGAGAAGCAGTATCCTCCTAACCAATGGAGCACTCACAGTGCTCAGGGGTCAGCTGGCCCCATAGCTATCAACCCAGAAAGTCCCAGAAAGCTCTGAAAATGCTGGAGGTCATAGAAGTCCCATCGGGGGACACCTGCTGTGACCAGGATGTGAGTGAGACAGGGCCTTGTGAGGTAGAGGCCCATGGTGTCTTCCTGTGACCCTCTCTACCAGCTGGGTTTGGCCTAGCTCAAGGCCCTGGCAACTCCCTCTCTCCCCACCACTGTGCCACCGCCCATCCTGTTAAAAGACAGAAAAGCCAGACCCGCCCACAGGTTTAGGCTGGGGGCACACAATGGTCTCAGGAGGACAGGGTGGGCACATGGTTGGAGGCAGGCTGTGGGGTGGCCGGCTCAGGCTTTCACGGGGACGGGTGAGCGGGTTAGGGAGGACGGCCTGTCCTCACCAGGTATCACTCAGCGGTGGTGCTGAAGGCCTGGTTCCTGAAAGGTGGAGGTCAGGGTGGAAGACTTGGTCTTGGGGTCGAGGAAGAGAGCCCTACCCTCCGACTTGTTTCCTTCCCCAGGACACAGGAGGCCAGTCCTCTGGGCCTACGGAACCCAGGGTGGACCTGCCGCTGGCCCTGTGGCTGGGGCCGAAGTGGGAGGACAGAATTTAAAAGCATCTTTTATTTCATTAAAAATCAATGGTCCCTGCGTCCAAAACTATCCATAATTTATAGTCTGAATAAAAGCAGTGAATATAAATAAGGAGGAGGAGAAGGAGGTCATTTCTGTCGAAAGCAAACCCTGAAAAATAACCAGAAAAGAAAAAATTCACACCATTTTCACATCTCTCCCAGCTAAACAAGCTAAATGCCCAACCCCGTCCTGTCACGGTGGCCAGGTACCCCAAGGCCTGAGGTTACTGCTGAATCACTGTGACCCCTATGAGGGTGAGGGGGGTTGTCTCCAGGTGGAGTGTCACCCCAGGACCCCACAGGGGGCCAAGTCTAGTTCATGCCCAATGCTCTCACACATCAGCTCGTGGGCCTGTGTGTCCTTGAACATGCAGCCCTTACCCGGGGCATCTTAGCCACTCCACCCCCTGCACCCTGTCCCGTCTTGGCGGCAGGTGCCACCCTGCAGCACTCGCGGTGTCCAGAGCAGGCTGTGTCCAGAGAGGCCCTTCAGGAGAGGGGAGCTTGCAGCATCTCTGCCGGCAACCTGGGGGCAGCGACAGTGCTGGGCCCCGGGGAAGGCTGCACCGGACACTCCTGATCAGTCACCAGGCTCAACGTATCTCCCGAGGCTCTGATGGCCACCAAAGGCCACTGAGACCCGACAGCCCTCACCAGAGACCCAGAGGTATGACGTGGAAGTCCTCCCTTGACACACAGCCCATGTACCCCCGCAGGCCGCCCCGAGAGGGGCTGCTGATCCCTGAGGAGCCCCCTCTCCCCAACATGGAAGCTGCTCTGATCTCTCCTAGCTCACCACGGGTGGAAGGGGGAGCAAGAGGGGACCCTGATGTCAGTGCCACTCTGCATGGCAGGGTCATCTGTTGCCCTGAGGGTCTCTGCCGTGTGGGGGGACCTTGCTGAGGGATGATCACACCAGCACAGCGGGTCCTCACCCCAGAGGCTCGGGCCTGCTTCCTGGTGGGGTGGAGGGTGGTGATTCGAGAAAGGGGGGGCATGTAGGACATGGTTCGGCTTGTTGCCTGAGTGATCTTGACACCCCCTTGGGGTCTCTGGAGGTGCACATAGGAGGGAGCACATAGTGGTGGGAGTGGGGGTGGTGTGTGTGTGGTTGTGGGGCAGCCTTGGCTCTCGGCAGCGCCAGGAAGTCTGTGAGTTTTCCATGCTGAACTTGCTACTGCCCGGCTCCCACGGTGTGGCAGGACAGGGTAACACACTAGCTCCTTCCAAGGCTTAATGAAATTAGTTTTCTCTAAAACGTCCCATTGTGTCGCTGTGGGCAGCCAGGGACGAGATGGTCTTGGGAAAATCTGGCAGGACTGACCTGGCCTGAGAGCGGATTGAAACCTCTCTGGAGGGAGGGGTGTGGAGCGGGAGGGCCCCTGCGGGCAGGGATGTGGGGATGGTACGCATAGGCAGGGCGCCCTCTCCAACCCCAAATGTGGCCAGTAATCTGCCCCCTCCTCCCCCGAAACAACTCACCCTCAGGACAGGAGAGAAACCAGCGCGTCCAGAAACTTGCTCCGATCCTCGGCTTTGAGCTCAATTACTGGAGTAATGAAAGAAAAACATCTTGTCAGGTGGGAGAGGCCGAGCGGGGGAGCCGCGACGGGCATGAAAGCAGAGTGAGAACAATTTGGGGCACGCGGACTCCCTCACGGACACTTCCGTGGGCACTCCAGATGTGACCAGCCCGTCCCCGCCTGCAGCACTGGGGACAGATTTCCCTGTCCCCCTGTGCTGGGGGTGTGATGGCTCTGAATGCCACTGACCTCGGCCTTCCCGGGCAGAGGGGGACCCACTGTGACCAGTCTCTTGGCTTTCAGGATCTCATCCATACAGGGGGACAGGGACTCGCTGTCCCCATTTCTCAGTGCCACCACCTGGGAGGAAGTCCTGTCACTCCACACTCGGAGGACCAAGCAGGAATTTGTCCCCAAATGCTCCCCATAAAGAGAAGGCAGATGTCAGCCTTATCACACACCAAGGACACAAAAGAAGGGGTTGTAGCTCGAGGTTATTGGGTCAAGGTTGGGACTTGACCTGGAGGGGACACCGGGCTCCAAGATGACCAAGGTGGCTTGGACAAAGCGTGGTGTGTGACCACAGTAATTACAACTGTGAAGGAGTTAGAAGGGGATACCGTCGGAAAATGTCCTTTGGACAAGGGTGGATGAAAGCACTGCCCACGGTTGGCACTGGGGAGGGGATGGGAGGGTGCTCCAGCTGCTGGCTTCTCTGGGTACAATTTTCTAATCTAAGCCAGCATGCAAGGGTCCACTGTGAATTCACAGTTGCCAGGGCCTGGTGCCCCAGCCCTGGAGGCAGGAGTGACAAGGTGAGGCCCTGGTGTAGGCGACAGCACGGCGTCCTCAGCTGCCACGGGCCTCGCTCTTTTGCATTCTCTGCAGAAGCAGAAAATGGCCTTGACCTATCGGCTGGGAATGGTAGGGACCCTGGGCTGCCCGTCCATGAGTGAGGGAGCTTGAAGGAGGGATGGGGGGCCCAGGGGTGCAGCAGGTCCGCACTGGCCCTGGGAGGGCAGGTGATCTCAGTGGGGCTGCGGGGTGTGTGTGTGTGTGTAAGACGCTTACCTGACAGATCAAAGTGGTTGTGCAATGTCCGGGAGCTGGTGCTTTCTGCGGCCTTCTCAAAGGCCCGCCCAAAAAAGCTGTCGGTGTGAGAGGAACACACTGGATGAGGCCCGCCTGCCCCGAGCCTCCGACTACCCTCGGCCCCCATGAGAAGCACTAGCATCGGCCCGGAAACCTCCAGGCCCCCGCTGACCCTGTCCAGTCTCCACTTATCCCTCTCCCTGGGCTCGTCACCACTGGAAGACTGCAGTGGCCCAGTCTGTCACTCAGTCCCCCAAACAAGTCCCTCTTGGTCCTGGCTGGACAGCTGGCTGGGGCCACTCATCACCCGCTCCCTCCACACTCCCCGGGCTCATCCTGATCTGACCTGCACCCATTGACTCAAACCAGTCAAGTCAGACATGAATGTCTATCCCTCAAGGGTCTTCGCATGGACAACCTGAGTGAATGCAGCTTCCCACCGGCTACGCACCATGTGGTGGGCAGGGCAAGCCGAAGCCGAGGGCCAGTGAGATCCACCAGGCCGCCTGCATGTAGGATGCACACAACAGTCTCTCAGGTTAAGAATCAGGTCACGGTGGGCAGGGAGCAGGGGGCCCTGCAGGGCTCGGGCTGGGAGACCAGAAGGCAGCCTGGAGAGCCGGGCGCAGGACAGCCCAAGACATAGCCAGCCCTCCCCGATGCAAAGGTGCAGACCAGGAGCTTAGGGTGGTCACGGTGAGGAGGACTGTCACAGGGGAAGGGTCTCCTGAGCTCCTGGCTGGAGTGCAGCCCACTCATATCAACACTGACTAGCATGACCACAGCACAGGGGCAAAAAACCCAGCCAGAAGGGCGGAAACAGGTGGCCGGAGAGGAGGCGCCCCTGCTCAGATACGTGCCCCAGGTCTGGCCCTGGTGACTTCCGGCAGATCACCCGGCGATCGCTCAGCGACGAAATGTGTCGCCATTCAAAGCTCTGGATCAATGTCCACCGAGGACACAGCTGCCCGCACTGTCACTGAGGGGAGGCGTGCTACAGGCAGTGGGTCACCTCAGGCCCCCGCACTGCCTAGTGCTGGCCAGGAGAGTGGCAAGCTCGGGCGTGGGGACAGCTTGGCGTTCACGACAGGGTGACCACGCTGGACGTCCTAGGCCACACACTGCCCTCCTGCCTAGTGCCTCTCCTCTGGGATGAAGGTGGTCCCTCCCTCCTGCTGTGTGCACACTTGCCCCTTTAACCCGCAGCTGGACCCCTGCAAGGCCATTCCTGGGTGTCCTGCTCAGTGCAAGCTCTAAGATGCAGACCTCCAAGACGGGGTTGGCTGTGACCGTCACCAGTGTGGGAATGTAAACATACAGTTCAGGCTTACTAATCCAGGCCGAGCGACAGCCCTCGGAGCCCGCTGTGTGGTGGAACCGCCTGGCTCAGCAGAGCCAAGGGGCCGGCTGGCCACGTACCTTGAGGACCACCCCCCCAAGGACCAGCCCACTCACTTCTTTCTGTCCGAGCTGTCTGTCTCCGGGGGAATGCCCACCACGGTCAGAGTGCCCTGCTCTGCACTCAAGGGCGCGGCCATCACCAAGGGCAGCAGCTTGCAGCGTCGGTTCTTAGTCTGAGGAAGCAAAGGATGGTGGTCATTCACCCCACTACCAGCAGCACCCCGTGCTGAGATCTGCACCCCCAGGTGCGGCCCTGGACAGGCCGCCTCCCACAGGCGTGCTGGGAGGGGTGGGGGCTTCGTGAGGCCTGGGCACAGCATTGTCTCAGCCTTCTCCTGACCTTTTTTACATCATTCTGGGATAAGACACTTCTGGGTGCTGTTCTTCCTCCCTCCCCAGCCCCCCCAAGATCAGGAAACTTTACTACTGATATGCAGGAAGTGTTCTCATGTAATACAAAAAAATGTGTCTGGTGGCATTTCTGGGAAAGTAGACAGGAGCCTGGGTCTGTCCTGACTGGCTGTCACATACAGAGAGAAGAAGTCCTACTGTAAAGAAACGAAACAGGAAAAGTCACAGAAAAGTTTGTACAAAGACATCGAGTGAGTCTTAGAAGGGACCAGTCTGTCTGAAGGGCCTTGCAGACGGGAGGATACTGCTTTGAAAAGGAGCTGGAGGACCCCACGTAGAAAGCGGCCCTGGCACGAGGGCTGGCAGAGGCGGGCCGCGCCCTCTCAGACCCTCACAGGACCAAAGTCACGGGGGCTGGGAGCCCGCGGTCAGACTCCTTTTTGAATTCCCTTAGGAGAACTTTCTTTTTTTAAATATAGAAAAGAAAGCACCCCCACCCTTCACAACACAATACCTTGGCTCTCGGGGGGCCCTGAATGGATGGCTGAGCAGAGGCAGAGCTTGGTGCCCAGAGGAGAAAGTGCGGGGCTCAGGAGGGCTCCCACAACTGGTGCAGTTCTCAAATGACCTACAGTTGTAGATCGTAATGGTTTTGAGAATGTCCCCTGTGCAGCTCGAACGTCTAGAAACCTTTCCTCTTGCTTAGGTCTGCGCTGCGAGTTGTGGCTGAGTCCGGCCCTGGCCTCTGGTGACCCCAATGCACAGTGGCATGGACACAGTGCCTCGTCCTGCACCATCTTACAACAGACGGCAGATCACGCCACTCTGCTCCATATGGTTCCCACTGGCTGGATTTTGGAGGTAGGTCACCAGGCCTTTCTTCCTAGTGTCTCTTAGGCTGAGAACCCTCCTGAAGCCCGTTCGGCATCTCAGCAACACACGAGCCTCCACTGACTAGGAACTGAACTGGCTGCGGAGGGAACCCGGGTTTTGGATTTTACAAACACATTGATGAGATGCGCTCTGGGAAAGAACAGTTGTGATGACGTCAGCCTGCATGGCGGGTGTCCTGAGGCCTGCGCTTAGCTTTGTGCCAATCACTGCACCCCACTTCCCAAGCAGGGGCCCCCGGTGCTGCTCCTGTGCTGGTGCCTTCTGCTTGCTGCTTGCTCCACGTGAGGTGACAGCCCTCCGCGTGGGCACACCACCATGGACTGATCAACCTGGGGTGGCCTCACCTTATTCCACACCTGCATGTGGTGTTTTGGGGTACACATATGGTGGAATCCCCTCACTGGTTACACAGACCATTTCCACAGGGCTTGCTCCTACGGTCTGTCCCACTTCCGTGAGTGCCCCCGCTGTGCCCCCCCCCCCCCATCCCCTAATTTTGTTCTTCCTGCCACAGGGCCCACACCCAGTCCCCTCCCTGCTCAGAGCGGCCATGGATGGGAGGACCTGCTGTGTCTGGCCTAGCTCCAGGCAGGTCAGACCCTCAAGGACACTGGATATGCTTTCTTTTGAGACTTTTCCCCACCGCTCAGTCTCTTCAAACTCTGATAAAGTCAGCCAGGCACAGCCATTTTCCTGAGGCGGAAGGCAGGGGTCTTGAGACAGATCCTTCTAAAATTCATGGGCCCCCACAGCCTCAAACCCTACATCCAGCTGTTGGCAAGTTTGAGACACCAGAGCCCAGCATGTTCAACTCCCCAGATCTGCTCCCCCAACGATGCAGAACATCTGCTCTGAGCACCTTCTGCTGAGGCTCTACCTTCCTGCCTGCACTCTCACCCGTCACCTGCTGGGTCCCTGTGTCACCCACTGGGCCCTCGTTCACTGTCACCATCTGTCTGCATATTCGCCTCCCAGACCCCTGCCCAGAAGCTTCCCCAGCAATCTCCCCATTCCTTTCCCTGCCCCCAAAGCCTGCAGGGACACACTTTCCCCAGAGGAGGCGCTCACACCCCACCTGTCCTCCTCCTCCACTGCTGCTTCCTCTCCCTCTGCTCTGGACCCATCAGCCTGGAGCTGTGACTCCAGTGAGGGCCTGGACTCTTTCCTGTTGCTTCCCTCACTCCTCAAGCCATGCCACGTCCTCCCCCGGAGGCCTACCCCACGAGGAACGCGGGCCTCCACCAGCTGTCCCTCTTTTTGTGTTCGTCTGCCCTCCTACGAGCACACATGCTCCCTCAAGAAGAAAGAGCAAAGCTCTGAGCTCCCTTCACTGCTGCACTCAGTGCATTGACAATGGTCTGTCATCTCAGCTGCCTCGGAAGTGAGGGCTGGCCCAGGAACCAAATGGGATGCAGATGACCATCACCCCAGCTGCCCAGGAACTGAGGACTGGCCCAGGAAGCAAACAGGATGGCCAGTCACCCTTTGAAGGCTAGCAGGTAAAGGTTGCCCAGCGAATGGGTGATAAAGAAATGGATCTTGTGATGTGAGTAGGTAGAATGCCACCCATTTCACAGATGAGGGAACCGAAATCAAACAATCTAGCTCACATAGCAGGTGGACTGTCATTATGTACTGCTGAGTTGGAACAAACTCATAGCTGACCCTCCTGTGGGTTTTCAGAGGCAGTAAATCAAATGGGAGGAGATCGCCCATCTTCTTCCCATGGAGCAGCCGGTGGATTTGAACCGTATGCCTTTGGGTTGGCAGTGCAGCCCCTTTCCCCTAGGCCACCAGAGCAGGCAAGCAGGCCACGTGGAATGACAACCCAGGAGGCACACTTGGGCTGGGAGGCAATTCTGCCCCAGTCGCCTTCCTTCTCTGACCTGAAGCTTCTGCCCCATGTGCCCCACGCGGTCCCTCCCTCACAGACCAAATGACCGGGACAGTAAGGGACTAATCAGAGCTGTTGGGCCAAAGACGCTGAGAAGTCAAAGGAGGAAAAAGCAAGGGGTCAGCCCACCTCCTCCAGATGGCAAACGGTCACACTCATTCTGTCCCTCACTGATGTGGAGTTGGGACCGACCCACAGCTGCCCCATCCAGAGGGTGTGAAGGGCTGTAAATCGCATGAGAGGAATTGCCCATCTTTCTCCCTTGGAGCTGCTAGTGGATTTGAACCGTCAGAGAGAGGAGACCTTTAGGTCGGCAGCACAACTTCGTGTGGACTAGGCCATGAGAGTTCTCAAATGGGCACAAGCAGCCTTCAGTTCAGCTTCTCACGCCCGGGCCAGCGCCCCATTCTAAGCCGCGGCCTTCCTGCCCCCACTGGCACCTCCTACCGGTTCAAGAGGGGAACTCACTGAATACACGAAGGACTTGAGCAGGTGTCGGCTGAGCAGGCTCAGGGACGCTGGCTTGGAGAAGAGTATGACATCTGGAGTGCCCTGGGGAGGGGGGACACGGGGATGGTCAGAGGGGGCGCGCAGCAGGTGAGGCACAAGCGCCCGGGTGTGTCCGTGCGTGTGGGGAGCCCGACCTCCATGAGGGAGCAGTAGAGGAAAGGCCCCTGGGAGATGACGAGGTTGGTGCAGAGGCAGCTGGCGATGGTCTGCTGGGTGGCCCGCAGCTGCTTCTTGGCGAGTTCCAGGCCGTGGTAGAGCTTGTCCAGGTTGCTCCTGTAACAAGAACAGATGTGTGGAGTTGGGTGTGCATGGCCTGGGCTCTCGGGAAAAGGCACAGAGCCGCAGAGGAAATGCGTGGCTCCTGGCTGAGGAAAGGGTGTAGGGAGAAGAGTTTATCTTCTCTCTTTTGATATCCCTTCAACACGAAAAAAGAAAAGAAATACCAGATGGATAAACCCATAAGGGTATGACTGGAGGTGGGAATGGGAGCTGGCGTCAGGAGACAGAGGTCAGTACAGGAAGGAACCTACAGAGAAGGCCAGCAAAGGCACCTGGCAGGCACCGTCAGAAAGAGAGCTTGTGAAGATTTGGCCTGGTGGTAAGCAGTGTTATTGCTAACCCGAAGGCACACGGTTCAAATCTACCAGGGTTTCGAATCATTCTAAGTGTGAAAAACAGGCAGTTTCCTTTCATGTGATTTACTGCCTCTGAAAACTTGCTGGAGGGTCAGTTCTGGGTTGGTTCTGACTCAATGGTACTTAACAAAAAGTAGGGCTCTTTTCTGACCTCAGTGAAGAAGTGGGGCCCTTGAATAAAGCCTTTGCACCAGCAGATAAGATAAGGGTCCTTAGGTGTTATGTCCCTGCTTGCTCAGATGCGGTGAAGCCTCCAGCCTGAGATCGTAAGCTCAGCCTGGTCACCACAGCCCCTTCTTAGATATCTAGGACCTCCAGATAACCATGAAGTGCCTGTGGCCTGAGAGAGAAGGCCCCTGAAGTAAACAGAGATGATTCAGAGAATGAAAGAGAACTTAAAATAAACTCAAATTTGACCCCTAAACTATCAGCAGGATGCTATAAAAAAGTGGCGCTGATATACATGTCTAGGGCCTAACAGAAAACAGAAAGAAGAGATTTTACAAGCTTCTTGGGTGAGTGACCACTTAGAAAGAAAGACGAATCAAAATGGTTCAGACTTCTCCTCAGCAGTACTGCTGCTAGAATATAGAGGCGGGAGGGAATTTCCATTCAAAGGAAAACCATCCTCAACCTTGAATTCCACACGAAGAGAAACCAGCAATCGGATGAGGGTAAAAGAACACCATCAGACATGCAAGAACTCAGAATGTTTACTCGCTCAGAAGGTGCCCTTTCTTTGAAAGTTAAGAGAACTGTGTTCCAGCAAATAAGAGAATAAACTAGAGAGGACAAAATTGTGGGTTGTGAGGAACATGGGATTTAACCTAGGGGCAAAACAAAGGGACCCTGTGACCGGTGACCATCAGGCCATGGAGCTACAGGTCCACTTCAGGGTCAGGAGGCTGAGGCTCAGGCTCTTGCTGGACAAAAGGGGCTTAGGAACGCTTGCTGGGAAGAAAGTTAACTAAAAAAATGGAGGTATGACTAAGCAGGTAATTGAAATACTCTAGGAAAAACAGAGTGGTCTCAGAATGTAACATAATCAATATATTGATTCTTGTTTCTTTCACAGTAAAGTATTTCTTGACTCTCCTCTTTTAGACTTGGCCTATAGTCAAGGGTGAGATCATGCATTCTATCATCTACGCCAAGGTTTAAGTTCCATCAACAATGAAAATGCAAAAGTACAGATTTCAGAAGCCAAGAGGGACCGGAGAGGAGAGTCAGAAATGCGAAACTCTTCTTACAGAGCAGGGGGACAGAGATACTGGTGAAAGGACCACATGTAAGGACGTTAAAGCCAGAAGGGAGCCGGAAGCAGCAGGGTTAAGTGTGTCAGCAGGAGAGGAAGTGCAGGCGTGAGATGAATGTTCCTTGTGGCGGCAGCGAGTCCACAGACAATGCTGGAAACTGACGAAGAATGAGAAAGCTGCACCAGCGGTGGAGATTCTGGATCTTTCCAAATCTCCATATTAAAGTAAGACTACAAAACCCAAACACCAAGGATCTGCAATTTCAACAAAATAAAGGAACCAAAACAAAAGGGAAGAAATGAAGTAAAGCAGCTGGAATCAGCAAATCAAAAGGGCTGAACTAGCGTTTCTCAAGCTGCGAGAATGGAAGAACAAATTAAAAATGCTACGGGCAAAATCTCGAATGATTCAGGAAGCATCAAAAGAAGATGGAATGAATACAGTCATCGTACCAAAAAGAAATAATAAAATAAAGGCATCTAGATTGGAAAAGTAGTTGTTGTTGTTGTGTGCTGTCGAATTGGAAGTGACCCATAGCTTACCACCTGGCAGATTTTCAGAGGCAGTTAGTCACATGGGAGGAGAGTGCCCATCCTTCTCCAGGGGAGTGGCTGGTGGCCTTGAACCACGTGCCTTTGGGATTGCAGTGCAGTTTCTTGCCACCAAAGTATGAGTGAAAAACACCATAATGTGTAGATTACATGATTTTACACACAGAGAAAATCCCAAGGAATCTACGAGAAATCTACTACAGCTAATAAATTCAGCAAAGTTGCAGGATACAAGATCAGTACACAAAATCAGTTATATTTGTATCTACTAGCGATGAGTAAACCAAGAAAAGAAGAAAACAATTCCATTTGTAACAGCAGCAAAGAGAATAAAAGACTTTGGGATACACTAACAAAGCAAGTGGAAAGTTCAAACTCTCAAAATTTTGTTTTGTTGGAAGAAATCAAAGAAGATGGAATTGAATGGAATGGCGTTCTTGTCCATGACTCAGAACACTTTATATTGTGAAGATGGCAATATTCCCCCAATTGATCTACATTCAATGCAATTCCTACTAAACTTCCAGTTGACATCTTGGCAGAAATTGACAAGCTGATCCTAAAATTTGGACGAAAATTCAAGGGGTCTAGAATACGCAAAACAGTTTGGAAAAAGACAAAGCTCAAGAATTCACACTTCTCAGTTTTGAAACACGCTATGAAGTCAAAACGGTAAGATACTGGCATTAGGACAAAGAGATAGATCACCTGAAGAGAATTTATAGTCCAGAAATGAGTCCTTAGGCTCATAAAATGAAAATGAATATTCACTGCCATTAAGCAAGAAGCAACTCATAGCCAACTCTCCAGTGGTTTCTGAGTCTGCCCATTTTTCTCCCATTGAACCATTGGTGGGCCAGCCACTAGCCTTAGGCATATAAGCATTTGATTTTCAACAAGGGTGCTAAGTCAGTTCAATGGGGATAGTCATTTTACCCAACAGTGCTGTGACAAAGCGACATCCATATGCAAATAATGAAGCTGGATGCCTTTCTTACACCCAACATAGAAATGAATTTCAAGTGGGACACAGTACTACATGTATTAGCTAGAAGGGAGTTCTGGTGTCTTAGGGGTAAGGAGTTGAGCTGTCAATCTAAAATCAGGTGGTTCAAATCTGCCAGTTGCTACGAGAGGGAAAAATGGAAAATCTCTTCTTCTGAGATTTATTGACTCTGAAAACCCAATGGAGGATCAGCTATCAGTTGGATCTGACTTGACAATACACAACAACAATAATAGAAAATCCTTAGTGAAAAACAAAGGCATAAAGTCTTCATGATTTTGGATTAGGCAACAGTTTCTTAGCTATGACAGCTGAAACACATCCGAACTGGCTTAAACACATTTGAACTCGCTTATTATAGCTGAGCTGACACTCCAGCAGGTTTTCAAACACAGTAAATTGCATGGAAGGAGACTGTCCATGTGTCTCATGAGTAGCTGGGAGACTCGAACCTTGTGCCTTTGGGTTGGCAGCCCAACTCCTTACCACTAAGCCACCAGAGTTCCTTTAGAGCTAAAAGGCAGTATTTTGTTCTGATAAACATATGGTTGCTGAGTCAGAAACTTCTCAACAGCACCTGACAAAAAACAACAACAAGAGATAATAATGAAAGAAAAATATACAGGAACTCTTAGGAAATGAGTAAAGAACTACAAATTTAAAACCACCAACCAAAATGAGAAATGAATACTAAAAAAATAAAACATAGTAAACAGAGTCTTAAGGATCTAAAAGGTAGGGTAAAAAAAACACACACACATGAAAACAAAACAAAAAAAGGAGAAACAAGGATGATTCAAGAGAAAAGTTGAAATGTTAAAAAAACAGGCAGAAAGTGGAGCTCTGGTGGCCCAGTGGTAAGAAGCTGTGCTACAACACTGAAGGCCCACAGTTCGAATCCACCAGCTGCTCAATGAGAGAAGGATGGACAATCTCCTCCCTTATGATGAAAACCCACAGGAGAGTCAACGAGGGGTCAGTTCCACCACGATGGGAAAAACAGGCAGAAAGTCTCTGCCAGGCCCAACCTGGCGGTAAGTGGGTTCTTACTGGGCACAATCGCTCACGCGCCCCAGCCACCCCCACAGCTTGCTTTGCTGGCCGGTGAGAGAAATGACTGGGTGGCCCCCGGGGACCACAGGCCTGAGCTGTGCCCACTACCTGGAGAGACTGTCCAAAGCCTGGGTGAAGTTGTCAGCCCCGGAGCCATCCTTCTCGGTGCTCTCCATCAGAGACATCGTGGCGAAGACCACGTCGCTGGCCAGGAACTTATGCTTGAACCCAAAGTGAATGCTGAAGGTCTGCATGCGTACGTCCTTCATCCTGTGGCCAGGGGTGGGGTGTGAGAAGAGGCAACGTGGCCGTCACGCGGGGGGCGGGGGCATGCGTGTCCTCAAACGGTGGCTCATCTGCCGTCATCCCGCTCGCAGACGGGCCACACGTCTGAGAGCTCTGCCAATGCTCCTGAGCTAGCGTTCCAGTAAAAGGACCAACTGGGCCAGACGCGCTGGCCTTCAAGCCCAGAGGCTGGGGGCGGGCAGCACAGTAACAGTGGGGCCAGGGTATGTGGGCACTTTCTTCTGCACCAGCTGCCTCTCTGGAATGAGAGGGATGGTCACCACCAACTAGCGGATCATCATGCCAGCTAGCGTTTGCACTGGGGAGCGGAGCTGCAGGTCTATTTTAACCCAATGAAGACGTCCGTGAGCAGTGCTAACATTAGTCTGGCCCAGGTAGCTTGAGAATGGAAGATGGTTCTGACAAGTACAGGGATAAATCCCTGCAGGGCTGAACTGCAGGCCCCTGGTTTAAGAATTCTCAATCCTACAAGTATTTGACGAATTGTTTTTAAGGTAAAGAGAACTCAAAATTTCGAAAGGGGCCAGACTCAGGTCACATTCACTGGGATCCTTCTTATTTTATTTAATTTTGTTTTTTTGTTTGTTTAAGGTTTTTATTTTTGATCCTTATTTTTTGTATTGTTTGAGGCATGTGGTTAAAGCAAAGCCCCCACTGTCAAGGAGGTGAGTTCAGAAAAATGTATCTTTACCCAAATTTATTTGCAGATTCTTCAATGATTTCCTGCAAGTTCTCCTTCAAGGAAACGTCCATGGAGTGGAACTTCTGTTTGACCTGTTTCAGTGGAAGGCTAGAAAGGGCAAGCCTTGGTCATGAGAGGAAGAGTGGTTTAAATCACCATCATCGCAATACGCTCAGGGCTGACGCGACCCCACGAAAGCAGCACACCCACAACCACACCCAAGCTAGAGTTCTCTGTCTGCACTGGGACACTATCACAGGAGGGAGCTCTCGCGGCTTAGTGGTAAGGAATCTCGCTGCCAACACAAAGGCACGTGGTTCAAATCCACCAGCTGCTTCACGGCAGAATGTCCTCCTGTGTAATTTACTGCCTTTGAAAATCTGCTCAAAGATCAACTAAGCGTTGGTTCTGACTCAATGGTACACAATAATATCATAGTATCCAGCAATGAAGAACTTAAGGTAGAACTGGGCATCAGCTGTGATTCACAACAAACACGGGGGGAGCTTTCCCCTTGGGGATGAGGGGGGCTCACGGGCCAAGGCTGACCACTCACCCCATGTCTGCCAGGAACTCCTGCAGCCGCTTCTGGCCATGCACGGACCAGAGCTTGAACCTGGCTGCGGTGTAGCACGTGTTACAGAGGCTGTCGTAGAGAGACCAGTGATGGTACAGGGCCAGGCGGAGGCTGGGGTGGGCGTCAAGGAACAGTGCGGTGCTCCCAGGTCCACCCCGAGGGGGTGCGCAGGACCCCTTCAGCAGCAGCCCTCACCCCCAGGCCTGCCCACCTGCGATGCTGTGTGTCTAACTTGGCTTTGCCCCCTGAGGCCTCACCTGCATAAACCAGCCATCACCGCAAACCTCAAGGGAATGCTTTCCATTTTATCTGATTCAGATAAAGAGCCCGAGAGGCAGCTAGAACTGTACAGCTGGCCCCAACTGCCAGAGAAACATGACACAGAGGTCCTTGGAGCCCGCGGCGGTCACAGGGACAATGACAATGGTCACACATCACTCAACAGCTCTCCAATCAGACTGCTGGCCGCAAGGCTCCCTGCATGTCTGGCCACTTTTGCTCCAGCACCTTGGCGTTTCCAGGTCGCCATCTTGACTTTGTGAATCCTTCTCTTCTGCCCGCTGCCCACTCCTGAGGTCACGTGGTCCCCTCAGCGCATGCGTGCCACGCTGGCAGGCATTCCCTAGCGAAGCCAGTCATCTCACGGTCTCCAATGAGATGCTGGGGCCCCTCAAACCGAACCTGTCTATACCCACTCCTCTTCATGACGGCCCAGCGCAGGACAGGGCAGCTAAGCGACTGTTCAATCCCCTGACCATCTATCTGCCAGTCAGCAGCAAGACCCCACGGCATGCTTCATCTCCCTACTTCATACTCCCTCCACTCAGCAGCAGAGGGAGCTTTTTAAGAACAGGAGCTGAGCTTGGGTCACTCCTTGACCTCCCCTCTGGTCTTGGAATCACAGGCCTGCTGCTCTTGCTCTGGCCCTGTCAAATCTCCAGCCACCCTCTCAAACGTGCCACAGGGCCTTTGCACCGCCACAACCTCTGCTGGGCTCCTCTCCCTTCCACCAGGCAGGCCAGAGACTTATAACATGGTCCACTCCTAGGTCCTTCCGGAGCATTCTTGCACCCGACTCGACCAATGTCTGTGCCTTCCTCATAAAAATGTTGCCAACTGGGAACTGCAGTTTAGGGCACTCCTTTCCTTTCCTTTTCAGCAGGTGCCAGTGTGTGCACCCATCTGCGTGCGCTAGAGACGTGTGGCTCTGCCCTGCAGGACGCATACCGCAGAGCCAGGCCAAGGTAGACGGTTCACACTACCCAATACTTTTGCCCAACAGGGGCATCAATCATACCTGCCCCTTCCCCAAGCCTCTGGTGTCACCGGCTGCCTGCTCTGGGCACGTGGCAGTCACTGTCGCACAAGCTAAACACACAGTTCTTCAAGCAGAGAGCACACAGCTGGGACCACAAGGATACTCATACTCGAAGGCGATGCGTGTGCAGTCCACGGAGAGGGCGTGCTCCTCATCCTCGTTCCTGTGGTTGTGTCGTGATACATGGCGCTGCAGCAAGCCCACGTCAGTCACGTACTTCATTCTGTTGGGAAGCACAAGGGCACTGGGGAGCCCTCCTTCCTCCGTGTGGTCCCAGGGAGGCTCACCTCCTGTGCTCAGCTGCCTGGGAGGCTCAGCCCTGCCCTGTGGCCCTATTCTTAGTGCCACCTCCGGGGAAGCAACTACACTGTCCTCGCAGGGCAGCCGTGGCCTCACCGTCCACTAATCAGAGGAGTTGGGCCCCAAGGAAGTGACAACGACCCAAGCGGAGGTGATGGAGTCTGAAAGTGCCACAGAGTACAACAGCAGGCGGCCTGGAGAAGGTGTTTACTAGGCCAGTTCTCCGAGGGCCACTGGATAGAGACGGTGCCCAGGCTGTCTGTCCCAGTGAGCCTGCTGCACTCCTGCAGAGGTGATGGGAAGGCTGGGACATGACATGCCCAAGCAGCAGCCCATGCTGGTGGGACTTCAGGACCTTCACCCGCAGGGGGCAGACTGGGATGAGGAGGCAGGAAGTCGCACGAGCCATCTGCCAGGGGAAGTGGAGACTGTGCCTGGGGCTGTTGGCCAATGGGCCTCGGAGAACTGCCTGGTCCCAGAAGTGGGGGGCCTCGGAGAACTACCTAGTTCCCAGAAGTAGGTCAGCGTATTAGGTGGAGGTCCCTTGGGCCACCTTGTGAGGAAGTGGGAGACCCGGGCACTGCCCACCCACTCACCCGTCTCTGCCCTGCCTTGCCTGGGTATCTGAATCCCCCAGGGTTTGGTTCCTACATTCTCATGGCTCGAGAGGCAAACTTAAAAGTCAACCTCTGGATGTCCCTTTATCTCTAAGATCAAGTCCAAGCTCTCTGGCAGGGTGGCAGGGCCCAGCTCTGGGTGCCCCCCGCTCCTTCTGCCCCCTGCAGCCCACCTCCAGTATTCACACAAGCTGGCTCAGGAGGGCTGTGGGGACTGTCATGTCCTGTCCTCACCTCGGGCTCCACCTGGTGGAGCCTCTGAGGATGGAATATGTGTCCCCCCAAAGCCACACCAGAACATCAAGAGTCCAGGCAGAGGAGGACCAGGCTGTTCTTAGCAGGACTCTACAATGGGGGTGTCCCTGGGCACGTTGGCTGGGCTCAGCAGAGGTAGCCACCCTGAACCCCGAGGGAGTGTATCCTTACTGGGTGATTCTGTCTTGAACCCACTGGTCTGTCAGTCCCACGATGGCCCACCTGGAAGGAGAAAGGGGGGCAGTGAGACTGGCCTGTATAAGCTGTGCAGCAGGGACCTGGGGGGGTACATGACTCAGCTAGGCTCCCCTCGGCATCTGTGATCACAGCAGGGACCCCACAAAATGTTACGTTAGCCGGGGTGATTAGCAGTCTTTCCTAGGTGAGAGAAGGGGTTAAATGAGGCCACTCTGCTCCCAACACCGGGGCTGCACGCTTACAAGGACACACAATGGATGGAAGGTTCGAGAAGCCCAGGGCAAGCGGCACTCTGCTTGGATGTGGACACTGGCACCGCCGATCTGGGTGGCTCCTTGGACTCATTGCGGTCCAGTCTTGCCTGAGCAGCACCCCAACCCCAGCATGTGGAGAGGGGGGCCAGCCCAGGACTACACTCAACACACCTGTGCTCGGGTACCAGCCGACTCTGCCCTGGCCCTTCACCTCTCAGGACTTCTCTCACCAAACAGCTCTTCAGAGTCTAACAACCCGTGTTGTTGCGCACCCAGAGCTGACCGTTCAGCAGGTTTTCAGAGGCAGTAAATCGCACCAAGGAGATTGTTTATCTTTCTCTCCCGGAGCAGCTGGTGGATTCGAACCACGTGCCTTTGGGTTGGCAGCGCAGCTCCTTCCCACTAGGCCACCAGGGCTCCAACAAGTGCTGGTCATAGCCATTTACCTCCTTCTGGTTCATGTCAAGGACACAGAATGACAGTTTTCAGGCCAGTTTTCTTTGCATGTGTGTATGTGTGTGTGTACCATCAAGTCGGATCAAACTGGCACGAGAGGAGATGGCACCTCCTCCATCCAACAAAGCATCTGGTGGATTTGAACCGCACACCTTTGGGACTGCAACGCAGTTTCTTGCCACTAGAGCTTCCTCAGGTCACTTTTCAAGCCCTCAGGTGACGGGATCCAACCTCACCTTTTCTGAATGAAAAAACCGAGACCGAGGCTGGGACCTGACCTCCAGGATCTGGCCCAGGACAAGTGGTGACCGGTGTGATCAGGCACCAGGACCAGATGAGTCCTCTGTGGGCTTCTGAGTGGAGAACAGCCCATCTGTAAGCTCCATGACCATGCTGAGGGCACTCTGTAGAGAGTAAGGCAGGAGAGCAGACAGCACGCTCCTTGGAGGCAAGGATGGTGATGCTTCATCTCTCATACGTTGGGCACGACGCTAGGAGAGAGAGTCCTTGGAGAGGGACATCACGCTCGGAAAGGTGGAGGGTCATAGAAAGAGACCCTCGACCAGATGGACTGACACAGTGACTGCAGCAATGGGCTCAAGTGTGAGAGAGACTGTAAGGACGGCACAGAGCAGGGAAGGGCTCAGATCTGTTATTCACAGAGTCTCTGTGAGTCTACTCGATTCGATGGCACCTCACAAGAAGGTGGGAGAACAGTCATGCCTACCAGGTGCCCACAAATGGACAGACTTCTGGGAGCTCTGGAAGGCTGGTCGAAGGGGAGGAAAGGGTTGTTCAAGGACCGCCATTGATAGTGGCAGGTCTATGGAAGATGCCTTGCATGGCTGGCCCCACCTCCCACTGATCTCCTCCTATTTCATTTTGCACTGTGTTATTTTTGCATTTGTTCTTACACAGTTTGTGGAGTTTTGTGGAAGCATTCAGAGGGTGTGAGCTCCTACTTCAGGACTCTGCAGGGTCACGGAGCACGTAGTGGGTGCCCGTTATTACCTGATGCTGTCAGTGGTGATCCCAGGCCCGGTGTGGGGGACTGTCACTTCCTTACCACGGAAGAGGATCTGAGGTTTCAAAGGCTGAGAGCGGAGGCCAGAGCTGGGAGGGACAGTCAAGGCCAGCCATCCGTGCCAGAGCGCCCCCTGGCTGTGCTGTGTGCAGTGCAGCAGGGGACTCTGGGCGCTAACCCCCAGGGGTGCTCACTAGCCCTTAGCCCTGCTTGTGGCTGGACCATGATCTCCACGGTGGGTGATCAGAACTGGAAGGAGTCTCAACGGAGGAACGAATCTAGACCCAGAGCTGAGGTCACAGGGCAGCAGGTGGTGGAGCCAGGCCAAGGCCCCCGTTTCTATCTTCACTCGCATTTACAGCACCTGGTGAATGGTCTCTTCCTTCACGCACTGCTCCTGTGTGTGGAAGGCATCAGCCACGGCCTGCACAGCAAACTCGGGAGGAAGCAGCCAGGGATGCGTGGACCACACATCAGCACTTTTACAGAGACATCGAGGGAGGCTACTGCATCTAAATCTCCTGTCTGTTCTGCCACGGAGCTCTGGTGGCCTAGTGGTAAGAAGCTGCGCTGACAACCAAAAGGCATACAGTTCGAATCCACCAGTGTCTCCATGGGAGAAAGATGGGCAATCTCCTCCCATGGTATTTACAGCCTCTGAAAACCCGTTGGAGGGCCAGCTACGAGTCGGGTCTGGCTTGATGGTACGTAACAACAGCAACAATTTGTTCTGTCATCCTAACTGAATAAGCAGTAAGGCTGGAGACAAGAGCAGAAAGCAGGGGAGAAACATCCGAACCCAATCTTCTGATCCTGCAATACGCTCCCTGTCCTCAAGTGTTTCCTGGCTCGTGAGTTTGTATGAACCTAGACTCACACAAACAGGAATAACACTGGGCTCTGCTGGTGGGACAAGGGAGGCGACTTCTTCCAGGGCTTTGTTTACACTGCAGGACCCAGCTGCCTTCCACTGGCAGGTGAGAGTACACACACACACACACACACACACACACACATCATCTATGCACACACATGTGCGCACACACTCACTGGCTGGAGCTACGTACCACAGCATGTCGTTCAGATCCTTGGACATCACCCAGGCCAACTCAAACATCACCAAGGCGGACTGCAAGAGAGCAGAGAAGCCTGAGGCCGGGGAGCGCCGGGCTTACAGAAGGGCACACGCTGCGGTTCAGCTCAGCCGGACTCCAGCCCAGCACGGAGGACCTCGCGCCGAGCAGCCCGGGGAGCACAAGACCGAGAAAAGAGCTGGAACATTCTCTTCTGCTGGTTAAAGTGTCAACACCAGTGTGCTCTGCCGTGCGGCGGCGGGGATGCCACCGCATGCTGCATGGCGGGGATGCCACAGAGCGGCGGGGATGCCACCACACTGCAGCAAGGGCCTCTCCACGCAGCACTCGGGCCCCCTAGTGACGTCTCAGGTCTGGATGGCCTCGCTGTCTTCCTAACCACTCCCCTGTGCTCTCCTGCTGATGGTCTGACGCGTACTTCCAGGAAGGCCAGACCAGGGGGCATCTTGGTTTCAGTTATCTGAGTATTAGAGGTGAAGAGGGGTCCTGGATCACCCCAGAGGAGGGTCTTTCTTGGAGGGTTGTCTGGATGGAAGCATTGCTTCCCTGTGAGCCGAGAGTCAGGGCTGTGGTAAGAGCCTGTGACGGGGGTCGGGGTCTGAGTACAGAACTCTGCAGGCCTCTTAGCCTTGGATGCTGACCTTCCTCTGAAGGGACGCCTTCCCCAGGGACTGGGCTTCACAGCTGGAGGGAGATGGGCACCTACTGTGCACCTGCCCCGGCTTTGGGTACACATCAGCACCCTCCTAACCCCCTTCCCAGATGCAGTGAATGCAAAAGGCTGACATCTCACAGGACAAAGGAATCGTGACAACAGGAACTGGATGTGTGGGAGAAGACTAAACATGGGAGATTCTACTGGACGTTTCTTTCCTGGGTCTACTGAAGTCCCTGAGCTATGCTCAGCATTAAGTGGGCACAAAGAAACCACAAAACAACTAGGGTTTCTATCCACGTCCTGCTCTGGCTGGTAGAATACACCAGGGTATCTCAATATTTAGGAAGCAGGAGTGGCATCCACTTCCTAAACCACATGCCTCTGGAAACTCTATGAACTTTGAAAATGACGATAGTTATGGAAAGGCTTCAAGTCTTTTGTTCATAGGGTCGCTATGAGTCCTGCTGAACTCAACGGCAATCATCATCATCAACAACAATGACAACAACATCTAGATAAGGCTGGTATATCTAATGGGTTTTTTTCTTCACAGATACTGATATAGTTTATGGCACTGAGTCTTTTTGATGATAAGCAAACACCATAAACCCCAACAACCAAATCCAAATCCGTTTATCAGTGAGTCAGTTCTGATTCTTGAGGCAGGGAAGCTAGAATTCAAACAGGCTCTGACGGCTCTAAAACCTTTCTCTGACTTACTGTGTTTTAGGAAACTTAGCCCTAAAGTTAGAACATAATGACGAAGACTCAAACTTACAGATGTCCCGTGGTATTCATACTGCTCATAGTCAAAGAGGATTTCTCTCCTGTAATGATACCAAAAAAAGGCATGCATTCACAGGGAGCAATATAGCAAACATTTTTTGGCAAATGTTGAAATGATAGTATTCAAAGAAGTGCAAATTATGTCTTGACACTATGCCTTTAGGGAACTCTGGTGGCCGAGTGGTAAGAAGCTGCGCCGCAATCCAAAGGCATGTGGTTCGAATCCACCAGCTGCTCTTCAGGAGAAGGGTGGGCAATCTCTTCCCATGTGATTTCCTGCCTCTGAAAACCCACTGGAGGGTCAGGGGTGGGTCAATACCCAACAACAACTATGCCTTGGGTCCCAGGGTGGTGCAAGAGGTTTGTGTCTGACAGTCAGCCTAAAGGCTGTGGTACCAGTGGTACCATGGAAGACGGTGCTGTTACTGGGTCAGAATCGACTCGGAGCTGACCCTCTAGCAGGTTTTCAGAGGCTGTAAATCACACAGGGGGAGACTGCCCCGTCGTTCTCCCGCAGAGGAGCTGGTAGATTTGAACTGCATGCCTTGGGGTTGGCAGCGCGGCGCCTTATTGCTAGGACACCAGAGCTCCCTCTGTGAGTGAGGGGTGACCCAGAACCTTCTCCGTTGAAGGGTCACATGCTCTGTTCTAAAGCCACTGGCTCTGGGTTTTACATGAAGTACGCTAGGATAGAACAAACCCACGCTCCCTGAGGAACATGCAGGTGTAGGTAGCACCGCAGTCCCTCAGGAAGAAGCTCCCAGGCTGTGGGGTGTTCCTCCAAGACCCCAGGGTGCTATTCCCAGGCACGCGAGTACTGCTTGGCACAGACTCACCTCCGGGCCTCCCATGCTCTCCGCTGCCTCCTCTTCATAGTTTTCTCCACTATTTCCTGGCACAGGAACAAAGAGAACAGAATGGCAAGAATTTATCCTCACAGCCTGAGAAGGTTCTGGTCTGGCTGAGGCACTGGCCTCAGACCCGGGGGAAAACCTGGGTCATCCCACACCTGGGCACATCCGTTCCTGGACAAAGACTGCTCTTTCCCAGGTCTCCTTAGAACTGAGGACACTGTGGGGAGAGGGAGGAATGGCTCCCCAAGCACCTGCTACAGCCTCAACTCCCAAAGCTCTCCATGCCACCCACCACCCCGTGATCTGGGACAAGATAGTCATCTCATGATAGCTTCCTCAACAAAATGAATAAGAGCTGCTGTTTCACAGGAGTTCCTGGATGGGGCACATGGTTAACACGTCTGGCTGTTCACAATAAGATTGGCTGTTCAAGTTCACCCAGAGGCACTTGAAGGAGGTTGGAAGAAAGGCCTGGTGATATACTTAAAATCAGCCGTTAAACCCCCCGTTGGGGTAGAATTCCACTCTGACATACAGGGGTTGTGACGGGCTGTGAGGAGCTGGAATTAACATGCAACTGGTTAATGCTTCTTTCATTCTATCATGTGCCACTCCCTATGTTAATTTTAAAGGTACACTCTCATTATCAGAACAAAGGATGATGTCATAGGCAGTTTTTAAATGCACAGGCTTCATGTTCTACCTCCTGGCATGGTGAGTATTAACTATGGTCTTAAACAATTGGTCTCCTCCAGTTTAGAGGATAAATAAAGTCATAAGGAAATAATTAACCACTAGAGCTCCTAATCTTTAACCTCTATGACTCAGAGACTGGAAGGACTAGATGGTACCCAGCTTATCAGTGCTGACCATACAGAAAGAGACAAGACCAGAGGTGTTCTGGAGAGAGTGGGAGGCAAACATGGAATGAAACTCATTCATAAAAATGGCCAGGCTAACTCATGACCTCAAGCCACCTTTTGAGCCTCGAATTAAACTCATCCCTGTGACTCAACTAGCAGCCAAACAAGAGACAAGCCTTTAAGGAGAACGGTAACACCAGGAAACAGCCCTCAGGAGAACCAACCAGATAATAAGATCGAAAGGGTAGCATTTGTTCCAGCAGAAAGTAAACAAGGCAGTGGGTCTTCTGGACTTGGGGAGGACCATAGACTCAAGATGCGTCTGATTCAGGCGACTTTTGTCCTTAAACATCAGAAGTTACATCATTGCTCCTCAGTAATTTGGTGACATCATTGACTAGGAAAGCCTTACGCTTTTCAATCACTTGCTTTGCTGCTGAGAGTTGGATAATGAATAAGGATGATAGAAGAAGAACTGATGCCTCTGAGCTCTGGTGGTGTAAAGGAGTACTGAATAGCCCATGGACCACCAAAAAAACAAACAGATATATCTTAGAAAAAGAGCTGCAGAGTTCCTTGGAGGCAAGGAAGAAAAAGCTTCATCTTTTTCTTACTTTGGGCATATTGTTAGGAGGGGTTACTCCTTGGGGAGGAATGTCACGCTTGGGAAGGTGGAAGAAAGGCCAAGAGAGGAAGACTCTAGGCTGTCAACCAGGTAGATTGACGCAGTGACTCCATCAGTGGGCTTGACTGTGTCAGAGAGGGTGAGGACGGCACAGGACAGAAAAGGAAGGGTTCAGACCTGTTGTTCACAGGGTCACCACGGGTCATAGGTCATACTCAACTCGAAGGCACCTAACAACAACACAGACTCAAGGAGAACTTGGCTAACTGGCATAATATACAGTTATGGTCTACATTTTAGTTTGGTGAGTAGTGTTTGGGGTCTTAAAAGCTAGTGAGCATCTTTCTAAGATACATCCAATAATCTCTACTCAGCTGGAGCAAAAGAGACAGGAGGAAGCAAAGAAAGAAAGAAAAGCTTCAAAGAAGCAGCTGGTTTACAGTACAAATGGTCTCCAGGCACCGATGCTGCCTCTACACCGGGGCCAGAGCTACCCATCGCCCAGACACCACTGCGGCTCTCGTTAGGGGCTCATAAGTTGGCTCCAGCCCATCAAACCCATTGGTGTTGAGTCTGATTCCGACTCATGATGATCCCAGAGCCAAGAAATAAAACTCCAGGGAGCTCTGGTGGCCTAGTGACAAGAAGCTGCACTGCAATCCCAGAGGCACACGGTTCGAATCCACCAGATGCTCTGCTGGAGGAGGGACAATCTCCTCCTGTACCCGTCAGATCCTATTTGACGGTACACGCATAAAAAATAATAAATTTTTAAAAAAAAGAAATAAAACTCCATCGCCACCGACAATAACAAGCCAGACCCCTGAGCTCAGCCCCAACACACCTCTTCCAGGCGCGTACGCTTCTCAGAAGGCTCCGAGACATCACTTTCATGCCCTGATTCCTCCTCATCCTCTTCTTCGTCCCTGAAGATGTCATCATAGGCGGGGACTTCTAGGTCATCGTCTTGTTTAATGAGTAGTTTGATCTAAGTTGGTGACAAAAAGCAATCGCATGTGTCCTTCATAGAAAACTCGGCCACAATGTATTTCCACCCCCTGCAGAATCTTATCATTTTTCTGGTTAGACAGACTTTGTGGTAGACTTTGTTGTTGTTAAGTGTTGTCAAGTCAAGGACAACTCATAGCGACCCTATGAACCAAAGGCCTGAACTCTGTTGTAGAACTAGCATCGTTTCTCTAAGTTCATACTGTTTCTGGTAGACTTTAGGGCATGAAAATGTGCAAGACCGAACTGAATCATATTCCCATCTCTAAAAGCTGTTCTGGTGGGTTTCTCTTGGAGGAGTTACTCCATGAGGATCTGTGGCCTGACACCAGGTGAACGTGGGGAGAAGAAAATCCACCAGCTCACTGCACCCTTGCTTGCTACTCAGCGGCCCAAGAGGGAGAGCGGTAGAGATGCATTAGAGGCACTGAGATCTTTTACATCCGCTCTCTTTCTGGTTCTCACGTGCCTCTCCAGGTCAGTGAGGCTGGTCTTGGCCCCATTTTACATGCAGACCCCTCCAAGGTCTTCCATTATTAAAAGGAACAGGGTTGAGCATGAGAGCCAAAGGCAGACTCAGTGCAGGGTTCCAGTGTTGACATCTCAGGTCAAATGAATTCCACAAACACATCAGGAGCACCCTCTACAGGTCAAGTGCTATGTTTCTCATCAAAGATGGACAAAATCAGGTTCAAATTCTTGCCCTTGGGTTGCTAATACCCCCATGAAGACAGATGGGTGCTTCCCAAGAACACCAGACACAACATTGTATGTGGTGTAAAAAGGGTACAGATGGGTTGATTGGAGAACACTGAGGGCTGGGACCAGCCCAGGAGGTATACCCCAAAAGCGTGGTTACCTGGGTGGTGTTGTACACGTTCACGACATTGACTGGCCTGTGGGTGTCACATACAAAGAATATAATATCTTCCTCGGGTTGAAGGATATCCAACAGGTCAACATTAGCGCCACAGTTTATGAGAATAAAATAACGGAACTGAAAAAAGAAAAAGGATTAGATATACTGTAAAACTCATTGAGGAGGTCTGTCACTTTCTCTGCTCCAGGCAAAGCTGTCCTACTGAGAGACACCGGGTTCCCAAGAGGAGGCGAGGCCTTGATGGGTGCAGCTTTGAGAATGGTAATGACTGGCCTGCGCTGAGCATTCTGACACACTCCAGCATCTCATCTCCATAAGAACACCATGAGGGAGGCCTGAAGGTTGGCTCTGCTTCTCAGATGCACAAGGATGCTCTCTGAGGCCAAGCCTCGTGCACAGGGTCAAGGTTACGAGAGTGTGTGCACAGACCTTAGACCTGTAACGTGTCTCTCCAGGCCTCAGTCACCACGCTTTACTGACTAAGTAGGCTGTTGTTGTATGCAGCTGAGTTGACTCCAACCTATAGAAGCCCCATGTAGCAGAGCAGAAGAATGTCCTCGAACTCGGACATGTCATTGCTGCTGAGTTTTAACTGACTCACAGCTGATCATCCAGCAGATTTTCAAGAAGCTGTAAATCGCATGGGAGGAGATTGCCCAACTGATTAATGTCTTTTGTGTGTAAGACAGCTTCATACCTGTTCTTTGTGCTCAAGGAATGCAGTTTCAAGTTCTTGCCAGCCAGAAACTGGAACCAGCGTGTACTGGACATGGTCACAATGGAACAAGGCCTGGGGGGTAAAGGAGAGACATTTTCAAAGTCTTATTTAACTAAAAAATCCCTTAAAATCACTGCCACCATTTTGGTTCTGAGTGATAGAGACACTTTATAGGGTTCGCAAATCTATACATCACAGAGGGAGGAGATTGCCCAGCTTTTGTGGATTTGAACCCCGAGAGATATGCAGCTTTTGCATTAACAGCAAAACTCGCTAGGGACTAGCCACCAGAGAAGTCTGCAATTTACTCTTTAATTCACCAAAGGGAGGCGGGAAGCCAAATAAAGAAGGTGGGGAAATGGATGATGTGATCAAAAGAGCTAATCCAACTTGTATCAACTTGTTGATACTCAACATGTACCAGCGTAAAACTGTGCTCCACATGGTCTTCAGAGGGTGACTTTTTGGAACGAGCTGGCTGGATTTCCGAGGTATCTCGGGGTGAACTCAACTGTCAAGGTTTCAGTTAGCAGCCGAGTGCGTATCTGTGAGTACCCCCAGAGACTCCAGAGCAAAGTCAGGAAAAGGATAATGGGAGAAACTTGGTAGTTGGGATGTGAATACTCACTGTAGCACTCTGTCCATTTTTGCATACATTGGTGGAAAATTTAATCTTACCTCCAGATCTGGTGCTAAGTTCTTGATCTAAGGGACTGATCCCCAAATCCCACTGCCAGTGAGTCGAACAGGACTCACAGCACCCCTCTGTTCAGTTTCTAAGGCTGTAAATCTTTACAGGAAGAAACTGCCTTTCTTTCTTTCTTTCTCCTGTGATTTGCACCACCAACTGGCAACTCAGGTTGCTTTATGTCACTAGGGCTTCTACTGGACCCGACCAAAATCAGTGTAAATGGTTTGTCATATTCAACACAAGACTGTTCTAAAAGACTATTTTATTGGTCGAATCAGAACCGACTCAGCTGATTCTCCAGCGGGTTTTCAGATGCAGATCACACAGGAGGAGATTGTCTGTCTGTCTTTGTCCCACAGAGCCAGGTGGGGGATTAGAACCAAGAGCCTTTGGGTTGGCAGTGCATCCTTACCATTAAGCCACCATCACTTAGGACACTAACATGCCCTCAGTTGTCACAGATCGGTTTCTTTCAAATGCCACATTTCATTAGCTGCTACCAATCTTACATTCCACACAGATGCAACTATTTTTTGTGTACGTTATTGCAAACACATCGGCTACCACTTTGCCTTCTGGCTAATCCTCACTCCTCACCCTCCAGGTTGGGAAATGACCTCCCAGGTTTCAGCTGTGGCTTCTCCAGCCCTCGCCACACAGCCCCTGTTCATCGGGGAGTTGGGAGGAGCTCCTCTCTATTCCCGTCCTCACCTCCCACCTCGGCCCCTCCGCTCCAGGGTCTGCGGAGCTCACCTGAAGGATCTTGCAGGCACAAAGAGCATCCACGTCGGAGGCCACAAAGAGAAGGACCCTCTGTCGGAAGGAAAAAAAGCAGGCTGAATTAGGCGAGGAGAGTCATGGAGCTCCCTCTCATCCACAGCTTCTGACAAGATCGAGGCCAAGGGACAGAGACTGAGGCTCACCTGGCTCTGGACCAGCTCGTAGAATTCCTTGCGGAAATCGGACACGAACATGTCCACGGGTGGCCGATCACTTTGCACTAGAACTGTGACACCGGGGGGTCTGGCGGTGGTCAAGAGTCCCGCCAAAGTAGTGCTATTCCCATTGGACCGGAGGCCGCCAATCAATAGCTACCTGGCTCAGCCCTTCCTCCTTTCTGATTGGGTCTTATAGGGGGCGGGCACTAGTACAGCAGCCATTCACACGATTGCCTTTTCAACTGTGATTTCCACTTACCCAGAAACGCAAGTCTCAGTGGACATTTTTACTTTGGGGAGAGTGGGCTGGTACCACCCACGAAGAGCTACTAGAAAGAAAAAGCAAGAAAAATATTCCTTTCCATAATGAAACTTAGCTATACGTAGGATAAGTATGTCAGTGTTAATATTTTTAACACAAGCTCTCTCTCCAGCTTATAGTCTATTATAAAGTGGGGTTCGCTTCCGCCCGTTTTCAGAGTCAAGCGTCGAAAGAGCTAATTGCATTCTGGGTAATGTAGTCCGGGCACAGACTGGACGTTACTAAGTTCGTGTGGAGGGGAGTACTACGAAGATGTGATTTAAAAGAATAAGAAAGCTACTTATTTTAGAGTGGAAACCTAGTTAGGTATAGGTATTGTACTGTTTATTCCCTGGTAATTCCAGACTTGAGACTCTCTGCCTGGCTTTTCCCCCTTTGCAATCGGCCCCGGGTCTCGGCGCTCCCCGGCCCGGGTTCCGGCTTCGTCACTTCCGGTTAGGTCCCGGAGCATCAGCTAAACCTGTGTTGGCGGCGGTAGCGATAACTGTACGAGGTCGTGGTCGGCGATCTCGCAGCACAAACATCCCTGAGCGAGCGGTTCCTGCGAGCAGAGGTGGCCATCATGGTGAGCACTGCTGGACCCGGCCCAGGGATGGGGTGGGGCAGGGTCAGCGGAACTGGGCGAGGTGGCGGCCGAGATGCCGAGTCACCCGGCCTAGGCCCGGCCCATCTTCTCGTCCTGGATGCGTTGGACCGTAGTCGCTCCTTGATCAGAATGATCTCTCTTTACTCCGCTTACCTGGGGCATGACTCGCACTTTGGTTTAGACTTCAGTGCGCTCCTTTGCGTCTTCTTGTGTCCCATCGCGGGTCCCCAAATGCAAACTAAGCCCAAAATCAACCCAAACCCATTGCCAACACGTCGGATCGACTCGTAACTGACCCTCCGTTGGATTTCCGAGGCTGGAAAGCTCCTGGGAGGAGGAGGTTGTGCGTTTTCTGCCGAGCGGCAGGTGGATTCCGTCCATCAGTGGGGCGTGGCCTTTGAGTGCGCTGCCCAACCCTCTAGGGACTTTGCCATCAGCGCTCCTAAATAGATGTTCATAACCAATAAACTGAGATGTTGCTAGGAGTGGACAGTAGAATCACGAGCACCCCAGAGAAAGGATTCCTGCCCCAGTTTCGACAGCTTTGAGCCTTTGGATGTGTTCACACTTCAATTGTGTGTTGTTATTATGTACCATCGAGTCGGAACCGACTCATAGCTGACCCTCTAGGGGGTTTTCAGAGACAGTAATTCACATGGGAGCAAAGTGCCCATCTTTTTACCCTGGAGCAGCTGGCGGATTTGAACCATGATTCTTTGAGTTGGCAACGCAGTGCCTTGCAACTAAGCCACCTGAGCTCTCTTTCAGTGCTATGTTTATTAGTAATAAGAGGTGTCACAGCAGGTTAAATGTTGGCCTGCTAACTGAACGAGCAGCAGTGCAAACCTTCTTGCCGCTCTGTGGGTGAAAGTGGTCTCCTGCCATTGAGATCTACTATCTTGGAAAACCAATGAATTGACTCAATGGCAATAAATTTTGGGTGGGTTTTGTTGTTGTTGGTTATAGTTTTTCTTTTGTACTCATCCCTCATCACACTTTATCCTGCTTTACTCCCACAGGCAAGGATTCTTATTTTAACCATTTGAAAAGAGGATCATGTCACAGGTGTGGGCAGTGGGGGTTTGAAACCCATTTGGTTTGGCTGTGGTGCTGCAGCACTGGTTCAGTGTCACCTGATTATTTTAGCTAAAACAAGATTATAGCTGTTAGGGCTTACCCTAGGTGTGTCAGTACTGAATTGTATTACTGTTCCCAAGTTCATTTCTTTTTTTCCCCCCCCAAATTAATTTCTTAACAGACACATTCAATACTTGATCCATGTGAAACAATATGCAAGGCACTGATGTTTTAAGGGAGAGTAGGAAGAGCAGAAAGTCAAGTTCATGGGTATATTGAGAGCACACTGTTCCTAATGGAAGTCTGAAATGTTGCAAAGAGAAGAAACTTTAGAAATAGCTTAGGTGGGATGATGGAGTGGAAGGCAGTCAGGGAAGCGCCTGACTTCTGTCCCTTTTCAATCTCCAGCTGTCTAATTTGTTATGTTTTTGGCGAAGATTTTGTTGAATCAAGTTTTACTGCTTAGAAGGAAACGACTGTACTAGGTAGGGTACTGGAAAGCAAAGACCCATGTGAGATTTTAAGCAAGCTGCTGTGAACAGTCAAGTTAGCTGACTCTCGAGCAGGTTTTCAGAGGCAACTTAATTTCACAGGAGAAGATTGCCCATCTTTTCCCCATGAAGCAGCTGGTGGGTTTGAGCCCTATGCCTTCAAGATGACATCACAACTCCTTACCTCTCGACCTCTAGAGCTTTGAAGAAAGAGCGTGCTATAATTTGGAGGAGGTTCCCAGCATAAATAAGCTTGCTGGTTTTGGAATTGCTAGTAAACAACCTTTTTAGGTGACTTTTCATCCTATTTTAATGGCAATGTAGTGCCCAAATATAAGCATTATGATAGATGGTGAAGAGATTGAGATTATTAACAGCTTTAGTTTGCTTGGCCCCACAATTAACACTCTTGGGGGGGAAAAATCTTGAAAAAGTAAGGAAATGGGGAAAAAAACCCAAAACAAACCCAGTTTAAAATTATAGATGCTGATAGGCGGGATCAGTCCTTGGAGAGGAAAGTCATGCTTGGGAGGGTGAAGGGACAGTGCAAGAGAGGAAGACCCTCAATGAGATGGATCGATTCAGTGACTGGGGTAATGGGGGTAGGTGTGTCAGAGACAATAAGATTGGCACAGGATAGGGCAGGGCTGTTGTATGTAGATAGGGTCACTGTGAGTCTCAGTTGCAAAAGCAAGTAACAACAGTGCCCCCCAGATGGTTGCATTGCTTAATTGAAAGGGTGGCAATTCAAATCCACCAGTTGCTCCAAGGGAGAGAGAAGGGCAGTATCCTCCCGTTGAGATTTACAGCCTTAACCCCAGCCCAGAGGAGGCTCACCCTGAGGCTGATGCGACTTGACAGCAGTGGGTTTTGAATTGGGTTTTTTGTTGTTGTTGTTGTTGTTGCTGCTGCTGTTTAATGTATATTTAAGATCAAGATTTTATACTTTCTGAATATCCTAAGTAAGGGAGCTCTTGGTGGCCAACTGAGTAAGGAGTTGCTCAACCCAAAGGTTGGCAGTTCAAATCCACCAGCTGCTCTGAGGGAGAAAGATGGGCAGTAATCTGTTGTGTGATTTACAGCCTCTGAAAACCTGCTGAAGACTCAGTTTTGTGTCGGTTCCCACTCTGTGCCCATGGGAGAATTGCTATACTGTGAGAAGACCCCCAAATGGGTGTTTAGTGTATTTTCTAAGCTTCATTTTATCAGGCATCATGAGCTGGGGTCATTCTTTTTCAGTGACACCCTGCTGTGGCTTTCATTACTGAATAGGATGTGGCATCATAGGGTGGCACAGCACGGGTAGCTGCTCTGAGCTGTCAGGGCATGCTGGAGGGTACGGCCCCAACTTGGCAGAGCAGGAAGGGCTTCCTGGACAGAGGACATGGGGCAGTGGGGAGCCAGGAGCAGGGGTGTAAATGTGGGGCCGGCAGGTCCCCACCCAGAGTTCTTTCCACACCACATGTTTAAAATAACATCTCTAGGTTCTTGAGGGAACTCTGGTGGCCTAGCTCTAAGAAGCTGTGCTGCGATCCCAAAGGCAGGAGGTTTGAATCCACCAGCTGTCTTGTGGGAGAAGTATGGGTAATCTCTTCCCATGCAATTTAGTGCCTCTGAAAACTCACTGGAGGGTCAGCTGTGGGTTGGTTCTAAATCTATGGGGCTTAACAACAACAGCAAGGTTCTTGGGATCATCTTGTCCTGCTTTTTGTTTTCAAAGCATCTGTCACCACCTGGTACAGACGTGTTCAGTTTTACTTATATCCCCTATCTTGTATGTCAGCTCCACCAGGACAAAGTTTTCCTGTTTTGTTCACTGATATTCTCTCGTGCTTATAACAGAGAGTGTTAGATGGTCACATGGTGAAAGTGTGTGTTAAACTAATGGTTATTTTTTTAAGCTAATGAAAATAGGAAAGTGCTCCAGGCAGAGGAGGGAACTTGGGCAGGCATATGGCAGGTCTTGGAAAGGTGGCTTTCCAGAATGCAAGTTTCTGTGTCTTCCTGGATCCTTAGAGGTTAAGGAAGGGATCTATGCAGCCAGTTTTGGATTTTACTGAAAGCTGTACAGACTAGATCTAAGGGACAGGACACGAGGGGTATGGGGAGTAGCAGAAAAGTTGGATCACAGAGATCTGAGATTTACTTTGAAGCCCTGGTAGCCTAGTGGTAAGAAGCTATGCTGCAGTCCCTAAGGCACACAGTTTGAATCCACTAGCTGCTCTGCCAGAGGATGTGCAGTCTCTTCCTGCGTAATTTACAGCCTCTTAAACCCACCAGAGGGTCAGCTAGGAGTCAGTTCTGACTCCACAGCATTTAACAAACAGGGAGCTCTGGTGGGAGAAAGATAAGCAGTTTCTTCCTTTGCAGTTAACTCCCTCTGAAAACCCGCTGCAGGGTTAACTGAAGGGTCATTTCTGACTCAGTGGTTCACAACAACACACCTTGGGAAATGCTTTCTTTGGGGCACTCGGTTACCTAAGCATTGGAGTGGGACGCCAGTAAAGTGCACCCGGCAGTGCCGTGGCAGAAAGGCCTGGTGATCTGCCTCCAGAAAAACCAGCCATCAAAAAACCCTACAAAGCCCCATTCCCCTCTGAGACACAGAGGTCACCATGAGCTGGATTAGACTCAGTGCAGCAAGCACCGATAAGGGTTAATCAAGATTTTAGTACATTTTCTTCTTTGCTATTTAGCATCAATGACCCCGCTGTGTTTTGTCATTTGGCACAGAGCGATGTGCCCTTGCTAAGTTGTCACCCCTTTTCTCCTTCCAGTTCTCTTTCAACATGTTCGACCACCCGATCCCCCGGGTCTTCCAGAACCGCTTCTCCACACAGTACCGCTGCTTCTCCGTGTCCATGCTAGCCGGGCCTAATGACAGGTCAGATGTGGAGAAAGGAGGGAAGAGTATGTGCTTGTTTTTATTTTGTCTAGAAAACTCTCTTGCTCCTATGTCTCCCATGCTTGTATCCTACAAACAGTTGTTATTATTTTGCACATGTTAAACAGACGCAGCTGGTGTCACCGTAAAAATTCTGTGCCTCTCAGACTTGCTAAGGGCAGAAGGTGGGGCGTTCCTAGTTGAAAGTCGATTTTTGATTGGTAGCCATTTAATTCCCCCAAGTAAATAACATTAACTAGGATTTCTTAAGAAAGATCATTCTGGCGTTCTAGCTGCCCCAAAATATTGTTTAAAACTCATTTGGGGGCATTGCAGTCCCAGAGGTATGCCACCAGATGCTCTGCTGGAGAAGGAGGGACAATCTCCTCTTGTACCAGTCCGATCTGATTTGACGGTGTATACACACACACACACAAAATTAAACAAAAACCAAACCGCTCATGGGGGGCAGGGGGGAATATAATAGAAACTATGTCTTGGGGTTTTTTACCCCTTTTTTAATACTGTAAAAATGTGTGGGTTTTGTGTGTTTTTTTTGCAGTAATCATGCCGCCATCTGCCCTCGATCAACTCAGTAAGTATTTTCTGAATGGCCAGGCTGCATATGGACAGTCCATGCGTCCATCAGGCTCCTCCGTGCATGCAGACACAAGCGTCCTTCATCCTGTGGGGTCAGGGACTGTTCCTGGAGGGTGAGAGGTCCGGGTTGCAAGTGTCCAGGGTGAGGTGGTAAAGAGTGTCCCAGCTGGGTGGGGCCAGAGGATGCCATCTTCACCAATGCCTTAGATGCTTCGAGTCCCCGTCCTCCACCTTGGCTTTGAGATCAGGAGCCCGGCAGAATTAAAGGAAGACATGAGTGTTAAGGACTTCCCCCTGTACTGGGGCAGCCTGTGCTGGCTGGATTTCCCAGGCTTCTAAAGACCTGAGGTCTGTTGACCCAGAATGGTAAGAGTCAGGCTTCTCATCTCCACATCAGACAGCCTTCCTAAGTCGAAGGCTCTGTTGATAGCTCTGCCTCCCCCTCTCTTCTGCAGCAGGTCCAAAGCTGAGCCGATCTCTTCTGTCCCACATAATGTTCCCTTTCTCCTAAAGGGAGTGAGGAGAAGGCCCTTAGGCTCTCAGACCCTTGACAGTTCCCTTCTCTTTCCCCCACCTCTTGTCCATTGAGAACATTCCACCTAAGACCCCAACATCACACCTGCCAGCTGTGGAAAACCCCCATCCTTGTGAAATCCATTTCCACTGCAGGGCACTGCCACTTCCGGAGGCGTTCATCTCCTCTGTGGCTTCCTGCCCGGGTGATCTTAACTGGATTTGTGTTGTTTAGAATTTTTAAGAGAGACACAAAAGGGAGTCTGTTGTACCTTTCTGTTTCGGAGTGGGACTTGTTAACTTGTCTACCTACACCTAGAAGCTAAAGATAGGAGAGTTTAGTGGTTAAGTTCCCAGACTTGAGCCAGTGTTCTGGATTTGAATCCCAGCATTGTCACTGGTGAGCTCTGTGGTCTTGGGCATGGTACTTAAACTGCGTGCCTTCAAACTGATCAAACTGTCAAACTGATAGTGCCAATCTCACTGTTCTGGAAGGATTCACCAAAGTCCCAGGACATTGTCTGTAGCAAACACTGTCATTGTCATCGTAGACTAGCCTCCAGAGCCTCCGGTCTCCTGGATTTCTGGCTTCATCTCCAGCCCCTTCTCTGTCACCCTGCACTCCCAAGTTTGGTGTACCCATAGTCCTCTTTGCCTGCCTCTGTCTCTGTGCACTTGTGTCCTCATGGATCATGTGGTTGAGAGAACTGATCATGTCTTGACTTGAAAGCTCACGTTTCCATTCAGGAGCTTGAGTCCTGTGTTCCCCACCCAGCTAACCTCCTCGTCCTGACCTCCCGTGGGCTGCCTTGTGCTCCAGACATACCTAATTGCTATCTGCTCTCTAATCTCTTCCTGTGCCTTTGTGTAAGCTCCTCTTCTGCCTGCAGTTGCCGCCCTGGCCTTGCCCTGCCTCACCTTCCTGATGAGCTGACTTGAGAACTCATTGTACAAGAGCCCATTAGCCCTTTCCCACAGCCCTGCCTTCCTTGTCCCCCTCTGTTCCCACAGCCCCGGTAGCATTGTCGTACACTTGCTTGTTAGCCTTCTTGTCTTACTGGAATTGAAGTCTGCAAAGGCAAGGGATTTTGTTTGGCACATGATTGACCCTTAAATTATTTATGGTTAAATGAATGCATACAAGTACTTTACACTGGTGATTTGAGAAAGTCTGCAGACTAAGTCAGTGCCGAAATCCAGAAATGAGCAAACATCCTTATTACCCGTTTTTGGCTAGGCCCTGTGCTCCCAGGGAATAAAATTCATCCCTGCCTTGAGGACCTGGGAGTCTGATGGTTGGCAAATATGAGAGTCCAAGTACCATACAGGAGTCTGGGCCAGTTCTGGCGGGAGGCAGGGCCAGGCTTTGGGTGAACGTGGGTTGTCCTTCCAAGGAAGCCGTACCTGAGTGGCACCTTCTTGGTCCATGTTCATCATTAACCTCTCTCTTCTTTTTCACAGGCCGACTTAACATTACCTACCCCATGCTGTTCAAGCTGACCAATAAGAATTCGGACCGCATGACACACTGTGGCGTGCTAGAGTTTGTGGCCGACGAGGGCATCTGCTACCTCCCCCACTGGGTGAGTGGTACCATCTAGGTCTCTGAGAGGCTCTGTCCCTTTCAGGCCCTGCATGGCTCAGTTAAGCCCTGTCGTCCCAGGGCCTCTTAGGCAGGGACATCCCCCTAGCATGTGTGTGTGAGGGTGCTGGCTCTGTCTGCTGCTGGGACAGTGGCCCAGCTTCTTCCTTCACATGGGTTGCAGCGGTAGGAGCCCTTTCCTCTGGTCTGACAAGGTCTTGGTTGGTTGGTCAGAGAAGTTTACCAAAGTGAAGGGTGTTCTTAACAATGCTGAATGCCTTAGACCTTGAACTTCAGTACAAACTCACAGACATTCACCCGTCGTGCAGTAGAAAAGACTTGTCCTTGGGAGGATTGTTAAGATCTTGCGCATAAATCATGACTGTGCTGTATGACTTGTGAGTTCCCGTCAGGCTTTATTTTTTATTTATTACCCCCTGTTGTTTCCCCTCCCCACTGCCACTTTCTTGTAGCTTTCTCCCCTCATTCTATTGCAGTGTATCTGGGGGGACGGACGGTAGTTTGAGAACTTGCTTGAAACTGAGTCTTTCCAAGGCATTCAGCTTATTTGCCATAGTAACAGTGTCTTTCTTTCAGCCCTCGGGCCAACCTCAGGTGGAAAGCCCTCGGAGCCTGCCCTGGGGCCCATGTGAAGTGGGGTTTGTTATTCAGGTGGGACACAGGAGAGGATAGGATAAAGTACCCACGTGCATGGAAAAGCACAAGGCCAAGTGGCCATGACTCATCAGTGCCCAGTGGTCGTGGCCTGTCAGTGTCTGACCTGTCACCTACTGTCTGCGTGGAGGTGCCCCTCACGGATGTGAGGACATGTTCTGCCTTTTCAATAGAGCACCTGCTTCCAGGAGAAGCTGCTTTGTGACTGGCTGAAATGTTGGAAGTGGCTCCTTCCCTGTTCCACTCTGACCCCCAGAAAGCCCCCTTGGCAGCTTATCTGCAGAGAAGATAGGACATTAGAGGGATATGAACCCCTTCAACTCACACACTCAGAGTTTGTGTGTCCACTTGTCCAAACGCCCAGACCTCTTGGGACCAGAAGACGAACTAAAGCCCGGAAACCTGTTCTCCTGTGCGCTGGGGAGGTCTCTGGCGGCGTGGGATGTGTTGCCTGGAGTCCCTTGGTGACGGCCATGGAGCTGGGCTTCCTGTTGAGTGAGGGGCTGACTCCATCCCTCCTTGAGCTCCAGCTTCTCTGGGAGATCCAGCCTCAAGGGACGTGGTCATTGTCCAGGTACCTGAGGCATTGGATGACGTGGATGAGGTCTCTGCAGCGGGGCCGCTCGGGCCTGTGTCTTCCCAGCATTGTTGCTCTTCTTCCTCCACCGTAGTTCAGCTTCGCCCAGGGGTTCAGATCCCAGCTTTGCCGGGGGCATCAGGGCTTGATTCTGTTGGTTGTCCTCCTTTCCTCACAAAATTTCCCCCAAAAGCCAACCCAAGGGACTGCAAGTCTGTCCTGTGGCAGTGTGACCTCTGGCCCTGACAGTGCTTTCCCTCAGTGTCACTTCCCAAGGTTACAGAACCTTGGAGATTCCACATCCAGATCTCTGTCCTGCTGGTGATGGTTGGTGGTGTGACCGCCCCATGGTTTCTGTAGTTGCTGATCCTCTGATCCCTGCCTGACGAAGAGCCTCCAGCGATGGTGTCTTCCCGAGTGCGCCGCGGTCTCCCTGTGCTGTCCCTTTATGGGGACATCCGCGGCTTGCTTTATGGCCTCTCCTCCCGGCTCTGTGACTGCTTCCCGTCTTCACTTATGGGCATAGCCCTGCCTCAGCGCTGTTCACCTCTTCCTGCCTACACTACTTGGTCTATTCTTCTTGGGTTCTTTCAGTCATGTCTGGTGTGTCTCGGCTGCACAGCCGTCAGGGGTTTCCATACTGCGTGGGAACATCTCATCCGATAGTACTGGCCTGAGGGAAACATCCTAGGAAGACATGTGCCCTGGTGGTGCCCTAGAGAGGGGTACTGCAGGCTGAGACAAGACCAGCCGTGACTCAGTGATTACTGGAACCAGAGATGGACGCGTGGACGCTCCCTCTGTTTTTGCATATGCTCGAAATTGCTTTTTAAAGAAGGTTTAAAGTTGTTGTGCTCTGTCAAGTAGAAACTGGCCCATAGCTGACCCTCCAGCGGGTTTTCAGAGGCACAGGAGGCCATTGCCCATCCTTCTCCCACAGAGCAGCTGGTGGATTTGAACTGCATGCCTTTGGGATTGCAGCACAGCTTCTTGCACTAGAGCTCCTTAGTTAGAAAACTTGGGAAAAGCATTCCAGGATATGAAGCGTTTCTCTTTCCCAGCCTTCACCCTCTTGCTGCTGGCCTCAGATCCTTGACCCTGCAGCGGTGGTCCAGGGTCCTCACACTCGATACTTAGAGTCTGTATTCATCTTTCTGTCTAACTGCTCAGCTCTGGTCTGCCTCATAGAATGGATTCATAGGAATCTCATGTCACCCCCTGTAGCAGACATCACAGGCCCTGATCACAGCTCCTCAGCCTTCGCTGTGTGGGGCTCGCCACCAGGATACACAGGCTGTGCCGCCTTCATCCTACCTCAGCTGTGGCCCCTCAAGTACAAGGATGATACCTTTTTCCATTTGGCCTGAGGCTTTGTTCATGCGAAGTGAGCTCACTGGGCCTGCTGCAAACGGGCCACACAGAAGTGTGGAGAGGGGGCTCCCCTGAAATCCTGGAGCTGGTGGCTGACCACCTGCTCCTCTGGTCTGTTGCCTCCTGGATTCAGGCAGAAGCACCACATATTGACCTTCTTCTTTCCCCGTCTTTTCCCCTCTTTCTTTCTTTTGGGCACGTGCTCACAGTGACTCCAATTCCCTGCCCTGGTGTTTTCTTGGGAGACCCAAAGTGAGAGACCATCCAAATACAGAGCCCTCCTGGAGTGTCGGTTACTAGTGGGGTGTTGGTAGCCACTTAATTTTACATGGCATTTTTCTTCCGTTCTAGATGATGCAGAATCTGCTGTTGGAGGAAGGGGGCCTGGTTCAGGTGGAGAGCGTCAACCTTCAAGTGGCCACATACTCCAAATTTCAGCCTCAGAGCCCCGACTTCCTGGACATCACCAACCCCAAAGCAGTGTATCCTTTTGAACACACACACACACACACACGCAAAAAGAGTTTTCTAAATCGAGGAAGGGGAGGCCGACAGTCTTTTGCACAGCAAGTATTTGTGAAATTTGTGCCTATTTTAATAGTCACACATTTCTTTGTGTGATTGAAGTTTAGAATTTCAAAATAATGCTTTCAGCCAGCCTGCCTATGGGGCCTGACTTCTAAACAAGGATATGGGGTAGTTGGCCCTGTTCTGCCTCCCTTTCTAGACCTCCCGGGGGGGACTGGCACCCTTTCTTCATGTGGTAGCTGACACAAAGCCCATGTGTGTATTTACGTCCCAGGGGAAGGAGGGACCTGCGTGATTCCTTCCCTGCCCTCTGCCATCAAGTCTGCTTGTTCAGGGTCGTGACGGATTCACTCAGAAACAGTGGGTAGAACTTTTTTGTCTAAAAAAATTATTATTTTTTTAAAAAAAAAATTATACTGTTTTTGTCTCTCAGCAACAAGAAAGCAAAGGTTTGGGATTAGTTTTTAGAGCATTGCACTAACGGCTTGTCTGATGGTTCAGATCCCCCAGTGGTTCCAGGGAGGAAGAAGGACATCAGGGTTGTATGCTTTCTCCATATCTATCCAGTCTGTTTGCTGAACAATTAATTGGAGAAGCTAGACTCTATGGAGAAGAATGTGGCATCAGGATTGGAGGGACAGTCTGTTACGCAGATGACACAGCCTTGCTTGCAGAGAGTGAGGAAGAGTTGAAGCACTTAGAGATCAAAGACTACACCCTTCAGTAGGAATTACATCTCAGCATCAGGAAGACAAAAAAGTCTCACAACTGAGCCAGTAGACAATGTCTGGTTAGATGAGAAA
>NW_006399839.1:6944410-6967810 GCF_000299155.1 Elephantulus edwardii | reverse complement strand
TCCTCTCTTTGAAAAGCAAAAGATAAACTTCTTCATTGGTATACAATCCCCCCGCCCCCCCTAATGCACTCCACTATGCAACCTTAATTCTGGGTTCCTGTGATAATCATAATACCCTATCATATATCGCTCTTAAACTGTTCTCTCCCTCATCTGTTTCAATGCAGTATATAATCTATCCTGTTTTTCTCAGTCTTACCCCAACCCTGATGTCAGTCCCATTCTACAACAGTGGCACTATGCAGTATTTGTCTTTTTGTGACTGAGACATTTCACTCAGCATAATGTTCTCCAGAGTCACCCATTTTGAATAATATTGCATGAATTCCTTGTTTTTCAATGCAGTGTAGTATTCCATTGTGTGAATATACTTTTTAAAGTGCTAAAGAGCAAGGATGTCAGTTTAAAGACTCAGGTGTGCCTGACCCAAGCCATAGGATTTTCATTTACTTCCAGTGCATCTGGAAGTTGGAAGAATGCAGAATGAAAGCCGTGGGATCTTGGTGTTGGTGAAGAGTATTAAATAGACCAAGGACTGCCAAAAAAAATCCAAATAGGTCTGGCCTGGAGGATGTGCAACCAGAATGTTCCTTGGAGGCAAAGATGGTAAAACTTTGTCTCATATATTTGGGCATTCTTTGGAAAAAGGCATCATGCTGGGGAGGATAGAGGGTCAACAGAAGAGAGGACGATGGATTGGAACAGTGACTGGAACGGTGTGTTTGAGATGCCGAGGATGGTTCAGGATAGGACAAGGTGCAGTTCTGTTGTTGGTGGGGTCACTGTGAGGCAGAGCGGTACCCAAAAACGACGACAGTGTTTGGAAGTGCACAGAGGATGAGCTACATGCTGTGTTGATTTAAGACTGAGTTCTGTAGCTCGGAAGTCTCAATTTGATTTGTTGAAAGCTTTTAAAATAAAATGACTACTTTTTGATGGCTTTTAAAAAAATGCATGCATGAAAAACAGTAACAACACAATTTATAACAACACAGGTCTTAAAAAGCAAACAAACAGATGCCCACTACCATCTCTGCCAGTGTGATCCTCCCAGGTGGAAGTGGCTGTTGCCCGTGTGCTGGGCACAGTTTAATGGGGCTGTGCACTTTGCTGTGGCCCTGATGGGGGTGGAGGCTTTGATCCTGCTGACAAGATGAAAAATGATTGAGTGAATCGGGCTTGTAAAAGTCCCTCGCAGAAGCCCCTCAGGAAGCTATCTTATGAGAAGTTTGGCTTCATTCAGAGCTCCCACTTGGAACACTTGCGAGGCTGTATCAGTGGCCACTGGTGAGATGGACATCGTTCACCACGGCCCCTTCTGATTTTCTCTGGATTTTATGTGTTGGGATCCCTATTTAACTGTGAGATTCTTTTCAGAGACTACTTTATACTTCAGTTAGTGGTTTTGAGGGACTTTAACAAGACCAATTTACTCAGTCATTTTTCATCTTCTATTCCCACAGGCTTTTAAAAATTAGTTTATTAATATACATAATGTAAAAAAAGCATGTAGTTTTATGAGGTTGCCCCATACGTCTGCATAGAACCGTCCCATTAGGTTTTCAAGGCTAATAGAATATTTCTAGAACAGATCAACAGCCTTTCTCCCCTTGAATCCCTGAGTGGATTAGAACTGTTAACCTTCTGGGTGGCAGCCGAGTGCTTAACCATTGAGCAGTGTAGTCTAAATACAGAAAATGCAAAATTCATCAAAACAGTAAAAAATACATCAATACAAAATACAATACAAAGTACATCAAAAATAACCAGAATGTTTCCATCTTCCCCAAAGGTCTGCTTGTACTTCTTCTGGGTTTGTCTTTACCCAGCCCCTGACCCCAGCAGTATCTGCTTGATAACCTAATATGTTAGATTTGCTTCTCTTAGGGTTTGCTATAAATGGAACCCTGCCGCGTATACTGTTTTGTAGTTGTTTCTTAGAATATTTGTGGACTACGCCCATGTTACTGCATGTGTTAGGCAATTGTTCCTTGTTTGTTTTTAGTACCAGTATAGTGCATTTCCTGTCCACATCTAGTTGTTAAATGCAATCTAAGTGATTGTCACAGCAAGCGTCTCCTGAATGCTGCCCTATCCTGTACTTTCCTCATGGACTCATATGCCTATTGCTGCCGTCGGTGTGTCAGTCCTTCTTGTTGAGCCTCTTCCTCTTTCACTGACCCACTTCATGTCGATCATCTGACACCCTCACAGAAACGTATTTCCTACTTAAGGCACACGTCTTTGCCACGTTACCTTGACAACATGTGTCTGCAGATTAGAAAATGCATTGAGAAACTTTGCCTGCCTGACCACTGGGGATGTGATTGCCATCAACTACAATGAGAAGGTGAGAGGGTTGATTTCAGGGGGAAACAGGGCCTTACAAGAATAACATCAGGTTCCCAGAGCAGAAACAACAAAATTACATTTAGAATCCTAAGAAAACCAGTCGGGGAATTGTAAGGTACAAATGGAAAGTAATTATAAAATATCCAAAGAAATGAAAAAAAATAGAATAACAACATTGAGCACATAAGAAAAGGCTATCAAGGGTGTTGAGGATGATTTGAAAAGTAGTTAAACCACGATTAGACATGGCTGAAAAGAAAGAAATGAAATGCAAGGTAAATAGGGAGAAATAGCATACGGTTCATCACCGAGGAGCACGGAGCTGATTGAAACACGGTTAAAGATAATGAGAATGTCAAACTCTATGCAGATTCCAGGAAGAGAGCGTGGAGGAGTGTCAATATTTGAAGGGATAATAACAGCTTTCCCCCCCCCTTTAAATGTAACTAAACTTGTTGAGATATACACAGTAACATATTCCTGTTCAGGAGTTCCTTTTCAGTGACACTGATTGTAATCTTGGAGAGCGTGTCCACCCACTGTCCCTTTCTTCCGAGTTGTTCTTCCTCCATGAACATAAACTCACTGCTCCCAGGGTCACTGCGCTCCCCGTCTCATCTCTTGAGTTGCTGTTGTCTTTTGCTCTCACACAGATCATTCTTAAAAGAACATTACAGTGGTCAAGGGAGACTTTTTTTTAACTAGTTAAGCTAAATTGTGTGGCTTTAAGAAGGCCTGGGGTGGCGAGCTCTGGTGGCTTAGTGGCAAGAAGGTGTACTGCAATCCCAAAGGTACACAGTTCAAATCTACCAGGTGCTCTGCTGGAGAAGGAGGAACAATCTCCTCCTGTACCAGTCAGATCTGATCCGATTTGACAGTACACACATACACACAAAATTGTTGTTGTTGTTGTTATGTGCCATCGAGTCGTTTCCGACTCATACACAAATAATAAATTAAAAAAAAAGGCCTGGGGAATAAAGATTGTCTCAGGCTGTGGTTTCAGGGGTTCATAGCCCTCATATCTCAGAAAAGTTTCTCTAATTGCCATGAGTTAGAACTGACTCCTAGCTGACCCGTTAGTGGGTCTTCAGAAACTGAATTGCGCAGGCGGAGATGGCCCGTCTGTCTCCTGCAGAGCAGCTAGTGGATTCGAACCGGCTGCCTTCGGGTTGGCAAATCTGCTAACCGAGAGGTAAACCTATCAGTCACCCCAGGGTAGCAGGACATGAAGTCTGTTTCCAAAAAAATGATGACATTCTTTGGGGCAGTCGGACCCTGTTCTGCAGGGTGGCTCGGAGTCACACTTCACTCATGGCCATGAATTTGGTTTGTTGGTGATAGTCTGAGTTGGTGAATTCTGAATTGGAAAATATCAATTCTCGATCCTGTTGAATCAACTCAATGGCAATAAAATACTAAGTAGCTTTGTGTAGTGCCTGACAAGCTAAAGAAGGTTAGCTGAGGCTCTCCAAAAGAAGAATTTCAGGGAGACACCTGACCCTTTGAAATAGGAAGACATGTCATGAGGACCAGTAGTTAAGATAGAGTACACTGTGGGTGCTGGGACAGACAAGGAGAACCCTGGACATGCCTGGAGTAAGCAGAATTCACTGAATCGGTGGTTTATTGAGAAGGCATTATCAATAGGTAAGTTCTGTTAACAGTGTTAGCGTGTGCATAATTAGAATCTATTCCTGCAATATTTTGCTGATTGATAACTTAGAATAAACTACAGTTAAACTTTCCTGTGTTAAAGACTGAATTTTTTTAAAATTAGATGCCTACTTTGAACCATTAGGTGGAGAAAAGCCTCTTTGGCGTGATGGGCATAAGTACAGGCGGGGCCTCTAGCTCAGCAGCATTGTCAGAGCAGGCAGTGGCTCCGGAGGGGTGCTCTGCATGTGAGCGCTGGGCCTGTAGAAGCGGGGGTAACGACAGATGTTGACAGCCCCCAGAGCTGCCTCAGAACCCCCACTGACTCCTGTGTGTTTCCCCCCAGATCTATGAGCTGCGCGTGATGGAGACCAAACCTGACAAGGCCGTGTCCATCATTGAATGTGACATGAACGTGAGTGGCTCTGTGTGATACAGTGAATTCAGGTCGTGTAGGGGGGGTACGGGGCAGGGGGTGCATGTTATGGCCTCTGCAGACCAGTGCACCACAAATGGTCACACAGTTGTTTTGGACTATTTGGAGGACACTGCTAGAACATGATGAGGAGGCTGCCGACCTTGTGATCCAAATGAGGCCTGTGAAGGTGGCGGTGATGGCGGCGGCGGCAGCTGCACCAGCTGCGTCTGCATCCAGCACTGAGATGATGTAATCCAGGGCGAGCTCAGACGTATGCAGTGGCTTTATAAACTCTGGAAGCCGCCTCAGTTTGCTGAGGAGGCAGGAGCAGTTGAGACACATTAACACCCTGGAGGATGGACCCCTATCTAGGTTGTGATCGGAATTGAAAAGGCTAATCTTAAAAAAAAAAAAAAGAAAAGGCTAATCTTCAGATGCTCCGCTGGAGAAGGAACAGTAATCTCCTCCTGTGCCTGTCAGATCTACTTTAACGGTACACATAGAAAAAATAATTTAAAGAAAAAGGAAAGGCTAATCTTAAAGGTCTGTATTGTCTGGTTTCATTTACATAACATTTGTGAAGTGAGAGAATGATCGAAAAGGAAGAGATTAGTGGTTCCCAGGGGTTGGGTCAGGGGTGCAGAAGGCCTTATTTATTTTTTTTTTAATTTTTATTGTATTATTTTTAAGTGTACCTTCAAATCAGATCTGACTGGTACGAGAGGAGATTGCCCCCTCCTTCTCCAGCAGAGCATCTGGTGGATTTGAACCACGTACCTCTGGTATTTCAGTGCAGCATCTTGCCACTAGGCCACGAGAGCTCCCTCCAGAAGGCCTTATTGTATACTGTTGAGTTAGAGTAACCCTCCAGCGGGTGTTCAAAGGCAGTTAATCGCACAGAAGATTGTCCTCCTTCTCCTGCAGAGCAGCTGGGGGATTAGAATCACATGCCTTAGGAATTGCAGTGCAGCTTCTTGCCACTAGGCCACCAGAGCTCCATGCAGGAGACGAGTGACATCCTAAGTGACAGAGATCATCCTAGGGTGACAGAGATCCTGTTGTACTGAACTGGTCAGTTTCCTGACTTGCTAGCGGACGGACACACAGGCACACTTTACTGAGTGATAACACTGTACAGAACTTCCTGCCCGCAAACAGAAGAGCACATGTAAAAGGGAGAGCTGAGTGACGTCAGGGAGTTGTCATCGTGGTGATAACTGTGCTATAATTTTGCAGAATGAGAGAAACTGAGAGAAACTGACAAAGTGTCCAGGGGATCTTGATGTTACTTTTGTACAATTGCATGTAAATCTGCAGTGATTTTAAATAAGAAAATATAAGGGGTTGGGGGGGGCCCTACGTGTGTGCCTGAAAATTTGACTTTTTCATCTTGTAAACCACAGGTAGATTTTGATGCTCCCTTGGGCTACAAAGAGCCTGAAAGACAAGTCCCGCATGAGGAGCCAGCGGTACGTGGTTTTTCTGGCATCCTCTCTGAGGGTGCTTGCTCCCTCTGGGCTCCCGTTTTACGTGTCTTCCCTGCTCGTCTGCCAGCTTTTACCCCGGGACAGCAGGGTGTCTTAGCTGTGAGCATGAGGCAGTAGAAGGGAGAGGGTCCAGGGAAAATCTGGGGCCTCATCCGATGAGAAACTCCCCTTTCCTCTCTCCCCATCAGGATGGCGAAGCTGACCACAGCGGCTATGCTGGCGAGCTGGGCTTCCGCGTGAGTAGCAGGCCGCTGCTTCACGGCCTCCATTTGTATGTGCCCTTTGCTCCTTTGAACCAGGCACCTATCTCAAGCCCTTCTCTGTGGTGCTCTGTTGGACATCAGCAAAGCTGTAGTATCCGTTCAAAGAGGCATTTGACCCTTTCTTAGTTACTAAACTTTTCACATCCATTTTCTCCTTTTAACTCATGCAAAAGCCCTTAAAGGCAGCCCCAGTCCTTGTGCGGTTTGTTTTATTGTTTTTTCTGTGGGGGTTCCCCCCACCCCCGTTTAAAAATTCTGAAAAGTTGAAATAATAGTACAGTGACTTCGATTCATTAAATGTCCCCATGTTTGTTTCATCTCTCAAAAACCATGTCCTCCTCTTTTGGAATTTGTTATTGTCGCCTGCTGTTCTCCTTAGAACATAAGGTTGAACTGGTATTCAGGAAACTGGGCTGTTGGGAGATGGGTGAAGCCCTAGGCAGGTGAAGAGGGGGAGTTGTGGGGTGGTCACAGAGAGGCCTGGGACCTGCGCAGAGGTAGGAGGTTTGCTGGCCTTGGAGAAACTGGGGGCCAGCCCGTCTTGAGCTTTGAGCTGTCCCTGGCCAAGGGGGTATAGTTTTGGGTCAGGGTGGACTCTCTTACTCATGCAGCACCCCAAGAGGGCCTCAGATGGGGACTCTCAGCCGTCAGTACCATAGTAGGTGGGTTGTGAGGGTTTTCGTTCTGCAAGTTCTGTGGGGTGCTCCCCCACGACCACCCATGCAGTGGTCTCTGAACACAGCACCAGCCGCATAGAAACGTCTGTTGTCTGTCTAGGCCTTCTCCGGCTCTGGGAATAGACTGGATGGGAAGAAGAAAGGCGTAGAGCCCAGCCCCTCCCCCATCAAGCCTGGAGACATTAAAAGGTAGGTTCCCCTTCCCTGCTCCTGTGGCTGCCTGGTCCTCATCTGGGGTGAGTCTGTGCCCACCCCCTGGACAGGGCAGCCACTCTGTGGCTCTGAGACGAAGCCTGGGTCCTCGAGGCTGTCAGGGTGACCAGCTCTTTGTCGGTGGAACACACCATGTCCTGGTGGGGGTGTCCTAGAGAAGTGTGCAGAGCCTCCCTTGCCTTGACCAGGAGCTTCTTTTTGCCCTCGCCTTCCTCCAGTTCTGTTTCTATTTGTTCCCAAGTGGCCTTTCTGAAATGGGCACCTCATCACCTCTCTCCTGCTGCAGACCTTCCCCTGTGCCCAGTCAGTTAGTTATCTGCCTGCTTTCCTGTGCGGTGATGTTGACTAATTGATCAAGTCCCATTATTTCAGCTTCCCTAGAACAAGGAGGCTGAAGCTGCCTCGTTTGAATGTATCTCTGTTGTCTGGTCAAGGAACGCTGACGGCAGATCTCCTCTCGTGGCTGTCAGTGGTGACGGGAGGGATTAGATACGTCAGCAGTCTACTGTGTATTAGAGCAGGGAGAAGATGCTGCAGGTGAGATCATTGTGTGTTTACCTAGTGTTGTAAGGAGTGCGGTGAGTTTGGTGAGAGTCAGCCCCTCCTGGAGAATTTGTGAGGGAAGTAGGACAGACACAGTTAGGACCTCTTGTGAGCCCTGACTCAGACCAGGCCCAGAGTCTGCAGATCCCTGCTGTATTCATAATTGGTTTGCTAAGATTAGTAGCAGACCAATTATAAGAAGTGTCGAGTCAACGTTGTCCCAGATGCTTGACCTGTTTGTTGTATAAGTCCGTGATTTCCGACATCAGCAATTCCTCCTTTGTGTAATTCCCTTGCTCCTCTTTGACCCTTGGGTTCAGTGATTTGCTGGAAGGTCTCCCAGAGACTCAGACCCATCAGGGGAATGACTTATGCAACTGTAGTTATACAGGTCGGTTTTGCAGAGACTGAGGAACGTCATAGACCATCTGTTGAAGGCAGGCATCCCAAGAGAGACAATTAGCTAGCACTGAGGTTCTATAAGTTTATATAAGCCTCTAGCAGGAAGGGGCTTGTAGCTCATCCTAATTCTCTTTCCTTAATACAGTAAACATGTCAGCACAAAATAAACAGTTAATCAGTGGCTGGGAAAGACATTTTGAATGATAAACCTTAAACACCCAGAATCACTCATGATGGTATCAATGCCAAGGGAAAAACTAGTGACCTGGAATGTGCCTCCCTTCTGGAGGGTACTGAGAGAACCCCAGGGCTGGTCTGAGATGACCCCCAAAGTAAAAGCCCCAAGAAGACACTTCCTGTCAAAAATGACCTCTTGTCTTTTTGTCCTGAAGCTGATATTTCTCTTCCTCTCTCTTTTTTACAGAGGCATTCCCAATTACGAGTTTAAACTTGGTAAAATCACTTTTATTAGGAATTCACGCCCACTGGTCAAAAAAGTTGAAGAGGTGAGTTTATATCATCGGTAATGAGAAGTTTTGTTTGCTCGTTCAGGACTGCAGGATCTTTCCAGTTCTCACTGAGAGTCTTTGTGTCATTTTCCTTACATTCTTTGGAGCTTTGCTGACCCTGGTCTCCCGTCTTCTAGAGGCTGTGTGGGATCAGTACAGCCTCTGGGGCCAGGCAGTATCCTGGGGTCGACTCCTGAGTGAAGGTCTAATTCTTGCTAGTGTCTAACAGAACTCTGGTGGCTTAGTGATGAGGAATAGCGCTGCCAACCGAAAGGTAGGTGGTTTGATCCCGCCAGCTGCTGTGCATTAGAAAGATGAGCAGTCTCTCCGTGGCCAGTGACTGCCTCTGATAAGCTGCTGGAGGGTCAGCTGGGGGTTGGTTCCAACTCAGTGGTACACCACAGCCACCGAGAACTCTTGCTGCGAGGTGCTTTGTCCACTCTGCAGACCTTGGTCTCTATAGGCAGCACCTTTAAGCCAAAAGGATGCCTTGAGGCCGAGGCCAGCCCGGCACCAGGCTCCCTCTCGGCGTTGTGGCTGTCATACATACCATGTCCTGGGAGTAGAGGAGTTGGCTCCTAGTTCGTAGCTGAGAAAGTGTGGCTCCGACAGTGCATAGCATTTTCCAGTTGAAGGTAGGACGAGGGGGCGTGCTCTGTCTGCCCAGCTTTAGGCCTCGCCTGCACCTTGTTGCTTGCAGCCCTGGACAAATGCTGCTGGTGGGAGCAGGAGGAGTTGGCGGAGAAGGTGTGCCTCCTGGGGCCTTCTTCCAGGGTGCTGGGAGTTCATGAATACAATCCTGTATACTCGGCCCTGGTTGCCCTCTTCACCCAGAAGCTGTTGGCGGAGCAGTCACCTCTGTGGGAGTTGTATTTATTGAACAACTCTTCAACTCTGTCACTGTCCTGGCTCCTGTTTTCAAAGGATTGGACTTTTGGGAATCTAAGAGTAGGGTAGATTTGCTGTGAACCACTCATGATAGGCCACTGAGTGAGACCTGTCACTCACCAGTCACTGCCTGCAGGGACATTGCTGCCCTTCCTGACCACTGAACTCCTTCCATCTGCCATTTGGAGCTGTTGTGAGCAGAGATCACTGTGCTGTCAGCAAAGAGCCCTTTCCTGTTCACAGCCCCTTCTGGCCTTCAGAGGCTGTGGGCTGACAATGCACTGGGGACCTGTGCTCGGCCCATCTGAGCAAACATGGTTTAGCAAGTAGACCCCACCTCCTGAAGGCCCTCTCTCTCGGGCCTTTGTCACCTGCAGGCCCAATCTTGCTGAAGGTCACAGCCCTACTCAATGTGAGGTTGCCTCGTGACTGACTGGTGACCAGCCGTCCAAGTTTACAAAAGGGAGTAGTGAGAATGGCAGGCACAGGGGAAACGTTGAAGGATTTCAAAAGAAGTGTATGGTTAAAGATGGGATTGAAGATACAAATTTTGCCCTGCTCCATACCGAAAATCTGCTAAATAAGAAGGTATTAAAGACAGTGGGCGAGGAAGCAGTTGCCATAAAATTTTGGAAGCTCCAGAGGAAGGACAAGTGGAAACTGACATTGTAGACTGTGGAAAGCTGAATTCTGAGCTGTCTGTGGGGAAAGAAAAGCAGCTTGGTTTAGATTCTAGAGCTCTCCAAAGGCACCTCTGAAAGTGGTATCTAAAAACAGCATGTCTATTAAAAAGCAGTTAAAACCACAACAGCCTTCCCTAACTTTGCCTTGCCAGGGCTGCTGGAGGCTCACCTCCTGGAAACAGAGAATGGGAAGTCTCTAAACTTGGACTGTCAGGCACAGTGGACAGGACAAAAGGAAAAAAAGTGAAAAGTGACAACCTGCCTGCTAAGTGTTGATGCCCTGGTGGTGGTCTCCACTTGACTCTTGGCCATTGCAGCTGGGTGGAAAGCTAGAGGAGCTTTCTGGGGACAATCTGATGGGCTCAGGACAAGGACTCAGGAAACTGAGTGCACGGTGGGATTCCCCTTGAATCTTAGGGTGGGTTAGCAAAACCAATGAAGCCTTTATATATGAGAGAGAGAGAGAGAAAATACTGGTAGAACTGTCAAGTCTCCGACAGTCAGTATGTCAGGATAGAGGCTTCTCCAAACTCAAGTGACTGCAGGAGCTGATGAGCCTAAGATCAGCAGGTCAGATGGCAGTCTGCTGACTCAAAATGACTTAAAAAAAACCCAGATGCAGGATTCTGATCAAGCAAAAAGTAAGAGAGAGAGAATTTTCTGCACAGTCCATACCCCTGAAGAAGTGCCCTTTCAGCTGACTGGCTGTTCATAACAGGTCTGATCACTGAGGGAGTTGCATTAGATCATGTCATCAACAGAGTTAACTACCTCAGAACTGCCAAACCAGAGAATCCCGAGCAACCAACGTGACACATTGCCTTAACTACCATACCTTTGAAATACCAACTCACCCCAGTAAAGACCAGTCAAAAGCTTTCCAGTGCCAACATCCAAACAGAGTTCTTGAAAGAGAGAACAGAGAACCCACTGATGCCAAAATCAGTCAGGAGGTCATTTCCCTGATTTAAAGGGCAAAGAAGAACCCTCTTCAGAGCAAAAAGATAATACATAAAGTGTGAGACTGACCAGCAGTAAAGCTACATAAAAATGGGTTGTGCCAAGAGATGCCCACTGATGTAAAGGTTTCTAAGGAAAGAAGCCTTCAGCTGGTGGAAGCTCGGTGGAACCTTTCTTAGTGCTGGTTAGTGAGTATATGATGAAAGGCTAAAACATTAAAAAAAACCCAAACCATTCATACACCCTTTGGCCCAGGAGTTTTCCTTCTAGGAAAAACCAGGGCTGTTTTTTAGAGAAACATTAGGACATTCACCTCAGTGGTTTAAATACTCAAAGCCTGGGCGTGAAGGGCCTACAGTGGTAGAAGCTGGGTCCACATGTGACACAAGTCTCTTACAGTCTTTAGAGGTGGTGGTGGTTGTGTACTGTTGAATCAGAACGGACACATTGCTGACCCCGTGGCAGGTTCTCAGAGTCAGTTAATTGCATGGGAGGGTGCTGCCCATCTTTCTCCAGTGAAGCAACACTTAGATTGGAACCGTAGGCATTTGGATGGACAGCACAATTTCTTGCCACTAGGCCACCAGAGCTTGCTGTTAAAGGGTATTAGGAAATTTACTATAGTTTATAAAGTTATAGCTTATTTTGGGAGAAGGGAATCATGGACCTCTGAGTGATTTTTTTTTTTACTTTTTTTGTGTATTCTATATTTTCTTTGCACTGAAATTGTGATGCTTTTATAAAAAGATACACTTTAAACCTGAATTTAAAGGCAGCAGGCCAGCTCATAATTATGATTTTTTTATTTCTTCTATATAGTAAATGACTCTTTATGCAAAATAGATTTTTTTTTGGTATGAATAATGGCAAAGTAGAAAAATGGCTAGCTGGCACATAATAAAATACTCTAAGTATGGGGTTTTTTAAATTGATATTTTAATGAAAGTATAAAGAACTTGGGTTTCTAGTCCTTCATTGTTGCACATTTTCCTCCCTGCCCCCTTCTAGCCCCCTCACTCTAAATTTGTAAGCACATTCTGAAAATGTTATGTTCTCTTCACATCTAGGATGAAGCCAGCGGCAGATTCGTTGCATTTTCTGGAGAAGGACAGTCACTGCGTAAAAAGGGAAGAAAACCATAAGTCTGGGAAGTTGCCTGCCCGGAAAATAAAAGTCATTGATTGCAATGCATTGCCTTTTAGTTACTGGCTCTGACAGGAGTGAGGCTCTTACCAGAGAACGCTCCGCTACTTCAAGTTTGTTTAGAGTTGCCTAGAATTGTTGCATTGGTTCTAGAAGTGCAACAGCAGGACTTCCTAGCTGTACGCTTCATTTGGGCAAAGACAGAGGGGTGCTCCTGAGGTCTGCTAGTCAGCGATCGCCTCACTGCTGTGCTCAGCGCCCCACGAGCCACCCTTGGCTTAGCGGGAGCGGTGACTCCACTCCTGATAAAGCCGGTAGAAGGATGCCTTGCTTGAACTCAAGATGATCTGAGTTTGTTACTTATTACTTAAACAGTATGCTTAAGGTATCATCTTTGGCCTAAGAATATCCACTCCTCTGGCTGCAATTTTAAGTATTTGAGAATATTTCTATTTTCATATTGGTTTTTTTGTTGATTGGGTTTTTTTGGGTTTTGTTGGGTTTTCTTATGTACCACTCTAAAGAAGGACAAAATGCCCACTTTTATTCTGGTTTTCTGTAGAAAATCCTTTGCCTCCTTAAATGAATCTCTGTGCTTTATAGTAAAACAACTTCATGTTGAAGCACTAATGTGAATGTTAGCAAAAATAAATACTACAGGTAGATTCTTTTTCCCTGCCTTCGTTATCCGCATTCCCGATTTTAATATACTGAATTATCCATAGTTCTGCTAGTCTGTCTTTACTTTTGATCAGTATTCATTTGGCCCCAGCTCTTCCCTTTCCAAAACATGAGATCCTTGGGCATGTTAATCCAGTTATTTTATAATCTCTCCTGTTCCTGGAAAAGAATTTGAAATAAAAAAAAAATTCAAATAAAAACAGACAATGACTAGAACTTGGGCTGCCTCTAAATGTTTGATTATGAAATACAGTGAGTTGGACTACCCAGGAATGAGAAGGTGGTCTGATTACAGGTGTCACCCTTTCTATCCTGCCCTGAAAAGGGAGCTCCTAAAAAAAAAAAAAGGGAGCTCCTGACCCCTCGGGGAGGGATAGTGAGATCCAGCAGTGATCTGTGTGCCAAGGCTTGCCTGCTTACAGGAAGAAGTCTGTCACTGGATGGGGTCTCTCCATCACTCAGGAGAAAAGATGGCCCCTCCAGGATGGCAGCCCCAGGGCCCAGCCAGGCAGACACACTCCTCTTTGATCAGGGAGTAGACCCAGGCGGTGGACCTTTTGGTGGAAGCATTAAGGATGTGCACGGTGGGGACACCTGAGCGTAGAACACCTGCCTCAGTGGTGTGCCCTTTGTAAAACTGCAGCTTTCTCGGTTTCTCTTGAACTGACTTTGTCTCACTCCTAGGGAGAGCCCTAAACCTTGCTCTGTGGGCTCCCAGAAAATTAGTCTTTCTTCAGAAGGTAGAGAACCACTACAGGCATTGTAGGAAGATCATTCAGACCCACCCATTTTGCACCTCTGCATCTCCCATTTGTTAACATTCTACCTCTTCATGCCCTCAAAACAGTCTACACTATTAGATGCTCAAGTTTCTCCCAGTTTGTAAGGTGCTGCTTCTCACTCCCTGCCAGACGCAGCTTCCATCCCTTGGACCAGGCTGTTGCTTTGCTCAGAGTGCCAAGCCCTGATATCCCCCAGGTCATTCGGTTTCCCTAATACACTAACCCAGCCCCACTGATTTTGTATTCCAAATACCACATCCTTACACTTGAATGGACCTAATAGAGTGACCACTGTTGTCCAGGAACTAGCAAGTTCCAGACAGAGTTATGCTGGCAACCTAAAGGCAGTTCCAATCTACCAGCTGCTCCGCTGGAGAAAGATGGGGCAATCTCTTACGCAGTTTGTTGTTAAATGCCACCGAGTTGAGTACGACTCAGCACCAGATCAACAGATTTGTTCCTTGTCCTATTGTGTGCTATCATCACTGACACACTTGAGCCCATTGCTGCTGCCACAGTGTCAATCTTTCTCATGAGAATCTCACCAGCCTTCCACCTTTCCAATCATGATGCCCTCCAAGGAACCAGCCTCACCTAGCAACATACCCAAAGCATATGAGGTGAAGCTTGGCCATCCTTGTCTCCAAGGAGCATTCTGCTGTATTTTTCCAAGATATTTTGTTATTCTGGCCGACCATGATGGGAAAGGCAGTATTCTCCAGCACAATTCAAAAGGCCTCAATTAATTGTTCTATCATCCTTATGCATTGTCCCACCCTCAGATGCACAGCAAGTGACTGAAAAGCCATAGCCTAATTCAGGTGGACCTTAGTCTTCAAATTAACATCACTGCTCCTCAGCACTTTGGAAAGGTTCCTGACTGGGCTTGACCAATGCTATATGGCTCCTGATCTAACTACTGGTACCAAAGGTGTTAATTGTGGATCCAAACAAGATGAAATCATTGACAACTTCAGTCCTTTCCCCAGCTATCATAATGTTACCCAACAGTGATTATTGTCTTTTTTTTATCGAAGTTTGTATTTTTTTGAGAATATGTATTTTATTTGGTATTAACAGATTTGAACATAGTCTTTTTTTCATTTCCATTCATTCATTGTTAAAGATTTTCCTCCCTGTACCACCACTCCCAGTTCGCTTTTTTCTTTGGAAAAAAAGTTCTTCATTGTTAACACAGTTGTTCCCCTCCCCCCAGACCACTTTACTCTGCAACTCTTATGATGGACTGTTGTCATGCCAATAATATGTAATCATATGTTTCTTTTATACAGTTCTCTCTCTTGTCTGTTTCAATGCCAAGTACTTTATCCCCTCTTAGTTTCCCCGCAAACCCCATATCAGTCCTATAACAGTGGCATTATACAATATTTTGTCTTTTTGTGACTGACATATTTCAGCATAATGTCCTCTATGGTCAACCATTTTGTATAATATTTCATGAGTTCCTTGTTTTTCAATGCTGTATAATATTCCATTGTCTGAATATACCACAGCTTCTCTGTTTGTTGATGGGCACTTAGGCTGTTTTCACCTCTTTGCTGTTGTGAACAAAGCAGCAATAAACATGGGTGTACATATATCTGCTTGGGTGGCAGTTCTGGTTTCTTTAGGTTATATTCCCAGTAGTGAAACTGCTAGATCAAATGTTATTTCTATTTCCAACATTTTGAGAAAGTGCCATACTGCCTTCCAGAGTGGTTGCACCATTCATCCCCCTTGAGAACAGGAACTAGGTAAGGATGCCCACTATCACCTCTCCTGTCCAATATTGTATTAGAAGGCATGTGAAGGAAACGAGAGGTATCCAAATTGGAAAAGAGGAGGTAAAATTATATGCAGATGATTTGATAGTATACTTAGAAAGCCCTAAATATTCAGCAAGAAAACGGAGTTGACCAATGCAGCAAATGGCAGGATACAAGATCAACATACAAAAACCAATTGGATTTCTCTCAGTGACAAAGAGAATCTAGAACTGGAGCTAAGAAAAACAATACCCATCACATAAGCTAATCACAAGATTAAATACTTGGGAGTAAATCTAACTAGATACGCAAAAGACATTCAAAGGAAATTACAAAACATTACTACAAGAAATAGATATGGAGAAATGGAAGAATATCCCTTGCTCATGGAAAAGAAGACTCAATATTGTGAAAATGACTATCGTACCAAAGGCAATGTATACGTTCAACACTATCCCAATACAAATACCAATTCCATTCTTCAGCGAGATGGAAAAGGCAATCTACAGTTTCATTTGGAATGGAAAGAGACCCCATATAAGCAAAGCAATCCTTAAAAAGATAAAGTAGGAGGCATTTCACTCCCTGATTTCAAATCTTACACTTCCATGGTGGTCAAGACAGCATGGTACTAGTATAATGACAGACACACAGATCAGTGGAATAGAATTGAGAACCCAGGAATCAGCCCATCTATCTACGATCAACTGATTTTTGACGAGATAAAATCAGTTAAGTGGGGAAACAACAGCCTTTTTTATAAATGGTGTTGACAAAATTGGAAAACCATCTGCGGAAAACTCAAAACAAGACCCACACCTCACACCATACACAAAAAACAATTCAAAGTGGATCAAGGACCTAGGACTAAAACCAAGGAATATAAACTTCATTAGAGAAAGGCTTTTCTAGGGAAGAACCCTAGAAGCACTAATCTACAACTTGAACAGTCTTCCAAGCACTCTAAAAAACTTACAACCAGGAGAGGATAAAAGAGATGAAAGGGATTTCTAAGAATCAAATCCCTATGCACATCCAAAAACTTCTCCAACAGGGTAAAAAGGGAAGCCACGGACTGGGAAAATATATTTAGTAATGACATGTTGGATAAGGGATTTATATCTAGATTTTTAGAATACTCCACAACAAGATAAAGGTAAACAACCCAATTCCAAAATGGACACAGGATATGAAAAGCGAAGACATTCAGGTGGCAAACAAACACATAAAGAAATGTTCCAAATCTCTCGCTCAGAGATGGAAATCAAAACAACTATGAGGTATCATCTCACCCCAGTAAGAACAGCAAAATTTTAACAGAACAGCAAACAAATATTGGCGAGGTCGTGGAGAGACTGGAACCCTTATTCACTGTTTGTGGGAGTGTAAAATGGTGCAACCACTATTTTTCTTGTTGACGTTGAAATACAATCCACATTGAAGACTGTGATGTAGTATTCTATCTTCAGCAAGCACTGAAGTGCCCCCACTTTCAGCAAGCAAGGATGTCTTCTGCTTAACGCAGGTTGCTGAAGAGTCTTCCATGATCCTGATGCCATGCAATTTAAAGCCTCTGAAAACTCACTGAAGGGTCACCTATGAGTTGGTTCCTATTTGATAACACATAACAACAATATGCTTATGAAAATTAATGGCACCTTTGCCATTTAGGAAAATAGTGAAGCGCATAAAAAAAAACTGGCTTGAGCCGTGCAGTTTCACTTAAATATGGCAGCCTGTGCAGCCAGGAACACCTGCCCCAAACCGAGCGGCCTGCTGCCACCCCCATCACCTCCCCCCAACTTCTAGCTTTCCCCCAGAACCACAACCTGGCTCCTGCCCCACCCAGGCCCCAGCCTAGTGAGGATGCGCCATGGCCCCCAGCCTATACTGACCACCCAGTCCACGTGTGTTCATTGACGCCTCTCAAGGAGGTGTGCAAAGAAACACTTAAGATCGGGTGCAATTCATAGATGACTCCCCATGAGGCTATATATGGCTTTTCTCCCGCAAAAGTGCTGGTAGGTTTCGAGCCACTGTAGTGGTTAATCATTGGGTTAAAAGCACAACTCCCTAAGGATTGCTGTGTACCATTGAGTCGGAACTGACCCGGTAGCTGACCGTCTAGCAGGTGCTTGGAGACAGTTCCTTGCATGGGAGGAGATTGCCCATTTTTTCTCCTGGGGAGCAGCTAGTGGATTCGAATCTCCAGCGAGGTGCAACCCTTGAGTTAACAGCGCAAATCCCTACAGACTGTGGTTGTGTGAAATGATCGCATGGGAGGAGCAGCAGCTGGTACTCTAACCGCGTGCCTTTGCGGAAGCCACCCGAAACAGTATGATCTCATTGGTTCTTTGTCGTTCGCGCCGCGGGTTTCCTTCGTCTCTATTGGGCAGTGCTCTTGGAGGCGGGGTTTGGTGGCGTGGCCCGGACATGGCGGACCGCGGCGGCTGGCGGGTGAGTGTGGTCTGTGCCGGGATTCGCACTGGCTTCGTCGGCCCGGGCGGGGTTGGGGCGGGACGGGGTCGGGCAGCCCGGCGGCCTCCGGGGCGGGGGGCGTCGCCGGCCCCGCTCAGGCCCTGCTTCTCTCCGCAGCCCCCGCGCCCCTGCGAGGCCTACCGCGCCGAGTGGGAGCTCTGCCGCAGCGCGAGGCACCGCCTGCACCACTACTACGCCCACGGCGGCCGGCCGGCCTGCGAGCAGTGGCGCCGCGACCTGGCCAGCTGCCGCGAGTGGGAGGGTTGCCGCAGCGCCGAGGCCCAGGTGCGCTCGGGAGGCCTGGTGGGGGGGCGTGAGCCCGGGGCGGGGGGCGGCGGGCCTCGGGTATCTGGCGTGCACCTTGCTGGTGCCAAGCCTTTCCTGCATTCCAGGCCCTGGGGACCCTGTTGGGACGTGGTTCACCTAACGCGGGTCCTTCCTCTCCTTGAGCTTCGCCGTTGAGAAGTGCCTAAGAGAGGTAGATCAACTTGCCAACCGTATGAAGACTAGTTGGGATGGTTTGTTGTTGTTGTGTGCCGTCGAGTCGCTTGCGACTCATAGCGACCCTATATACAACAGCCCAAAACTCTGCTCTGTCCTGTGTCAATCTCAATGTCTCCGACACACTGAATCAATCCACCTCCTAGAGGGCCTTCCTCTCTTGCACTGTCCCTCCACCCTCCCAAGCATGATGTCCCTTTCCAAGGATCAGTCCCTCCTTACAACATGTCTTAAGTATGTTAGACGGAGCCTTAGAATCCTTACCTCCACGGAGCAGACTGGTTTAACCCTCTCCAGGATGAATCTGTTTGTTTTCCTAGCAGTCCATGGTACCCTCAGTACTCTTCTCCAGCACCACAGCTCAAAGGCAAAGTCATTGTCAAAGTAGGGAGCCCTAATGGTTTAGGGCTAATGAGTTGCGCTGCCAACTTAATACAGTTCTAATCCACTGTGGGAGACAACTGGATGATCTCCCGTGCTGTTTATTACCTCTGAAAACCCACTGGAGAGTCAGCTATGAATTGATTGGGACTCCAAAATCCATAAAAACAACAGCAAAATGTCTCCACCTGCTAACATGGAGGGACTTTGCGACATAACAGGAGGGGTTGTGTAGAGTGACTTGGAGAGGGAGGAGGAGCCCTCTTCAAGTGTCATCAGCTGCGGAGGAAATGGTGGCTCCTAGTTCTAAAATGACTTGGAATCAACCTTCACCCAGCCTTAAGCGGAGGAGACACGACTGAGGGAGAGAAGGAAGACCTTGGTGTGTGGAGCAGAGGGAGAATGGGCTGTAGATGATCAGAGGAGGTCGAAGAAGGACCAAGGACCTAGTGAGCCTTGACGAGGCATTAAGGTTCTGCTTTGAAAGTGTGCTGAAAGCATGGTGTGCACGGTGTAGGGACACAGAGTGCAGTAAGGAAGTGGGTCTAGCAGCCGATTCTTTCAGTAGATATTTCTCACAGCTTGTTGTTACGTGCTGTCACATAGCTGACCCTCTCTGCCAGGTTTTCAGAGGCTGTAAGTCACACAGGAGGGCAATGCCCATCTTTCTCCCTTGGAGCAGCTGATGGATTTGAACCGCATGTCTTTGGGTTGGCACTACAGCTTCTAACCTCTGGGCCACCAGAGCACCTTTTATCACAGCTTCCTTCCTGCCAGCGATCTCGGGGTTACAAGTGTGAAGAGAAGAGTCCCTGCCCGTCTGGCATCCATGCTCTGAGTGCCTTGGGCTGGTGGTTGGGAGTGTGGTTGGAGAGGAGCATCTAGGATATAGTGCTTAGGGGTTGCGCTTAGGGGGACAGGGAGACAGAAGAACTGGGACTGCTCTGGTTTGGTTATGTAGGGTCCAATTGAGGACAATTCATAGTGATTTTTGAACAACAAATCTGGCCTATCCTGTGCCGTCCTCATCAGCGCTGACAGACAAGAGCTCATTGCTACGGTCACTGTGTCAGTCCATCTGGTTGAGGGTCTCCCTCTCTTTCGTTCATCTTTCACCTTTCCTAACATGTCCCTTTCCAAGCTTATGTGATTATTTTGGAATTGACAAGCTGAGTGTCAAAACCAAGGTGCTGTGTAGCAAGAAACGCTTGACTCAGGATAAGCGAACATCAAAACTGGGAAAGACGGCAAGAGACTGAGAACTTGAAGTAAAGGAAGAGCTGCTAAAGGATCAATAAGAAAAATGGGCATGATTTCCAAATAATAGAAAAATTGACAAAGGACAGTTCATTAAAAAAAGAAAACCCAGGTTCAGATAAGCTGGTTAGAAGGAGTGGTGGCGGGTTTATGTACCATCAAGTCAGAGCCGAATTACAGCTCATATGGGAGCAGACTTCCCATCTCTCCCATGGAGCAGCTAGTGGATTAGAATCTCATGTCTTTGGGTTGGAAGCGCACCTCCTTACCCACTAAGCCAACGGCGGGAGTGATTTTTGCCTGGTGGAATGGAGAAGTGTCTGCAGCAGATAGGACAGTCTGGAGATAGATCATGTGGAAGCAACCAATTTCAAGACAGGCCACCTACGCTCCGCTTTCTCCATCTACCCGGGAGGGTGTTGAGGAGATGGGGAGGGGGGGCACAATATAGCCCTCGAGCCACAGAGGCCAAGCCACGAGAGGGGAAGTCACTTGGGTCTTGTTTCCACAGCGGTCCCTTTGTGAGAGCGAGCGGACCCGGGTCCAGGCGGCACAGAAGCACACGCTGGTGTGGGCCCTGCGGCGGAGCCCTCCTGCGGACTGGCACCTCCCTTTGTCCCAGGATGAGAAGGACCAGTGAGGAGCCTGCTGCCACTACCCTGAGCCAGTGTCACCCTAAAGTACTACGATGGGCCTGCTGGAATGGGCCCTGTGCCCTCTCTTGGCCTGGACGTGTTTAGCCCCACCCTTCACTCGTGTTCTGGGAGCCTCACCTCGTGACACTAAAAGCCAGCTGCATCCATTTCTGGGCCTCAGGGAAGCCATACAGTGCTGCTTGAGCCTCTGAGCAGGGGGGTCAGGGTGGTTCACTATTTTCCCCTGGAATTACATGATGGGAGATGGCAGACCTAGCATCTAGACTCTTCAGGTAAACGCTGGAGTCAATAGCTGTGGCCTGGGTGAACCATAATAAAGGTGCCATGTGTTGCTGCTGTGAATCTGAGAGAGGATGGAGGAGTCCTTGAGGAAAGTGCCACTGTCTCCTAGCCCTGGGGAACCAGGTGTGGCCAGCCGGTGATGCCTGTGGCCAGGGACCAGGATGCAGGGTAGGTCTCAGGATGGTACGCTCCGGTTCCACACATCCTGGGGCTGTGACCGAGCGTAGTCTCTCATCTTCCCCATGGCTACGGAGAGCGTCTAGCCAGCAAGGAGAGGGGCAGGCTGCTAGAAAGCTAAAATAGGGGGTTCTCCACCCCCCCCCCCGGGGAGAAATACAGGGACATCTGACTGCTGCAGTTTGCATGTGATGCCTAGAGTTGAAGCGGCAACCTTGAGGTTCTAGGTTCAAGCCTGAGACGAGCTAGCTCGGCCGGAGAGCTGCTGTCGGGAGTGCCCTTGCTGGAAGCTCCCCTCCCCGGGTCTGATGGTGTGGTCTCTTCATTGACCGCGTGCTGCGTGCAGCAGAGCGTGCTGACAGGCATGACCGCGTCTTGCTCTTTGCTCTGCTCTGAGCATCGGGATCCTCCTCCTGTAATGCCACATCTGCGCTGTGCCTGCCTTCACAACAGATAATCTCTCGACAGAATATCCCCAGCCCTCGTTCATCTCTTCACAGCATGAGTACGGAAGTTTTGAGATTGGGGTCACGGTCTTGAAACAAACATTTAAACAGGAATAAATAACAAAGGAGTGGTAGGTGCAATGAAGAAAAGGCATAATGTGCTAGAGCAACACCCATCCAGACTTTTCAGACAAGATGAGGGGAATCGCCTGGAATCCCCAAGGTGGCTGCTGTCATTCCAAGCATCACATATAGACAGCGAAGTGCAAGTGCCCCTTCCCCATGCTGTTTGGAGAGGAAAATTAGGGTTGCTACACTCCTGACCAAGAGCTCTGGTGGCCTAGTGGTAAGAAATTGCACTGCAATCTCAAAGACTAGCTGTTCAACCTCAGCAGAGGAAGGAATGGGGAGTCTCCCCTGCGATTTCCTGCCTCTGGAAATCCACTGCAGGGTCATCTTTGGGTTCATTTCAACATGACAGAATACAGTTCACACAAAAACAGTTGAAACAAATTTCCCGGACCAACAGTCTTCTCTACAGTGTGATGACTGACATTTAATAGCACAGAATTCTGTACGACCAAAAACATGGATGGAAATTAAAGTGGAGAACAGGGTATTGCTTGGCAGGGGTTGGAGACTGGGTAGGGTGTGGGGGTCTTGTGGTGACAGTACCTTTGTGTTGGGGACCTCTTTGTATGTCAAGGTGTTCTGTGAACCTACAGTGACTTAAAAGCAGAAAGCGGTTGGAGTGACCCATTCATTGAGTGAATCGATTGTACAAGCCAGGGATTAAATGCGCTAACGTCAACTACGGCGGGCAGTACCTTGGGCAGGGAATTGAGAGAAGGGCTCTGCCTCTGAACCTGACCTGCATGAAGAGATAAAGCAGCACAAGTGCCACGCACCCACAGGGCCAGGGCACTGCTAGGCTGTGCTCGGAAGATGGCATCAGGATTTACTTCATCCTGGCAATCTAGGTTCTGCAGGTCTCTGGTATGTTACCTGAAGATCAGAGGCTCAAATCTGCTAGCTGCTCTGCAGGGAGAAAAATGGGCAGTTTCCTCTGGTCAAGATTTACAGCCTCAGATCCTGCTGGAGGGGCGCTGAGTCAGAATCGACTCCACAGCAGCGGGTCAGCGGCACGGTGAGTTCCCTGTGGCTTAAAGCCACAGGCTGCTCCCGAAAGAAGTGAGGCATTCTGTTCCCATTAAGATTTACAGCCTCAGACACCCAGTGGAGGGACAGCAGGCAAGAAATCAAAAGACACATCACATTGGATTTGAGGGCAGTGGATTCTGACTACCGTGTGAAGGATGGTGGGGGCGGTGGGGGGCACACACGACAGAGCAGAGCTCAGGCTAAGGTTGAAGACAAATGGTCCCAATGGTTAGACCTCTCTGTAGCTGGTGAGGTGGCGCAAGGTGACTGTATGAGGACCCCACCTCAGAGGCAGAGCCAGAAGGTCTTAGAATCTTCACGTTTTTATTCAAGGGTGTTGAGGTTTTCAAACGAAAGTTTAAAACAGGAGAACCAACTGAATACCTATTCAAAGGAATGAAATGTTTTCCTAGTTTGACGTTACTCTGAAGCTTTCTGAGGCTGTGATGCAAATCACAGGGGTAAACCTGATTCTACGCTAGTCCATCACCGTTTCCAGACTTGGAGAGAAGGCTCTGCCCCTTCAGGCCTCATGCTGCTTCTTCACTCGTCTGTGTCAGGCTTAAAACCCCAAACTGGCTTTGCTGATGATGTCCTCCCATGTCTCCTGCCTGTCACCCTGGGAAAGCCCTGTGTCA
>NW_006399839.1:6915212-6943747 GCF_000299155.1 Elephantulus edwardii | reverse complement strand
TTGTGCTCCTGCTGCTTGTACAGAGACCACTTCTTCAGAAGCAGAGCTCTCCTCTCCGACTCCTCAAAGGAGAGCTCCACCTGAGGCCGCTCTCTGGGGACACACAAGGTCAAGGTCATCATGCTGGAAAGGAGGACTACTGACAAGGGAGTCTGTATGGCTGTGTCAGTGGCCCAGGCATGGACAAGTGGGACTTAAAGGGGAAAGGAGACCTTATGGACAAATAAAGGAATGAAATCCTGAGCATGGAGGCAGCTATAATGGACTATGAAGCAGTGTCCTTTGCTTTATGTGGAGATAGGAAACATGCCACCAGAGATGACAGCCACCCTTTGGTAAGACATACATCAGGGAAGAGTGAAATGGTTATTACGAAGGTGGACGCCGCCTATCTCAACCCTCAAGTTTCATAATAAAGCACTTAACATTTCCTACCTGCATGGCAAGCTACTCAAACCCCACTGCTACTGAGTCTGTTCTGACTCAGCAATCCTCTAGGGTGGGGAAGTGCCCCAGAGACAGGGTCTGTAAAGCAGATTTGCCTCAATCTTTATTCCAGGGAGTGGCTGGTGGGTTCAGAGTCTCAGCATTGCAGCTGTTACTGTAAACACTTCTTCAAAGAAGACAGCAAAGACAAGGCCGAAGAGCTGTACATCCTGCCTAGAACACAACCCAACAAATGCTAGCTATGGACATTTGTATCATATGACAGGAGGCTAAAGACTCTACCACTTAGAGGGGCCAACGGCTGTATTCCCAAAGCAGCTATTGTTAGGTGGTGTCAAGACGGAATAGACTCAGAACTGACCCTCCAGCAGGTTTTCAGAGGCTGTAAATCACATGGGAGAAGACTGAGCATCTTTATCCCATGGAGCAGTTGGTCGATTCAAACCATGTCTCTGCATTGGCACTGTAACTCCTTACCAGTAGGCCACCAGAGCTCTCTTACTGTCCAGATCCACCACAGCCATGCAAAAGAGCATGAACGCTGGAGAAGTGCTGACATGAATTCACTCCAATCATCTGACCTGAATTTACCATTATGTGGGTTTCTTATCTGTCAACCCTTTAAGAGCCAATCTATCTAGGAACACTTTTTTCCAACTCCGAAAATACACAAGGGAGACTAAAACTCAGATGAGGGCCGAGTGCATCATAGGCCTGAGTGCAGCTTGAACTACCTGGAACTGACCGCACTCCTTTGCCTCAAGCTCCTGAACCCTGGAAGAGAGTCTCTTACCTTGCTTTGTCTAAAAACTTCACGGGTGTAATAAAATCTTCAATGGGAATGAGTTCTTGGCTAGCCTTCTCGAGTCGTCGGATCTTCTTCTTCAAACGGTCTTTTGCTGCTTGGTCTCTCCTAGGATCAACCTTCTTCTTCTTTCGAAGAGGTTCTGCTCTAATACATAAAGCAAGTGTGACACGTTTTTTTCCCCCTCCTCAGTCTCATGAACATGCTGAGAGACATGATGGGACATTGTTCCATCCTACTTCTACTTCAAAGTCCTCATGAGTACTGTCAATCCCAGGAAAGAAACAGAAACCTTCATGGGTAGTGCTCATCCTTAGTGCTGCAGAACTTTATACCAAATATTATATGAAAACCCTGTTCAGGAATTGAAGGAATTACAGATTTAGAAGTTAGGATTTCTCTTGTGGCAGATCCCAGAAAATGAGCTGTTTGTTCCCTGCAGACAGGAGACAGCTAGGGGCCCCCTACAGACGGAGTGTTACTTCCTGAGCTAGCGTTCACCCTGAGGCACCAAGGCAATCCTTAAGGGTTTACCAAATTCTTGCATTTGTGAAATCCCCCCTCCTGAGTCAAAGGGATGGTTTTCAATAGAAAGAGCCTGGCTTCATTTACAAGGAATTTCTTTTATGATTTGCTTCCCCTGATTATCAAGAAATACACAGAGAAAGATGACTTGGGGTCTTCAGTGGAGATCTGCTGGCCCCTTGTTTTATGCTCTCTGTTCTATCTCATTCCTGACTGTCTCATTTTTAATAATTATAAAAACACTTAACCCTCGGTCTGCAACAGTGACCAAACAAAAACCCATCCAAAACTGAGAGATCAGGGAGTAATTAATGGGGGGAGGGGTGGGCAGGGAGAAAAGTGTAACAATGCAAATCCAAAGTTTCTGTAAACTTTCATGAAAATGAATAAAGTAATTAATGAGTGGGGTCATTAAATGTCAAATTGTGCATCGATGAATGAATGAAAACCCGTGAACTTTCACTAAAATCATAATTAAAACCTCTTTAAAAAAACCAACCAACCCACACAAAGCTCATTAGCCACACTTGCTTGTACCAGTCAGATCTGATTTGATGGTACGTGCACAAAAAATAATAAAATAATTTAAACCCCCAAAATAAAAATATTTTTTAAAAAAACATTCTTAAGAACTTTCTCTATCCTAGACCACTGTCCAAAGTCTGATTTACTCCTAGGAACACAACTCCCAGGGTAATAATTTACTCTTAAAACCAAGTCCTCCGGCGTTAAGGCTTAGTTTCAATGAATCAAGTCCCCAGAAAGTACTCAAGAGGTAACTTAATCTCTCTCACCAAATCAGAATGGACAGGGAAACAGGAAAGCTCCAGGTCAAACAAGTTTATTCTGGGTTCTTAAGTACAGGCAAGCTACTTAATAAACTACATTTTACTTTAATGGTGGTTTCCCACCCCCCTTATTACAAACATAGCAATATTCCATATAGAGAATGCTGAAAGAGGGCAGCTAATCTTAACTAATGGAAATTTTGCAAACCAAGTATCAACTAGTCTTGCTTTGTTCTGTTGCTACATCCATATATCTCTTGCTCTAACTCCCAGAGAGGTGAGGTCCAAGGTTGAGTTTACCTCATTGGAACGAGTTCCCAGAAGGACAGTAGAGAACCTCGCTGGTGAGTGCTTCTAATCTGAGTTTGCCAGATCCCAGGAAGCCTGTGAGAAACAAATACACCCCGGCCCCTAAAGTTGCGGTCAAATCCATCTGGATTCATGGCAATCCCCTGGATTCTAAGGGGAGAATCATCCATCCCACAGTTTCCAGTGCTTGATATTTCACAAATACCAATCTGACCTATATCCCAGGGAGAAGAAACCCCCAAATCAACTAACCTACAATGTCGCCCACGTCTGGGGCACTTCAAAGTACTAGATGTGACAGCAAGGTCAATGTGGGAGACTTTTCCAAAGTTCGCTGATGACAGTAGAAAATCTGGGTAGTGTGTCCTGTCTACTCGACGCCCCTTACAGACCAAGTCCATGACCATCAAGTTGGTTCCTCCTGATAATATTAGGTTTCCAAAACGGTAAATCCTCAAGGGATTGTCATAGTTTTCCCGTGGAGCAGCTGATACATATTAACAGTCTTTTGATTAGTAGCTCAGTATATTATGCACTACCCCAGCAAGGCTTCTGTTACCCGCCAAGGTCCACGTTTATCATCGAAAGGATGAGGCAAGATCAACTTGATCATCGGATGATCATGGGCAGGGGCATAAAAGCAGTCAGGATGGGAAGGCAAATGAGACCTTGGCCAGCGCAGAGCTCCACTATGAGTTCTGGGCACCCCACTACGTGGGCCCCCGGCACCCCACTGTTGAGCTGACGTCAGCACTCACCAGCTCCGCGGGTGCAGAGCACGAGCCACGGTGCCAAGCGCCCCGGCGGCCATCGCCCCTCCTCGCCGCCGACCAGGCGCTTCCGGGCGCGCTCCGCTCAGCGGTCCTACCCGCGCGTAACGCGCATGAGTCCGATCTGCGCGCCGACTAGTTGCTTTCGCGTTCCGGATGTGGACGGGCCCGCAGGCTCTGGCCACGCCCCCGACGCAGCCCCGCCCCGGGCGTACCGGCGGCGCGAGGACACGCCCCCGAGCGCCCAGGCGCGCCCAGCACCTCCTGGTGCTCGGGGTCCTCCCTCCCTCCTCCGCGGGTCCCACTGGACGTCTCTGGCAGCTGGCCAGCGGGGTCCCTAGCTGGTTTACCTCCGCCCAAGAGAGGACTTAACCCCGAAGAGCGGCCGGAGTGGCCTCGGGGCGTCCTTTTGTTTCTCCGGGCTCAAATGTCCACATCTGTGAAAGCGGTCCTGGTCTTCTCATAAGCGCGCCCACTTCGGGACCCCGGTGCTGGCTCGGGGGGTTCGTCATGCAAGCGACACGGCCTGAGTCGGGCTTTCAGGATTGCTAGCTTGCCCGCATTCTTCCGATCGCGCGGCCACTGCATCCTGGCGCCGGCGCGGGTCACTGGCGCCCGCGAGCTGCCCTCCAAACGCACGTTGATGAATGACAGGAGGCTAGTTAGTCAGGCGGATTCGGAAGCCGTGCGTTAGAGCCGGGGACCGGGCGTCTCCGCCACGCATGCCACACCTGGCACTTGGGACGGGCCCCTCGGCCAGACTGCGCCTCCAGCCCCGTCCGCTGTCTGCGGTCCCCGCCGATCCGCCCCTTGGCGGCGGCCGCGCCCCGAGGCGCCCCTGCCCGCGGAAGAGCCCGGGCGTCCCCATCCGCGTCGGGGAGCGGTTTCCCGCCGGGGCGATTTGGCAGGTGCGCGCCGTGACTTCCGGCGTTGCCCGGGAGCCGCCGGAGGAGGAGCGGCGCAGGGGATGCGGCTGTGGCGGCGGCGGCGGCGGCCGAGCGCGGTGGGCGGCAGTGGCGGCGGCGGGGGTCGCGGGCAGGCGATGGCGCGGCGGCGCTGAGGGCGTGGGGTGGGCGGCGGCCAGAAGGTGGGCGGTGCGGGAGGAAGCGGCAGCGGCGGCGGCTGCTCCATGGCCCGGGCGCGCTAAGAGACGCGGCTCTCGCTTCAGCCCGGCGGCAGCCGAACAATGAAGCTCCTGAAGCCGACCTGGGTCAACCACAATGGTGAGTGTGCATGGGGGTCGCGAGGAGACGGGCCCAGGCAGCGAGTGGGGGGAGTCCGGGGCCGCGCGCAGGCCCTGCCCGCCTCTCCATCTCGCCCGGTGCCCGGGCTGCGGTGCCCGCGGGAGCAGACTTTGTCCCCCGGGAGGGGAGGCCGGGCCCGGCCTGGCACGTGCTCGGGGCCCGGCTGCCGGGGGCGTCCTCTCTCGCCCCGGACATCTGCCCAGAGATCCCCCGCCGCCCCCCGGGGCTCCGGGGCTGGAGGGACCGCGGCGGGGCCGGGGTGGGGGGTGGGCGCCGTGGCTCTGGGCCTCCACCGGCTCCTGCTTCATGTCTTTGCCGGCCAGGAGGTGCGGACCCAGGGTGAGGAGGCCCCTGCTGGCCTTGGGGTGGCGGGGTGGTGAGTGAAACCAGCTGGTCTCCACTTATAACCCCAGCTTGAGCCTGGGTGAAGTGACAGTGTCCCCAGTGGGGGAACCCGAAGGCCATCAGGCTGACCTCTGAGCTGGGACTATCGGGCTATGGGGGGGGGGGTGTCGTGGTGGGGGTGGGTCGGGCACAGGTGTGCCAAGGAAGCCCTTCCCCACCTCTGTGCAAAAGGCTCCGAGCGCATCCTGGGGCATCCTCAGCCTCAGGATATTATTGTTGCTGTTGTTGTTGTTGTTGTTGTTGTTGTTGTTGGTGGTGGTGGTAATATGCCCACAGGTAACCACGACCCTGTAAACAATGGATCCCAACCCTGCCCTGCCCTGGGCCCTCCTGTCATCTCTGATAAACTTAAACCTCTCGCAGTCACCTTGTTAATCCATCCTGTTGAGGGCCTGCCTCCCTTAAGCCCACCGCCCACCTTCCCAAGCATGGCAACCCTTTTCCAAGGACTAATTAATCCCTCCCAATAGCATGCCCCAAATGTGTGAGAAGCAGCTTCATCATCTTCACCCCAAAGAAGCGCCTGGCTGTGCTTCCTCCCGCAGTTCTGTCATAGTTGTACCTTGTTGCTAGAACTGCTTGCAGGAGTTGAGGTTTTGCTCTCTAGGGAGGTGAGAAAGCCCTCCAGGGCCCCCAGCCCTGTGCCCAGAGCCTGGATTCTGGCTGTGCTGCTGACAGGCAAAGGGTTACCACTATTCTTTCTCTTCCATCATTACTACTTTGTAGCTGTGACTAGAGGGAGAGAAAGGAGATTAGCTTTTTAGTTTTGAACTGGATCCCAGGTGCACTGACTCCCCTAACCAAGCTGACAGTGAGCATCCAGCTGTGTTCTCTCCACCCCAGCGCACACTCCTTCCATCTGCTTGTGTGACATCTTCAGGGCTCAAATGAGGTCACCTTTTCCTTTTGAGACTGGTCCTGCTGAATTACTCCACTAGATGTCCTATGATCCTGTAGGTGTGCTTCCTCAGCACCTCAGCATCAGTTGTCCCCCCTCCAGAACCCCCAAAATAAAAAACCCAAACAGATAAACACTGGCCAAAACCTTTGCCCGGTCGTTGATTCTGACTGTTAGCAACTCCATAAGGCTTCCAAGTCAGCTTTCCATGCAGGAGGGGGACTCTGGGGGCAGAGTCCTTAGAGAGTTGCCCTGCTAACCGGAAAGTGGAGCTGCTCTGGCAGTTAGAACGCATTTCCAGCAGCTCCTGTGCAGTGAGCGGTGTGGTAAAGTCACGCAGGAGCCCGCTCCTGCAAGAGTTCTGGTGGGTTAGGGTTGTTGACCTTGCTCTTGGCAGCTGAACACTTAACTGCTGCACCACCTTTGAACCACCTCACTCCTCTCCGGATTCCTCTGACCTGTACAGTACCCCGCTGTGATGGGTATAACTATGATAAATGTTGGTTAAAGCACGTTCTTCCTTCTTTCTCTAATTTATGGTGATATAGCTAGGTTTACTATGCATGAAAGCAAAAATGTTGCGCCTTAGTTTCATCTCTTCTACGTTAGTCTCTCTTGAGCCTGCTTTGTGTAGTATGCTGGTGTAGTATGCTGGTCTTTCCCTAGAGAACTGGGCAGTCTCAGTAGTTCTAAATTAAGTGGGAGGGAAGGTGTGACTTAGGAAAAATCTCAGCTAGACTATGTTATAAAAATGGCGGGCTGAAGTTGGTTTAGTTTTTTTGTTGTTGTTGTTTTGAGGTTTTGGGTTTTTTTAAATACTTTACCAAAATCAGTTTGTGTCTATCTTAATATGTCCATTTCCTATCTGTTCTCTGTCATAATTGCTTTTTTTATGAGTTCACTTGCAAGACTACTGCTTTATATTTGTGTAAGTCGAAATATTTATGTGCTGCTGGTGGTTATTGTTGTGTACCATCAAGTCAGAACCGACCCATGAGAGGAGATTCCCCAGCCTTCTCCTGCTGAGGAATTCGTCGATGAACCCTGTGTCTTTGGGATTGCAGTGCGGCTTCTTACCACTAGGCTATCAAGAGCTCCCATGTACTGATTATTTGGGTACAAGTAACTCAGAATCCCTCTGTCTCCAGGTTAGCCAGTGTCTTGGCAGAGTGGGGAGTCCCTATTTGGGAGACCTCCCTGTAATCTCAGAATAGAACCCTGTAGAATCTGTTCCACTTGCTTTACATTGTTGATTGTGACTTTCACTTGGGAAGATAGGCATTAAAGTCTCTCCAAATGATAAAGTGCAATCTGTAAGCAATCTAGGAGTAAATCCTTAATGATGGGAAAAATTGAAATACTAACTGATGGAATTAGCTTTTGTTAAAACTTGTTCTTTGTCAACTTTAAAATCTCTTTGACATCAACCTCTGTCTTGTCTAGTGGCCTTCAAGGGCAAATTCCCATTCTCCTGAAGGTGGTGGGAATGGCCTGAATCACCAGCAGGCTGTCTCCTGAAATCTCGTGAATAGCGGGAGCTGCTGTGGGCAGGGGATGTTTTGTGAGAAACCAGAGAGGTGACTAGTGGCCATAACTTGCTTTGCATTATAAAAGCAAAAAGACCGAGGTACGAGGTACTTCAGAGAGATAGCGCATCATTGCATTTTCTGGTTTTCTCACTGTGCATCCATATCTTCTGATTTGTTACACACCATGAACATATTTTATCCGTTACCTGAAAATCAAAGGGAGAGGGAGCCAAGAACATTTTCCCCTGTTGTGGGAAAAGCTTATGCAAACAAGGTAGAGAGAGGCTTACTTGATGTTGTTGGAGTGCCGTTTAGTTGGAACCATCTTATAGCTGACCCCTCAGCCGATTTTCAGAGGCTGTAAATTACTCAAAAGGAGATTATGCATCTTTCTTTTATGGAAGGGCTGTGGATTCGAATTGCTTGCCAACTCCTTACCACTAGGTCACCACTGCTCTCTGGAGAGCATAGCTAGAATGGAAGAAGTTAAAAGCAGAAGGAGAGGTGTTTTTTAAAAGGCAGGCAAACTCTTGACCCTCATTTTCCTAATAATAATAATAAATAATAATAATAATGGCTAAGACTGCTCCTCCAAGATACCATTTCTCAACATCTGCTGTCCAGAACAAATCATTAAATAACATGGACTATATGAAGAAGAATGTGGCAACAGGATCGGAGGAAGACTCATCAACAGTCTGCAATAAGCAGATGACACAACCTTGCTTGCTGAAAATGAGGAGACTTGAAATGCTTGTTGCAGAAGATCAAAGACTATATAGCCTTCAGTATATTGGACTACATCTCAACATCAAGAAAACAAAAATCCTCACCACAAGACCAATAGGCAACATCAGGATAAATGGAGAAAAGATAGGAATTGTCAATGAATTCATTTTGCTTGGATCCATAGTCAACACCCTTGAAATCAATAGCCAGGAAATCAAAATATGTATTGCATTGGGGAAGTCTGCTGTCAAGGCCTCTCTAGAGTATGGAGAGCAGTGATGCCAGTTTGAAGACTAAGATGTGCCTGATCCACACCATGATCTTTTCAGTTATCTTTGAGTTGTATTGGAGAAGAGTGCTGGGTATCTCATGGACTGGTACAAGAACAAACAAGTATATCTTGAAAAAGGTATAGTCAGAGTGTTCCTAGGTGGTAAGGATAGTGCAACTTTGTCTCACATACTTTGGGCATGTTATTAGGAGGGGCTAGTCCATGGAAAAGTAGATCATGCTTGGAATGGTGGAGGGTCAGTGAAGGAGGGGAAGACCCTTCACAAGGTGGATTGACACAGTGACTATAACAGTGGGCTCAAATGTGTTGAAGACGATGAAGATGGCAGAGGATAGGGCAGAGTTCAGATCCATCGTTCACAGAGTCGCTATGAATTATGGTCAACTCGACGGCACTTAACAGCAACTCTACTGCTGTTGATGTTTTAAACCATGCAATTTGTTGTCAAAAATCCTGTACACTGAAGGATTGTTTAGCAGCATTTCTGGCCTCAACTTAGTAAATGCCAGTAGCACACACATCCCACTCCCAGATATGATAATAAAAAATGTATCTGGACATTATCAAATATTCATTGATGAGCCAGAATCACCCCTAATTGAGAACCACTGCTCTAAAGTGACTTAGATTAACTTTGAATTTGTTTGAAGTTGTCATATCATAGTGAGAGGAGCCTTGAACCTGAATTAACTGAGTGATGGCTTGTGCTGCTGAATCTGAACCAACTCATAACTGACCTTCCAGTAGTTTTTCAGAGGCAGTAGTAAATTGCACAGGAGGAGATTACCCATCCTTCTCCCAGGAAGCAGCTGATGGATTCGAATTGTGTGACTTTGGGATTGCAACCAGCTTCTTAGCAAAGTGTTTCTAAACTCCAACAAATTGCTATTGTTGAGTTAAGCTCATGATCCCTTTCCCAGGTTTTCAAGGCTGTAAGTCTTAATTGATGACAACTGCCTGCTCATCTTTGTCCTGCAGAGTTGTTGGTGGGTTTGAATTGCCATCCTTTAGGTTAGCACCCCCATACTTAGCCTACTACACATCATTAGTTCAGTGCTCCTAGTAACTATTATTTCTTGGGCTTCTGGGCTTTGATGAAGTTGAATAAATATGAAGACTTTCCCCCTTCCATTTCACCATATGTTGTTGATTGCCTTCAAGTAGAACATAGCAACCCTATGAACAAAAGGCCTGAGGTCACTCTACAACTACATTTATCAAAGCTCATAGAGTTTCCGGAGGCATGTTGTTTAGGAAGTGGATGCCACTCCTGCTTCCAAACTTGTCATAGTATGTTATTGTTGTTATGTGCCGTTGAGTGGCCTTGGTACAGTATAGCGACCCTATATGTACAACAGCTCTGAACCCTTTCCTGTCCTGAGCCAGTCTCATTAATTCCGACACACCAATCCCCATTGTCCCAGCCTGTCATCAGTATATATAATGATAGCTAATAGTGTCTACTGTATGAAAGGTTTTACTCTGTGTCTTAGGCGCTTTATATATATTTGCTATTTTATTGTTGTTCGTATATCCCATTGAGTCAAGATTCATGTCCATGTTAGGTTTTAAGGCCATATATTGGTCAGAGAACGAAAGTGATTTGACTTATGTAAAGATGTTTAGAACATTTCATTGAGTTTCAAGATATTTTCATCTTTAGCCCTTGTGTTCATGAAGTGTTCCTTCTGGGCAGACAGCCCTCAATGCTCAGTTCTTGGTGAAGCTCATTGTACGAGGAGGCAGAAAGAGAGCTTGTCCTCCTTTGACCTCTGGTTTGTACTTTGAGGTCAGTATAATAAAAAGTTCTTTAGTATGTTTCAGTATGTGGACAATTTTCGAGTTAACTGGAAGTTTTGCGTTTATAGTGCGCGTTTTATTTTTGTCTCTGTCTCGTTTCTGGATTCTTTTCTGAACCCTATGTCATTTCAAAATGAATTTTAAGACTTCTGTTTTGTCAAGAGGAGCCAGTCTTTGGAAGAAGACATTATTCTGGGAAAGGTGGAGGGTAAGAGTAAAAGAGGACCTTCAACAAGATAGCAACTGTGACATTGGGCTTGAGCGTGTCATAATTCATGAGGATGGCTACGACAGAGCAGAGTTCTGGGCTTTTGTTCGTAGGGTTGCTGTGAGTGGTAGTGAGCACATAACAACAATAACACTGAGACGTAGAGGAGCTCCAGTTGTAGTATGTTGTATGTAGTATGTGTCGGGCTGCTAGCCAAAAGGTCAGTGGTTCAAATCCACTAGATGCTTCTCAGCAAGAAGTGGGTAATATCCTCTTTACAAGAGTTCTAACTTTGGAAACCTGATGGAGGTTTGCTGTACATCAGGTTCAGTTTAACTGGCAGTGGATTTGAGGTTTGATACTGAAGACTGTCGATTGCATCCAAATGAAGAGGAATAAGCCAGCATAAAGGGCAAGTGAAGATAGCACAGTGGAGTACTGAACCAGAGAGGAAATCCATAGGTTGTTTACATGAGTGTCATGCTCCCAAGATAAACTTTTTTAGTTACTCTACATCAGTGACTTTCTAATGGAGGCGACTGTATCTCCTCCTCATGCTGATTTGACAGTGTCAGGAGTCACAGTCTGTACCCAGTATGATTGGTTTGCAGCCCTGGAATCCTGATAGAGTCACCTCTGAGTTGGAATTGACTCAGCGGTGGTGGGTTTGGTATTTTGAGTTAGAGGCATTTTTAAATGAGCTAAGTGTTGGGCTGTTGACTGAAAGTTTGACAGTTTGAACCTAGCTATATGCTAAGCAAATTATTTGAGAAGCTAAACTTTGAAGAAGAAGAAGGTGATATCAAGATCAGAGGAAGACTTATCAACAGCTTGCATTATGCAGATGACACAACCTTGCTTGGTGAAAGTGAAGAAAACTTGAAGCTTTGCTGCAGAAGATCAGAGAATACAGCCATCAATGTGGATTGTATTTCAACATCAAGAAAACAAAATTCTCACCACTGAATCAATAGATGGAAGAAAGATTGCAACTGTCTATGACTTCATCTTATTTGGATCCATAATCAGCAAACACCCTTGGTACCAGCAGTCAGGAGATCAGGAGATACATTGCACAAGGAAAGGTGCACCTGTTTCTGTCCTTGGTCTTTTAAATTACTTGTGTGTTTGAGAGCTGGACAGTGAATAAGGATGACAGAAGAATTGATTCCTCTGAGCTATGGTGTTGGAGAAGAGTGTTGACTATCCTTCAGACGGCCTAAAGAACAAATAGGTATGTTGTGGAGATGGTGCAGCCAGGGTGCTCTTTAGAGGCAAAGATGATAACGTGTTGTCTTACGTGCTTGGAAAAGTGGAGGGATGGTGAAGGATCAGGAGTGACAGAGTGACTGCATTCAGAGATTGTGAGGATGGGACAGGGTTCAGATATGTTGTTCGTAGGGTTTCTGTGGGTCACACTTACCTCTGTGGCATACAACAAAAACATTCCCAAAATAGGTGAGACAAAGCTTTACCAGTCTTTCTCTCAAGGAGCATTCTAGCTGCACTTTCTCCAAGATCTTTTTGTTCTTTTGCAAGAACAAAACAGCCCTCAGATGTATTGCAAGTGACTGTACACCTTAGATTTACGAAAATAACAAAAAGTACCTTTGAAGAGGTTCTGGAAGAAGACTGGGAGGGATTTTTGCCTTGAATATGAAAACCAGTTGCCATTGAATGTATTCCTACTCTTGGTGGCCCCATGCCTGTCATAGAAGCACTGGTCTTCAAAGGATTTTTTCAGTGACTAATGGTTCAGAAGGTCATTAAATCTTTCTTCCAAGGCCCATCCTACAGACTCAGATTTCCAGCCTTTTGGTACATAATTGAGTATATTAATCATCTGCATTTTGTGAATAATACACATGTGGGTATTCCACTTTTTTGGTACCAAATGTTCAACTATTTTACTGCAGCACTCTGTGAAGGTTGACAAGGGATTAAGGCTATGCCTGTATGTCGGAAAGATGAACATATAGGGCCTTTACTAAAATGCAGGGTAGAAATAAACAAGCACTCTACCAGTGAGGACCGGCGAAAGGTGCACATCTCCAGCTCAGTCTGGTTTGTAACTGTGCTCTTGGACTGAGCCTTGATAGGTGTATAGGTGTAAGATGTAAGACTGTGATGGGAAGAGAAGGCACTGTAGCATGTGGGACCGGCTGGAGCAAAGAAAGGCCCAGAGGGATGGCAGCATGTAGAGGAAGACATCCAGCATAGAGAGGCCCACAAAAGTCTCAGCACCTCGCTAGAAGCCTGGGCGACCTCCTGTGGGAAGTGGAGCCTTAGGGGTTCTGAGGAAGTTGAATGTAACATAGCTGTGCCTTACGAAGGTCGTACAGGAAATAGGAAGCTATTCCTGGGGACTTGGTGAGCAATGGTAGGGGAGGCAGAGGCTGAGTAGTGGAAGTGAGAAAGAGTGGATGCGCCCTGAAGACACTGTAGTGTAGAATTGGTGGGACCTGGCCATTACAGGCAGGTGACTGTCCATTTAAGTCCACTTCCGAGTGGTAAACAGTTGTGCTGACATCCCCAGGGCACGCAGTTTGAATCCACTGCTACTTTCCTGAAGAAAGATGGGCCATCTCCTCCTGTGCGATTTACTGGCTCTGAAAACCCACTCGAGGATCAGCTATGAGTCAGTTCTGACTCAACAGCACATAAAAACAGCAATATTCTGGACAGAGTATAGATGAAGACTAGGAATTGTGACTCTTTGTTGAACATTAGTTTTTAATCCAAGAAGTTGCTGAAGAGACATCTTTTGTGAACAGAATCATAGTAATACCAGTCTGTTCTGAGTGAAACTTCTGGGCAGAACCTGGCCTTGGCCACTAAGGCCAGTGCAGGGACATGACACCATTGCACTGATTTTGTAACCTGTCAGTGCCCAGGGAGAGGTGTCTGCCTCAATACCTCCTTTCCTGCCCTAGCTCATTCAGCCACAGAGTTTGCATGTAGACTACGGAGATGTCTGGCCTTTGAAGCCAAAACTTGAGAACCAAAAACTTGGAGGCATATTTTATTATCCTACTCCTAGCTAAGATAACAATGCCTAGAGAGCAGAGTGGGGTCCTTGGCACTGTTCATAATTAAATAGATGTTAGCAGATATTATCACTTGGCTGGCCTCTTTATTTCTTTCTAGCAGAACCTTAGGGGTTTTATTATGTTTTGTTTTTTCCTGTTATCTGCCCTCTTCTGCAGGCTGTAGGAGACAAGCTTTGTTATCTCTGTGCTGGCATGTGAGGGGAGTGCCAGGAATCAGTGAGCGGCTGGCTGTCCAGTCATTGAGAAGGGGAGGGGCACCTAGGGAATCAGATAACATGCTTTCAAAGCTTCCACTCTACTGCTGGACTTCACTAGGTTGGCATGTGGTGGCTATCTTGTAACTATGAGGACAAGAAGGAAAAATGGAAGGACTTGGTTCCTTAAATTGTCAAAATAAGGAACCATAAAGGTGACCTCTGGAGGCATAGTGGTAAGGAATTGATCTGCCAGTGCAAAGGTACACAGTTCAAATTCACCAGCTGTAGGTGGATTTGCAGGTAGATGCCATTTCTGAGTGGTAAGAAGTTATGGTGCCATACCAAAGGCATGAAGCTTGAATCCATCAGCTACTGTGCAGGAGAAAGACAGACTGTCTCCTCCCATGCAGTTTACTGCCTCTGAAAACCTGCTAGCTGTGAGTCGATTCTGACGCCATAGTACTTAACAACAAAAGTGACCTATCTCGGCTCTTACTTTGTGAGCTCATAAATTCCCCTTGAGATTCTCTATGAATTATAGCAGGAAGAGAACATTTCTAGCAGTACAATGTACTGATAGAAATGGAGGCTCAAGTGAGATGAGGTGATGATCTACTAGAGGCGAGGGGATAAGCTGGGAGTCACAGTAACTCGAGCCAGGCCCTGGCTTGCTCTTTCCAGTTTACCAAGCAGTGGTTTCCATACCGAGGCTGGCCACTTCTGCCTTCCTCAGAAAGACAACTTTCAGAAGCCACATGGTGCACCTTGCTGTCCAGGAGTTCTCTCTTGTTTGGAGCCTGTTGTCCATGGCTGTTTCTGTAGCTATTCAGAGGAGCCAGGGGCCGCCAGGCCAGCAGGTTTCTCTCAAAATACATTTGGCACCCTTTTTCTGGGTTTGTTTTTTTGTTTGTTTGTTTTTAATTACTGCAATTTTTTTTAAAAGAACACATTTGTTCGTTCATCAGTTTTCACAGCTATAATTGTTTTGTTCATCGTGTGTAACCATCACCACAGTCCATTTCCAAATTATTCCACTATTCACAGAGACTCAGAGTCTCCTAAGCTGAGGCACATTTCCATGCCTCCCACTCCTGGGAGCCACTTTGGTCTCTTTAGATGAGACCCTGCTGCCACCGAGCTCCTTGGGCCCCATGGCAGCCCCTCCTATAAGGTAGATCTGTGCTCTGAAAACTTTGAAAGCTGTGACCGTTTGAACGCAGATTCCCCAGGCTTTTCTCCCCCGGTACCTCTGGGTGCATTGTGATCACTAGCCTTTTGGCTAGTCATTGAACACTTAACTGTTTCATACAAATGGAAGCATATGGTATTTGTCCTTTTGCTGACCAGTTTATATTTCTCTGCATGATTCAGCCAATGTTCATCCACATTGTACCATGTGTCAGGATTTTGTTTCCCTTTATGGCTGAATAATATTCCATTATATGTATGTTTCGGTTTTAATTCAGTCTTTTGTTGCTGGACACTTGACATAGTGTATCAATAGGTGGCCTTTGGGGGGGAACCCATGCCCCAGTCTTAGACTTTGGGGCTCTCCTGTTGACCTTATTGAGTCAGCTAGTTCACTTACAGAGGAGAGGAATGGACACCTGGATGAAATTGAGATTCTGCCAGAGACAACTTCTCCTTTACAAGAACATCACAGGAGGACAAAGGCTCCCGCTGAGAATTCTGGTGGTGAGGAGAAGGAGCAAGACCTTACTGAAGGAGGTAGTGACAGGACATTACATCTTAGGATGAGGGATGCATCAAACAGAACTGTTAATAAACAAGTGGTTTAGAATACCCTTGGAAAAAAGGAAACCCATTGAGATAAAATTTGTTCCTCTTAAAAGCATCATCTGCATTGGATTGTTAGGACTATTCTTCTGCAAAGATAGATTAACCCAGCCAGGATAGACAGGGGTCATACTCCTAGCCAGAGATGCTGTGGGCAGGGACAGAAAGACGCCCCCCCCCACCCCGCCCTAGGCTGTTGGGTTTTTTTTTCCTTGTTGTGTACTGTTGAGTCGGATCAGAATGGCATGGGAGATTACCCCTCCTTCTCCAGCAGAGCATTTGGTGGATTCAAACCGTGTGCCTTCGAGATTACAGCACAGCCTCTTGCTGCTCAGCCACCAGAGCTCCCTATAGGCTGTTTTTGTTAGTTGCTCTCGAGTCACTGCAACTCTGAACAATGGATTTGAACCTTGCCCTGTTCTACACCATCTGTGATCTCTGTCATGCTCACGCCCATGGTGGTAGTCACTGTGTCAATTTGTTTGGTTCAAGGTCTTTCCTTCTCTGACCCTACACCTTTCCCTGAGTAAGGTCTCTCTCTTCAAGAATTGGTTCCTCCTGAGACTATGTCCAAAGTAAGTGGGATGACGCTTCACCATTCTTGCTGCTCAGGAGCACTGTGGTTGCACGTCCTTCAAGGCAGATTTGTTTGCTCTCTTGGTATTCCATGGGATATTCTGTACTCTTCGCCAGCCTTATAATTCAAAGGCATCAATTTTCGGTTGTCTTTATTCATTGTCCAGCTTTTAGATGTTTAGGAAACAGTTGAAAAGACCATGACTTGGGTCACTTATACCTTAGTCTTTAAATTGACATATTTGCTCTTTAGACCTACATACAGAGAGCTTACTCCAGTGCAACAAAAGAAATCTTTTCTTTCTTTTTTTTTTTAATTTCCATTCATTCATTGTTGTACTTTTCTCCCCTCCCAACCCTTCCCCCTAGTACACTACCCTCTTGTAAAACAAAAATTCTTTCATTGTTTTACAAACCCTCCCCCAGGTCCACTCAAACATGAAGCCTTCACTCTAGACACTTGTCATGACAAAAATACCTTATCACATATCCCTTTTAAACAGTTTTCTCCCTCATCTGTTTCAATGCAGTATACATTATTTATCCCATCTTTCTCAGTCTCCCTGCAACCCCGATGTCAGTCCTGTTTTACAGCAGTGGCACCATGCAGTGCTGACTGAGATACTTCACTCAGCATAATGTCCTTCAGTCACCCATTTTGAATAATATTACATGAGTTCCTTGTTTTTCAATGCAGCATAGTATTCCATTGTGTGAATATACCACAGCTTCTCTATCCATTCATTTGTTGATGGGTTGTTTCCAACACCTTGCTATTGTGAACAAAGCCGCAGTAAACATGGGTGTGCATATATCTGCTTCGATGTCAGTTATGGTCTCTTTAGGGTATATTCCCAGTAGTGGAATTGCTGGGTCAAATGGTATCTCTTATTTGCAACTTTTTGAGAAAGCACCATATCGCCTTCCACAGTGGTTGCACCATTTTACATTCCTACCAACAGTGAATAAGGGTTCCAGTTTCTCCACAACCTCGCCAGCATTTGTTGCTTGAATCTTTTCATTTCTTGATTGCTGTGACCATGAATGTTGATTGTGGAGCCAAGTGAAATGAAATAATTGACAACTTTAATCTTTTCTCCATCTATCACAATGTTGCCTATTCATTCATTGGTGAGGATTTTTGTCTTCTTGATGTAGCAATGTAACCCATATTCATCTTCTGCTCTAAGTGCTTCAGATCTTCTACACTTTCTGCCAGCAAGGTTGTGTCATCTGCATAATGCAGGTTGCTTATGAGTCTTCCTCTAATGCTGATGCCACATTTTTCTTCAGATATGGCAGTCTAAAATGATGCATAGTAACATACAGTAAATACATAGTTTATATAAACTAGAAGTAGCTTCTATGTAACAATCTCAGGAATGGAACTCTGGCAACTTTACTCTTGCTGTTGTTTGGGGTGTGTTCAGCTTCTGTCCACTTGCTGCAGAAGGAATGCCGAATGCCAGTTTCATTTTTTGTTTTTCTTTCATAAAAGTAAAAATTCTCTTCAGTTAGCAAAAACAGATGTCAATGTAAATCTTTTATACAAACACAGTAGCATAAAGTCAGCTTTCAGAAATTATAGCTTGCCTGTATACACACTCACGTGCTCTCTCACTTTTAAGGCTAATTTATATGGGGAGATGCACAGGCTTTACCATCACAGTTTGGTGAATTTTGTAAAATGAATATATTCCACAAACCACTAATGAGTCGAAAGTGTAGATTCTGGATGTATTTTGAAGGGAGAGAGAATGGTAAAATTTGGGGTTTGAGGGAGAGAACTGGAGGATGGCTTCCATGAAGCAGGAGAAGCAACTGTCAGCAGAGGTCAGCAAAGACTCTGAAAGGACTGAAAGGGAAATCAGGAATTGTATTTTAAGTAGGTCAGACCAAGTGAGACCTACTAGCAGACAAGCAATGATGTCTACCTAAAGATTAAGTGTGTAGTAAACCAGTATAAAATAAAAAACTTATTTAAATTGGGGAAAAAAAAAAAGATTTAGTGTACCTGATTGAGGCCATGGTTTTTCCAATCAGCTGCTGTGGCTCTGGGAGCTCGGCAGTGAACAAGGATGACTGAAGAAAGCTTGATGCCTCTGAGCTGTGGTGTGGAGAAGAAAGCTATGTGTCCCTTGGGCAACCTGAAGAACAAACACATCTATCTTGGAGAAAGTGCAGCCAGAATGATCCTTGAAGGCAAGGATGGTGAAGCCTTTTATCACACTGAGCCCGTTGTTAGGAGAGGCTGCTCCTTGGAAAAGGACATCAGGCTTGGTCAGCGAAAGAGAGGAAGACCTTCAACAAGACGAATTGACACAGTGGCTGCTGCACATATATCAAGTATATCCAATATGATAAGGGTGGCAAAGGATAGGACAGCCTTCAGATCTGTTCATAGGGTCACTATGAGTCATGCTTAACTCACTGGCACATAACATGCATACACACACGTATATGCATGTACAACACATGCATTTTATATATTTATGAATATATGTCATATAAGATGATAGAGATAGACTCTTTTTTATGTGTATGTGTGTGTGTCTCTCTCTAAGGTATATAAAGTGTACAAGTGAGCTCTAGTGGCCTAGAGGGTAAAATGTTGTACTACTAGCCCAAAGGTAAGTGATTCGGGTCCATCATCTGCTCCAAGGGAGAAAGAGGACAAGCAGTCTCCTCTTTTGTGATTTGTAGCCTCGGAAAACTTACTGGAGGGTCAGCTATGAGTCAGTTCTGGGTTGATGGCACATAACATATGTACATACCTATATAAGGGAATCTCGTGGCTTAGTGATCAGGAGTTGCACTGCGAACCCAAAGGCATGTGGTTCAAGTCCACCAGTTGCTCTGTAGGAGAAGGATGGACATTCTCCTCACGTTTGATTGACCGCCTTGAAAACCTGCAGGAGGGTGAGCTATGAATTCTGACTCGACAGCACACAACAACATATGTGTGTGTGTGGGGGGTGTGTGTGTGCGTGTATAGTGTCTTAATAGATGTCCACTGGAGGAAGATGGACAGTTTCCTCCTCTGTGTGAGTTACAGCCTCTAAAAACCCACCAGAGGGTCAGCTGTGTGTTGGTTCTGACTTGATAGCAGTGAGATACATACTAGTGTAAAAACCAGTTCTTGTGTATGTGTGTAAAATACAGTCCTCATGGATATGTCTATGTATCTTTATTATTGAAGTAATGGCAGACTCATATGCACTTGTGAGAAAGAACACCAAGAGACCCCTTGTGCCCTTTACCCTGTGCCACAAATGGTTAAGCACTGGGCTGCCAACCTTAAGGTTGAGGGGTCACATTTGCCATTTGACTTCAGAGGAGAAAGACCTGCAATGTGCTTCCATGAAGATTACATTCAGGCAAACAGTATGGGGCCATTCAGCTCTGACACACACATTAGAATTAAAATCAATTGGACAGCACCCTATAACAGTTTATAAAACTGCAGGAAGTTCCTAGACCCCTTTCTTTTTTTTATTTCATTTCTCTCAATTTCATCCTTGATATTTTCTCTTGCAATGTATTATATTGATTTGAGACAATTAATATGTCTCAATCTAATTTCTTTACTTTTATTAATACATGTATGTGTGTGAGTTTGTTGTTGTTAGGGGCCGTCCAGTTGAGGTATGACTCATGGCGACTCTGAACAGCCAGCCCGAACCCGGCACTATCCTGTCCTATCCTCATCATCTCCGACACGCTAGAGCCCATTGCTGAAGTTACCCTGTCAGTCCATCTTGTTGGGGGTCTTCCTCTCCTTCGCTGACCTTCGCCTAACTTTCTACCCAAAGTATGAAACACAGAGCTTTGCCATCTTTACCTCCAACGATAGTTTTCTCCAAGAAATGTGCTTGTTGCTTTGGCCATCCATGGGACATTCAGTACTCTTCTCCAGCACCACATCTGAAAGTTTAGTTCTGTGTAATTTATCACTTGTGTGAGTTCATGCATCTGCTACTCAGCCAGAGGGCTGAATAGTTCCAACACCTTTTATAACTAAATGTATTTTTTACCCTAGTCTACTTTGTATTCTAATACTGCATTGTAAATGTTTCAAACATTTCTTCATGTTCTTTGTTTAATTACAAGCTTAACAAAAATTGTTAAAAATAACATTCTTTGGGCTATGCAATTGAAGAGTTCTCAGGAGGAAGGTACAGTGGGTCAAGGCCTCCATTTCCCCAAGCTTCCATGTAGCAGAATTTATGCAGCAGAATTTATTCCAGTCAGATCTACCCAGTGAGTTCTTAGAGTAGAAAAACTCGAAGCAGGAGCCCAGTACAAAAGCTGTAGAGTCAGAGCCCTTGCTCAGTTTAAATACCCACATTTGACCTCTTCGAGAAATCTTTCCTCCGATGCAACAGAAGAATCAATTCTATCCAACGGTGCTCTGCTGCAGTCTCAGCTTCTAGAACTCATTTTTCATGTTATGCCAAATCAAAAGCATTTTTGCTATTGCTGCTAGCTCTGCAGACCTTTGACAGACAGTGAATGTTCCAGGAGACTTTCAGCAGAGTCTTAATGGTGAGCTTAAGCAGAGGTCAGACAAGAGGCAACTTAGCTGGTGGTCTAGTGGGTTGGAAGTTGTGCTCCCAACCCAAAGAAAGGTTGTTGTTGTTGTTTAATGCCGTCGAGTCGTAGACGACTCATAGCGACCCTATGAACGAACAGCCCCAAAGAAAGGTAGGCTGTTTGAATCCACCAGATGCTCTGCAAGAGAAGCATAGGTAGTCTCCTGTGCAGTTTACAGCCTCTGAAAAGCTGCTGATGGGTCAGCTCTGATGCAAATTACCAGCTCTTTCTCCTGTAAAGGAGAATGGAAGTTTGACCCCTCAACTTTTAGATTGGCAGCTCAGTGCTTAACCATTTGCACCTCTGGGCAAAGTGTACAGGGCTCCCTTGGCATTCTTTCTCACAAGTGCTTCTGAATCTGCCATTACTGTGGAAATTAACATGCGCTAGATGGCATTAAACAACAACAACAACAGATGGCACTACTGCTGGCTGAAGAGTGTATGGACAGCCACCAGCTGTGGTGGTGGTCCAACCCAAACAAAACCCATTGCTGTTCAAGAAATTATTCTCAAAGTGACCCTCAAGTAGAACTTCCCCACAGCTTTCCCAGGGTGTTAATGTAGACTGCCCCTTGCAGTTGATGAGTTCAGACCACTGACCTTTCAGTTAACAGCCTAACACTGTACCAAAATTGCAGGTATCTCTAGGCTGTATGTCAGCTTCTTCCATCTCTAGAAATAAGGCTCTTTTCCTTTCACTCTTTGTTAAAGAGCCCTTTAGAACAAAGGTTTGTTTTCACTAAATGGGAGTGTTTTACTTGGGGCTAGAAAGCCTAGGGCAATAACAAGATAGCAAACCAAGATAGGCACTCTATAAATTCACTCCCCTATTTAACTTAATCTCAAGGGAACTCCTGTGGCTGAAGTGATAAGGAGTTCTCTGTGTACTCAAGGACATGCAGTTTGAATCCATTATCTGCTCTGAGGGAGGAGAGCCTTTCTCAGTCTTCTCCTGTGTGATTAACTACCTTTGAAAGTCAGCTATGACTGATAATATATTACAACAAGCATCATAACAATAAGCACATCACTAAGCAAGAAAGCACAGGACCAGTGAAACCAGTCCCATCATCACTGCCAGGTGACACATCTTGATACCAGAAACAAAACATTAAAATGTGGAACATAGGCATCTTAGAAGCCATATGATGGCGCATCTTGAGATGTCTCCTAGAGAGGATGGGTGTCTTCTGCTTTCACAGACTCCATGTCAGTGCCTTGTCAGCCCTGCACATCTCCTCTCCTCTGCTCTCTTGCCCCTCCCTGTCTAGCTTGCCCTCTACTCTGCAGTAGCACATTGGCTCTTCTTGACTCCATACTATGTTCCCTGTGCCCTGAAATGCTAAATCCTGCTGGACTTTTTGGGAATTGTTTTCAGGCATATGGTTAAGTTTTCACAAGTATTGAATGAATGAAAAACTGAACCAAAAAAAACATAGCAACCTCGTTGATGCTGTGAGTGGGTGTGGGCTGAAGGAACGTGGGCTGTATTCCACTTTCTTTTGACTTAAAACTGTAGTTGTATTGCTCCTGTCACATTCTGTTGGATAAAACAAGTCGCAGGATACAACCCGGATAGAAAGGGAGGGAGGCGCTGTGTTTGCTGGCTGATGTGGTTCAGTGGGGCCTTCCAAAGTATGTCTAGCTAGAGGTTCCGCGTAGTAGTGCCCAAGGGATTCGTCTCTGAGTCAGTTCCCACTTGACAGATACGAGGGATTCATGGCTGTGTGCATGCTTTTGCATGCTCCTTTATTTTCATGCTGGTTCACTCTAGGCAATGATGATGTCAACTCTCACTGCCTTTACAGGCACGCACCTAGCTTCACTTAGAAGGGCATTGATTGGAGTTGTTTGTAAAACCAATATTTTTAAAAATCTGGTCTATTTCTGGTCTTCAGTGAGTGAAAAAAATTCTTTCTTTTTTTTTTTCTTTTTCATTTTAGGCAAGCCAATTTTTTCAGTTGATATTCACCCTGACGGGACCAAGTTTGCAACTGGAGGGCAAGGTATGTTTGCGGTGAACTGGAGGAAGTCTGGCACAGTCCTGCTGCCTCCTTCTCAGGAGCTGTCTGCTGAGCTGGAGCTAGAATGCTGACTCTTTCCCAGGAGAGTTGTACTCATTTGGTCATTCATTTTCTCAAAACTCTCAGAGGGGTTCAACTCAGTTGGAAGGAGGGCACCATGGACAGATAGAAATGATTCCATTGGGTGACACTGTCATCCATAGTCTTGTCAGTGTGGTTCATCTCACGTCAGCCACAATATTGTAATAACTTGTCTCTACTTGGAAAGATAGTTTTTTCAGGCCAGGACACCAAGATGTATATTTGGTGGCACAATGTAGCAGTCACCAGATAGTTCAGACCCACGTGGTCTTCCTCCTACAGCAGGGTCTCCCTTGGCTGAGGCCAAAATCGCCTTGCACAGTACCTGGAAAGGGCCTTTGTGAATTCTGGTCCTCAGGCCAGGTGTTGCAGGGGGAGTGGGCCTTAGACTGTCCTGGAGGGCAGGGAGAAGGAAGCGAGTACAGGGAGGGCGCTATTGTATTGTTTCCCTGGGGACTAGAAACTGTACCCGAGAGGAGCTCACAGTATGGGAAGAGGGTCTGGACCAGCTGAGGGAGAACGAAGAGCTTTCTCCTTGTCAACAAGAAGTACCTTTACTGCAATAAGCTGTACTACAATTCTGGATGCACGTGGTTCAAGTCCACCAGATGCTCCACTGGAGAAGGAGGGGCAATCTCCTGTGCCAGGCGGATCTGACTCAATGGTATACAGAAACAACAACAACAAAAGATTTAAAATATACTAGTGAAATAATTTTTCTTTTACTTTTCAAAGAGAAGTGTGCGAACTGGAGGGAGGGGTGGGCAGGGAGAAAAATGCAACAATGAATTTATGGAAATCCAAAATCTCTGTAAATGTTCATTAAAAATGATTTTTAAAAAATTAGAAAAGAAAGAAAAAGATTCAAAATAACAACAACAACAAAAAGTAGTACCTTTCCTGTCTTCCTCAGGTCCAAGAAAGATGCTTACAAAATCTCTTAAGACTTACATACTCGCCACAGATCATTCTGGCCACGCTCTTTGGCATGTCTGTTCAGTTCCTGAAGGACTAACTGAACTTTTGTTAGCAGTGGTGATGTTGTACCAGTGAGGCAGAACCAACCCTAGCTGACCTTCCAGCGGGTTTTCCGAGGCAGTAAATTGCACAGGAGGAGACTGCCCATCCTTGTCCTGCAGAACTGGTGGAGTCAAACCACGTGCATACCTTTAGTACTACAGCTTCTTAGTACTAGGCCACCAGAGCCTCCTTTTCTTGGCAGTAATGAAAAGAATAAAAGAGAACTTGGGAGTTAAATGCATACACACACACACACACAGACACGTGTGTGTGTATGTGTGTATGTTGTATATCAGCGTAGCACTTAAAAGCCACAGAGGCCCAAAGTTTCCTTTCTCACGTGTGTTTCCATTTGAAGGTGTCTGCAAAGGGCAGAAGAAGATAATGAGCTGTCTTTCTGTGTTCAGGGCACATTAAAACTTGAATCTCAAAATGTCCACCTATGGGGATAGTTAATCATGTTTCTAGAAGGTATTTTGAAAGTAAGGAAACCCCAGTAGGATTCATGCTTTAGTTTCTAGGGTGCACATGCTTACACCTAAATAGGTCCTGGGGCACTGACTTCTCTAGTCTCAGTTTACAGATGAAGTGTCCAGATCGTATGCAGGGACAAGGACCTTCTCAGGTGTCAGTCATGGATTCACATTAGAGACCTCCTCATTGCTAGGCCATGATTCTTTTCTTCAAGGCTGGTTGGCCTTTGCCTTTACTAATTCCATACTTTCTTTAACCTCCATGAGTACTTTGTTTGGGGTTTGTTTTGCTTTTTGTTTCGTTTTTTTTTTTTTCATCCTTTCTTTCACTTATATTGATTATTCAAATTTAGTCATCTTTAGATCTAGTAAGTTATAATTTATGAAAGCTAGGCGAGGACTTCTTATAATTAATATTGATTATCAGTATCACATGTCTGTCACGTTAAGTTATTTTTTCCCTTTCCTTGCAGGGCAGGATTCTGGGAAGGTTGTGATCTGGAATATGTCGCCAGTCCTCCAGGAGGATGACGAGAAGGATGAAAATATTCCCAAGATGCTTTGCCAGATGGACAATCATTTAGGTATTACAGAGTGGCCCTTTGCAGGCTTTGCGTGTTGGCAGAGTGCCCAAGGTTAGCACGTGTGTTTATAATTAGAAAGCTAAGGCCCCGTGCGGCGGTAACTCCCCTCGGCCTGCTGTCTGAAGGCACAGATGTTGGCTGCACACCTGGGTGAGTTATTCAGCAGAAGACTCGGCCCGCCCACAGAACCATCTTTGGACAGTCTGCAGGTACCTCTGGTGATTTCCTGCTCATGAGTCGTTACTGCCTGATTCCGTGGGGCTTTGGGACCAGTGACTTGGAAGCAGTAGGGTTTTGGGGAAGAAGGGTGTGTAAAACAACTCGTCAAAGTGTCTCAGACTGGCACTGTTATCTCCTGGCTCCCTGCCAGGACCTTCTTGGCCATTGAACAGTGTTGTGTCTTCCTTTCTGGCTGAGCACCTCAGTTTCTGCACCCCTGAACAGCCGGGTGACTCTACCTGGCTCAGGTTTCCAACCTAGCTGTCTGTCTCTCCTCAGTTAGCAAGGACAGGGCTTGGGATATTAGCTCGCTCTGGTCATCTCTCCCAACTCAGTCAACAGTGTCCTCTGTCCTGGGGCACAAGTTACTTCCAGGCCACATGTTGGCTATGACATTGATAGGATCCAGTGTATCAGATCTCCCAGAGAATAAACTTTGGCTGCTCCTGGAGCCCCTAATTTGGGATTTCTGCCAGAACTTAGTTCCAAGCACAAAACCAGTCTACAGTGTTGACACGTTTGGAAAGTCCAGAGTTAAAAGCACTAGACCTGACAAGTGGGTGAAGCAAAATTTTATGCTTTCCCAAACTACTTTCCTGAAAGTTCTGGAAGAGGCATCTCAATGTTTTTACCATATGCTCTCACTTCAAGAGTATTTCCTACTCAGCTATACAGTTTGTTAATACACAGCCCTTCTGAAATAGTTATCATTTCTTTTTCTTAGAAACCAGCCTCCTTGACTTATTTCATTAAATGCTAACAGGTTTCAGAATATGTATATTTTCCTCCTCCAGATTCTGATAATTTGTTATTACAGCACAAATAGGTTAGAACTTGCACAAAATTCTGTTTTCTGAGTCTCCCATACCCAGTAGATGAGTAGATTAGACAGATGAAATTGTATAAACCCTTTACATCTTGCTATACTCTGCATAAAGCAAAAATGATCATAACATTGAACGCACATCACCCTTTTTTTTTTTTCTTCTCAGCATGTGTGAACTGTGTACGGTGGTCAAACAGTGGAATGTATTTAGCTTCTGGGGGAGATGACAAACTGATCATGGTGTGGAAGCGGGCTACGTAAGCATCATTTTCCTTCCTTCACGTTTTATTTCTAGAAGCTTCTTTGCTTGTTGTATCAAAATTCCTTGTCCTCAACCTGGCACTAAAGTTCCTAGAGCTCTAACTTCTTTATAATAATAATAATAATAATAGTAATAAGTCCCTGTAGATCAGAAGCAGAAAGGGCCTGGCCGGGAGTCACGAGACCACAGACCCACCTGGTGACCTGGTCACCTGTCCTCAGTGGGGGCTGCCTTGGGGTGAGGTTCCCATGTAGAATTTCCACACAAAATGAAGGACTTATCTCTTCTAGTGCTAGCATTAATGGCGTCATTAGTTTTGGTTTTCAAATGACATTTCAAATGCAACTCCAGCAAACAAGATAATTGGAAGCCAAGGGGTGCAGATGAAATCAGAGTTAGGGGACCCAGAGTCTGCCCACTTTGCCATTCCCTTCATTCCCTGTTAGCCTGTACCTAATGCTATAGGGAGCCCTACTTGGAAGTCTCTGCTCTGCATCCGAATGAGCTAGCCATCTTTGGAAAACTACCTTCTTATAAAAAACAAACACTTGGAAAAAGAATTTCACAGGGTGGTTCCTTAGTAAGCTCCCCAAGTGACTGGGCCACCATGTTGGGGAAACATGCTGTACACGTTGCTCCGTGACCCGTGGCAGTGTCTTCAAAGGCAGCATCTTACCATGCCCTTCAGGCCTCCTGGCTGACTGCCTCAGTGAGCCCTTCGGGTGGGCTGGGGAAGTGTTCTACCAGAGCACCACGTGGTAGTGGAGGCCCGGAGAATTGTTGCAGTCAGCGTTCCGTCAGCTGGGTACCTGTCCCTTTGATTGCTCACGTAGCAGGACTAAGGACTGAGGACTTTGTGTGGTCTCTGTTTTAAGGCTTTTTACAAGATTACCGATGATGGACAGTGTTTGCTGGAGCTCCCCAATTTAAAACAAGCTTGGAAGCAGGAGTGGCATCCACTTCCAAAATAGCTTTCTTCCAGAAACTGTGAATTTGGAGAAATGATAAAAATTATACAAATGTTCAGGTCTTTCATTTATAGGGTCGCTATGAATCGTCCACAACTCGATAGCACCTAACAACAACTTTAAAAATACTTTTGGTTTTGCTACTTAAATCACCAGTGTAAAGAATATGTTTAGTATATAACCTTGAAAACAGAAAAATAGAAAAGAAAATGACTCACAGTCCTATCACTTACAGAAGGCCATGATTAATACTTTGAGGTTTTGGGGTGTATATTCTGATCTGTTTTCTGGGCATAGCTAACATCTGTCTTACATGTGTTTTTTTAACATGCTGATATCATGTTGTACAAGATATCCTGTGCATGCTTCTTTTGCTTAATGTTGCACTGTGAACTTTTCCCCAGTAGTGGGTAGTCTTTTACTGAGATTTTGAATGGCTGTGGAGCACTTCACCAAGTGCCTAGGCCGCTGTTTACTTTACCAGCTCCTCTTGGTAAACTGCAGCCCTGTTGACGGTGATGCTCAGCCATTGTTTTTTTTTGCCATGATAAGTGGCCATGTTACACTGAGACTTGCCTGTGTCCAGAGCCTTCTGTGAACGCTGTTCTGACTCGTATCTCACACAGGTACATTGGCCCCAGCACTGTGTTTGGCTCCGGTGGTAAGCTTGCCAACGTGGAGCAGTGGCGATGCGTCTCCATCCTCCGAAGTCACTCGGGCGGTGAGTGGAGGCTTCTGCTGAGCTGGAAGGGTCCCTGGCAGCTCATGCACAGAGAAGCAGCATCTCGTTATTCCTTGTGTTTAGGTTGCCCTCTGCCCTCGGTTCTATCATGTCCTACCTGTCCCCTCTAGGTTTGCGCAGTCATCAGCTCCCCTGCCTGTTACAGTGACCCTACTTCTGCCCTTGTGGGGAGTGTATATTTGTATCTTTTAATGTTGGGCTTCCTACATTGTGGTGTTTATCTTGATAAACAAAATCAGTACTTCTCTGGCGGATCACTAACTCTGTTAAGCACTCTTTTTTTAAAAAATTTTATTATTTCTTTTTTTTATTAAATTTTATTAGTTTTAATGAACATTTACAGAGATTTTGGGTTTTTATTCATTCATTGTT